>NC_066616.1:33147500-33520596 GCF_025231255.1 Drosophila biarmipes | reverse complement strand
GTATCGCTCGATGCGAGTGAGATGATTCGGTTTGGATGATTCAGCTGCTCGTGATTCACACGCCACTGCGTTTTATTTCTCGATTCGCCGCTTTTTGGCGTTGCTTTTCTTTTTCTTGCAGATTCTCTCCTCGCACTCACACACACGCACCCGCTCTCGCAACGAAAGAGAGACGCAGGCAGCACAGCCGAGAGCACGAATTGGTTTCTTGTCCTTCCTTCCACTTCCTTCGCCCAGCACTGCGAATCCCACTTGTGGTCTGCGCTTTTACGGCCGAAACGACGCAAATCGCTCTGTAGCTCTTAAACTTCCAGTCTCAGTCTCCCACGCACAGCTCTGAACACTTTCCGACTTTCCGAGTCTTGCCAGTTCGATCAGTTCGGTGCAGATTGCAGTTACTTTTGAACACTTTTGAATAGTTTGCGACCGCCTTCAGACAACAACCACCCAGACGAAAAGAGAGAATTAGTATGGCCGTGCGCGGCAAGACGGAAAATCAGTGGGGACGGAGAACTCGTAAACATCGCAACGTAGTCTCGCCAAAACGTAGGGGTAACGTAAGTGTCGGGCAAGAGGGAGACAAAAGATTGCGAAAAGAGGTAATAAGTATGACCAGTCAGAAATGGAGCAACACCGTTACGCAGTTTCAGCAAACGTAAGGGCCAAGTAAGAGTCCGTAAAAGAGGGAGACAAAAAGATAACGAGAAAATAGAACTGTAGGACCAGTCCACGGAAAATGTTTAGACCGGCCCGCTAGTGACCGGAAAAATATTTCTTAGTATATCTACGCGTAAACATAAACGTAAGTCACGTAGTTTCAGCAAACGGGAGGGCCAAGTAAGTCTCAGTAAACGAGACAAGAAATGACAACCTAGACGAAAAAAGAAAATCCGTCGTTCGTTACCACCCAAAAATACCGACTGTATTTCAACGCGAATCTGAGGAGGGTGTCTTGGCTATCTCTGCCAACATATTTCTGTCTCTCTCTTCGAAAAATACGCGTTCCAAATAAAAATACTAGTTGAATATTTTAGTACCAATTTTGATAAAACTATTTTAATAACGAAATGTAATTAAAAATTAGAAATTTAGTTTAAGATTTAAAGCTGCTAAGTATACTATTATAAATAGATAAGTATAAATAGCAAAACAGAAGCCAAACATATACAAAACACAAAAGGGGATACTCAGCCAGAATAAGTCGCAACCAATTTTGGCGCCATTCAGATAAGTTGAGCTGTGCTTTTCCAATTTCCTCTTCCTCCCCACCGAGTCAGTCGAATCACTTGGAGAAAAAATGTTTAAAAATTTAAATGTAATAAAAATCAATGAAATACTGTTCAAATAGCAGGCACATACGGTGCTTTTTTTTATTTATTATTGTATATTTTTTGATCATTTATAATAACAGCATGTATTTACTAATTATTTCCTCTTTGATAATAATAATTTAAAAAATATATTTTCTCTTCCATACAATTTTTTTTATTATATATTACTACAATAAGTATTACTAGTTACTAATTTTTGGTTTATTATTTTTGTTACATATTTTTTAAAATTTAGGAATTGGTCATTATTTGTTAGTTGTTTTTTAATTATAATAAACTAAGTATTCATAATTTGTATTTTTAGCAGAATGCAGGAATTCTTAGTGAGCGTTGGCGGCCATATTTATTTTCGCGTTCTTCTACTCGCTTGGTGACCAGACCTGCATGTGCGATGCTCGTCACGGACGATAATTGTACACAGAAGGTATAAAAATTGGCGAGCTTTTTGTAAAACTTGTTTGTGGTAGTAATATGTACATTTATCTAATTTATTACTTATATTTCTTCTCAGGTGAACGAACCACAAGAGGAGTAGTGACCAACAAGTATCAACATTAAATTTAGATGAATGGACTAACATTAAATGCGCATGTTTACTTAAGTGAAAAAAAAAACAAAAAACTTCGACAACAATAAATCAATGCCAAAATATATTATATTCAAACTATGAGAATAAGACCCAAAAGAAAAACCAAAGTGTATACTTATATAAAGCCAATTCATAAATCCACAAACAAAAACATGTTCGTATACGTTTGGCCGGTACCACCGGTCTCACATGCATACACATACACACCGCAGTTTCCTTTAAATGAAAAGTTGTATGTTTTTCAGTGTCGGCAATAAAACGGGTAAAAACAATCTTTTAAATATTAAATTTAAAAAAAGAGGAAAAATATTAGAGTGTCAAGTATTAAATGGCCATCGATTCGGACAATGGTCATCAAGAAAATAAATCGGGCACTCAAGAAATCTTTTATGCCTCAGACATAAATTAAAGAGTCAAGATTTAAAATTCAATCGATTCGTAATTTGATAACAAACATAAATACATTGTGATTGTTGGGCTTCGCTGCCAAAAAGCTGGCCTTTTTGTGCAGCTAATAAGCCAGGGTAAACGCTCTACAGCAATTTCGGAAAGATCCAAACGAATCTCAAATTTGGCAATTTTTTTCAAATTTATAATTTTGTTGTCACAATTTTTTTGGCAAAAATTCGACAAAAAATTAAGTGTCTAGATTTAAATTCGAATTCATTGGAAATTTAAATACGAACCCAACTCGGTATGTAACTCTACATTTGGACAATTTGTGGTTTCTTTTGCACAATAAAGGAACTTTTTACTGACAACTGACCTCAAGAAATTATTTATTATTACATAAAACGTATTTTTTCTTTGAATCAAAAAATCGTTTAATCTGTTTTCATCTGTACAATTCCTCTTCTTTTTCGTGTTCATTTTTTGGCAGGCCGTTATTAGGCTGCTTTACATATGTACATATTTAAATGCGCAGTACATAACGGGAAGTAACGTGTTTTTCCTCCCCTCTCTCTTGCTCTTTTAATATTGATTTCTCTTTCTTTGTGTTCACTCTCTGTCTCTAAATTCTTCTGTCCCGCATCTTCGATTGAGTGGTGCTCATTAGGAGCGGTGTGGTTCAATGGAGGCGGACGTCGCGGACGCAATGTTCTTTAGAAAAAATGTAAGTTGGATAATTCTTGTTTATATGTGCCATAGCATGCCTATTTTATTTATTGTAACTGTATGTAAAAGAAAATGTTATACGTGCCTCTATCTAATGTCTTGCACCTATTTTTTCACAGGTAAACGACTCGAAAAATGTTTCTTAATAAATAAATACCTACATGTACATAAGTGGACAAAATTGTTAAAAGTACATGTTTTTTTTTTCAGTGAAATAAACAAAAGCATCAATAACGAATGAAAATGTTGTTATTTAATAAACAAATAAATACATACTCAAACATAAGACGACAAAAGTGTTCAAAGTGCAGTTTTTTTTAAGTAAAAAAAAGAACATAAACAAAGAATGGGACAATATGTTGTTCTATAATAAATAAATACGTATATATCCACATATACATACATAAGTGGACAAAATTAGTTAAAAGTGCATGTTTTTTTAAGTGAATGGAACAAAAGCAGCAAGAACGGGTGAAAAAGTTGTTCTTTAAATTTAACACACATTTACAATATATTCAAACTACGCTAAAAATACCCAACAGAAAAAAACATAGAAAGGTAAATAACATATACGTATATACAAAACAAATTAAAAACAAATTCGTAAGTCCACAAACACATACATATTCATGTAGTTGTGGCCGGTACCACCGGTCATGGAAACATATACAAAGATATTTATATACCCACAAAAAAGACTAGAAACTTACCGCGAATTCCTTTATTATCAGTTTTCTGGTTTTCAGTGTTTTGAAACAGTATTTTTCAAATAAAAAACAATAAAAGAGTTAAAAAATTTGTCGATTGGCTTAAACATATTAATTTAAATAAAGGAGTCATCAAAATGACCTCAACTTTGGCAATTTTTTATATGTCAATATATAATATTAATATTTTTTGGTCAACATTTTTTTTTGTACAAGAAACGAATTTTATTTACTGAAAATAGCAGCAAGATGTTATGGGATGTATCTGGGAAAGATCCAATAGAAAATCAACTTCGGCAATTTTTACATATTTTATAATATTGTTGTCATAATTTTTTGACTCTTTGTGCAGCCGTTAACCCAAGCGATCTACAGCAATTTTGGAAAGATCCAAACGTATCTCATCTTCGGCCATTTTTTCATATTATATAATTTTTTATTGTCACAATTTTTGGCAGAAAATTGACAAAAAATTAAGTGTCCAGATTTAAATGCGAATTGATTGACAATTTAAAAAACGAACCCAACGCTCTATTTTAGCCTACATATGGACAATTTGTGGCTTTGTTTTGTACAAAAAACTATTTTTTCACCAAAAATTAGCATGAAGAATTCATTGCGAAAACAGTAATTTTTCACTGCGGTTTTTGCTCGCAATTCTGCTGAATTCGGGGTTTCCCTACCAAAACGCTGAGGAGTCCACATTTCAATGCAAAATAATTGGGAATTAAAATAAGAACCCAATTTGTGGCTTTGTTTTGCACAATAAACAAATTTTTTAAAACTGAAAATTTACATCAAGAAATTATTTATTAAAAATTATTAATTAATTAATACGTATTATTCTTCAAAAATTGGAATTAAAAAATCGTTTAATCTGTTTTCATCTGTACAATTCCTTTTCTTTTTCGTGTTCATTCTTTTGGCAGACCGTTATTAGGCTGCTTTACATATGTACATATTTAAATGCGCAGTACATAACGGGAATGTAACGTGTTTTTCCTACACCCTCTCTTTCGGCCATTACCCCATCACTCTCAGCAGCTCTCCGACCCCTCCCTCCACTCATCCTCTCGGAGGGGTGTCAAATGACTTACAAAAAAAAAAATTGTTAATTTGAATAAAATTAAAATGTAATAAAAATAAAAGAAATACTGTTAAAATACCATGCATCTATTAGGCATTTTCTTTTTATTCATAGTTATTTATTTTTTGATAATTTATAATAATAATATGCATTTACTAATTATTTCCTATATAAATAATAATAAATTATTTCCTCTTTAATATTAACAATAATCATTATAAGTTAATTTGCTCCTTCAATACAGTAATTTTTTTTCCAATTTTTTTATATTTTTGTTACATATTATTCACAACCAATGAATTATTCATTATTTATTAGTTGTTTTCCAATTATAATAATCTAAGCATTCATACTACGCATTTTTGGCTCAGTGCAGCAATTCTGAGAGAGCGTTGGCGGCCATCCTTTCTTTCGCCACAAATTGGGTTCTTATTTTAATTCCCAATTATTTTGCATTGAAATGTGGACTCCTCAGCGTTTTGGTAGGGAAACCCGAATTCAGCAGAATTGCGAGCAAAAACCGCAGTGAAAAATTACTGTTTTCGCAATGAATTCTTCATGCTAATTTTTGGTGAAAAAATAGTTTTTTGTACAAAACAAAGCCACAAATTGTCCATATGTAGGCTAAAATAGAGCGTTGGGTTCGTTTTTAAATTGTCAATCAATTCGCATTTAAATCTGGACACTTAATTTTTTGTCAATTTTCTGCCAAAAATTGTGACAATAAAAAATTATATAATATGAAAAAATGGCCGAAGATGAGATACGTTTGGATCTTTCCAAAATTGCTGTAGATCGCTTGGGTTAACGGCTGCACAAAGAGTCAAAAAATTATGACAACAATATTATAAAATATGTAAAAATTGCCGAAGTTGATTTTCTATTGGATCTTTCCCAGATACATCCCATAACATCTTGCTGCTATTTTCAGTAAATAAAATTCGTTTCTTGTACAAAAAAAATGTTGACCAAAAAATATTAATATTATATATTGACATATAAAAAATTGCCAAAGTTGAGGTCATTTTGATGACTCCTTTATTTAAATTAATATGTTTAAGCCAATCGACAAATTTTTTAACTCTTTTATTGTTTTTTATTTGAAAAATACTGTTTCAAAACACTGAAAACCAGAAAACTGATAATAAAGGAATTCGCGGTAAGTTTCTAGTCTTTTTTGTGGGTATATAAATATCTTTGTATATGTTTCCATGACCGGTGGTACCGGCCACAACTACATGAATATGTATGTGTTTGTGGACTTACGAATTTGTTTTTAATTTGTTTTGTATATACGTATATGTTATTTACCTTTCTATGTTTTTTCTGTTGGGTATTTTTAGCGTAGTTTGAATATATTGTAAATGTGTGTTAAATTTAAAGAACAACTTTTTCACCCGTTCTTGCTGCTTTTGTTCCATTCACTTAAAAAAACATGCACTTTTAACTAATTTTGTCCACTTATGTATGTATATGTGGATATATACGTATTTATTTATTATAGAACAACATATTGTCCCATTCTTTGTTTATGTTCTTTTTTTACTTAAAAAAAACTGCACTTTGAACACTTTTGTCGTCTTATGTTTGAGTATGTATTTATTTGTTTATTAAATAACAACATTTTCATTCGTTATTGATGCTTTTGTTTATTTCACTGAAAAAAAAACATGTACTTTTAACAATTTTGTCCACTTATGTACATGTAGGTATTTATTTATTAAGAAACATTTTTCGAGTCGTTTACCTGTGAAAAAATAGGTGCAAGACATTAGATAGAGGCACGTATAACATTTTCTTTTACATACAGTTACAATAAATAAAATAGGCATGCTATGGCACATATAAACAAGAATTATCCAACTTACATTTTTCTAAAGAACATTGCGTCCGCGACGTCCGCCTCCATTGAACACACCGCTCCTAATGAGCACCACTCAATCGAAGATGCGGGACAGAAGAATTTAGAGACAGAGAGTGAACACAAAGAAAGAGAAATCAATATTAAAAGAGCAAGAGAGAGGGGAGGAAAAACACGTTACTTCCCGTTATGTACTGCGCATTTAAATATGTACATATGTAAAGCAGCCTAATAACGGCCTGCCAAAAAATGAACACGAAAAAGAAGAGGAATTGTACAGATGAAAACAGATTAAACGATTTTTTGATTCAAAGAAAAATACGTTTTATGTAATAATAAATAATTTCTTGAGGTCAGTTGTCAGTAAAAAGTTCCTTTATTGTGCAAAAGAAACCACAAATTGTCCAAATGTAGAGTTACATACCGAGTTGGGTTCGTATTTAAATTTCCAATGAATTCGAATTTAAATCTAGACACTTAATTTTTTGTCGAATTTTTGCCAAAAAATTGTGACAACAAAATTATAAATTTGAAAAAATTGCCAAATTTGAGATTCGTTTGGATCTTTCCGAAATTGCTGTAGAGCGTTACCCTGGCTTATTAGCTGCACAAAAAGGCCAGCTTTTTGGCAGCGAAGCCCAACAATCACAATGTATTTATGTTTGTTATCAAATTACGAATCGATTGAATTTTAAATCTTGACTCTTTAATTTATGTCTGAGGCATAAAAGATTTCTTGAGTGCCCGATTTATTTTCTTGATGACCATTGTCCGAATCGATGGCCATTTAATACTTGACACTCTAATATTTTTCCTCTTTTTTTAAATTTAATATTTAAAAGATTGTTTTTACCCGTTTTATTGCCGACACTGAAAAACATACAACTTTTCATTTAAAGGAAACTGCGGTGTGTATGTGTATGCATGTGAGACCGGTGGTACCGGCCAAACGTATACGAACATGTTTTTGTTTGTGGATTTATGAATTGGCTTTATATAAGTATACACTTTGGTTTTTCTTTTGGGTCTTATTCTCATAGTTTGAATATAATATATTTTGGCATTGATTTATTGTTGTCGAAGTTTTTTGTTTTTTTTTTCACTTAAGTAAACATGCGCATTTAATGTTAGTCCATTCATCTAAATTTAATGTTGATACTTGTTGGTCACTACTCCTCTTGTGGTTCGTTCACCTGAGAAGAAATATAAGTAATAAATTAGATAAATGTACATATTACTACCACAAACAAGTTTTACAAAAAGCTCGCCAATTTTTATACCTTCTGTGTACAATTATCGTCCGTGACGAGCATCGCACATGCAGGTCTGGTCACCAAGCGAGTAGAAGAACGCGAAAATAAATATGGCCGCCAACGCTCACTAAGAATTCCTGCATTCTGCTAAAAATACAAATTATGAATACTTAGTTTATTATAATTAAAAAACAACTAACAAATAATGACCAATTCCTAAATTTTAAAAAATATGTAACAAAAATAATAAACCAAAAATTAGTAACTAGTAATACTTATTGTAGTAATATATAATAAAAAAAATTGTATGGAAGAGAAAATATATTTTTTAAATTATTATTATCAAAGAGGAAATAATTAGTAAATACATGCTGTTATTATAAATGATCAAAAAATATACAATAATAAATAAAAAAAAGCACCGTATGTGCCTGCTATTTGAACAGTATTTCATTGATTTTTATTACATTTAAATTTTTAAACATTTTTTCTCCAAGTGATTCGACTGACTCGGTGGGGAGGAAGAGGAAATTGGAAAAGCACAGCTCAACTTATCTGAATGGCGCCAAAATTGGTTGCGACTTATTCTGGCTGAGTATCCCCTTTTGTGTTTTGTATATGTTTGGCTTCTGTTTTGCTATTTATACTTATCTATTTATAATAGTATACTTAGCAGCTTTAAATCTTAAACTAAATTTCTAATTTTTAATTACATTTCGTTATTAAAATAGTTTTATCAAAATTGGTACTAAAATATTCAACTAGTATTTTTATTTGGAACGCGTATTTTTCGAAGAGAGAGACAGAAATATGTTGGCAGAGATAGCCAAGACACCCTCCTCAGATTCGCGTTGAAATACAGTCGGTATTTTTGGTGGTAACGAACGACGGATTTTCTTTTTTCGTCTAGGTTGTCATTTCTTGTCTCGTTTACTGAGACTTACTTGGCCCTCCCGTTTGCTGAAACTACGTGACTTACGTTTATGTTTACGCGTAGATATACTAAGAAATATTTTTCCGGTCACTAGCGGGCCGGTCTAAACATTTTCCGTGGACTGGTCCTACAGTTCTATTTTCTCGTTATCTTTTGTCTCCCTCTTTTACGGACTCTTACTTGGCCCTTACGTTTGCTGAAACTGCGTAACGGTGTTGCTCCATTTCTGACTGGTCATACTTATTACCTCTTTTCGCAATCTTTTGTCTCCCTCTTGCCCGACACTTACGTTACCCTACGTTTTGGCGAGACTACGTTGCGATGTTTACGAGTTCTCCGTCCCCACTGATTTTCCGTCTTGCCGCGCACGGCCATACTAATTCTCTCTTTTCGTCTGGGTGGTTGTTGTCTGAAGGCGGTCGCAAACTATTCAAAAGTGTTCAAAAGTAACTGCAATCTGCACCGAACTGATCGAACTGGCAAGACTCGGAAAGTCGGAAAGTGTTCAGAGCTGTGCGTGGGAGACTGAGACTGGAAGTTTAAGAGCTACAGAGCGATTTGCGTCGTTTCGGCCGTAAAAGCGCAGACCACAAGTGGGATTCGCAGTGCTGGGCGAAGGAAGTGGAAGGAAGGACAAGAAACCAATTCGTGCTCTCGGCTGTGCTGCCTGCGTCTCTCTTTCGTTGCGAGAGCGGGTGCGTGTGTGTGAGTGCGAGGAGAGAATCTGCAAGAAAAAGAAAAGCAACGCCAAAAAGCGGCGAATCGAGAAATAAAACGCAGTGGCGTGTGAATCACGAGCAGCTGAATCATCCAAACCGAATCATCTCACTCGCATCGAGCGATACCTCTTCTGTTGGGCGAAACAAATATCCTATTTCATTGAGGATGGAGCACCACGAGGACAACGCGCAGTTCGACAACTACTTGCAGAACCGCCTTTCCGAAGGTCTGCAGATTAGCGGGGGTGCCGAGCATCATCTTCATCTGGCGGACGCCGTCGTGGACGAACTCTCCGCGCCTGGCATCGCGTCCTCCAAATCGGATCCGGACCAAAAGAACAACGACGGGGAAGAGGACGAGGAGTGGAAGTACATACACGAGGTGCAGCAAAGCGAGAAGCTCCAACAGCAGCAGCAGCTGCAGCAGCTTCCTCTGGCATCGGAAACCGGCAACGGATTTGGCCCCGTCGGGCACTCTGAGGATCTAGTCCTAGGAAACGGAGGTGCCCCTAGTCTGAGTCTGGTCGACGAGGAGGACGTGGGAGTGATCAAGAACGATGGTGACTTGTCCACGAACTCCAACACGACCACTTCCACGGACGAGGTAGTGGCCCAAGATCAGCAACAAACCCAGGAGGCGGAACTGTTGGTAGAGCAGCATCAACAGCAGCAGTTGCAAACCTCTGATCTCCAACAGGAGGACGAGGACGAGCCCAGCTCCGTGGCCACTACCTACGGAACCAGCAGTCTCAGCGAGAATAATCCCACGCCCTTAGATCAAGAGGACCTGGCGGCCAAGCCAGTTGTCCGAGAGTTGCTTGCAGGCTTCGACAATAAGGAGAACTGTGATTATGTCGATGAGCTGGAGGAAAATCACTCCCAGCTGAATCCCAATGCTGTTGCCTTTGTGCCTAACTATGGCTCCCAGCCAACCTCTCCCCTTCCCGCTGCAGAGGAGCCACTACTCGGCCTGAATCCCCGCCAACTGCTGCCTGGTGGTCCTTTGGACGATTTGGTGGCGGAGAGTCCGCGGAAGGGATCTGCCAGGGAGAATATGGATGCAATTGCAGTGCCCGATGAACGGGAGTTCGACATTGAGGCGGATAAGCGACCCCACCAACTGGAGCAGGAATCTGACCTTTTTGGCGAGGGAAATCTGGAAATGCAGTTGCTGAACGGTGTAGGGGCTGCTGAGCCCATTGCTATAGCGGATGTTTTGGATCACGGCCCGGAGACCAGTGTGGATATGGATCTGGATCAGCTTCCAGCCAGTGACGATATCATGAAACAATCGATTTATGCCGATCACAATGCCTCCATTGAAGACATCCTGAATTCCGTGCAACCTCTGCCCACCCAGACGGGTGAAGAGAAGGAACTGCTCCATGTCGAGGAAAAAGAGCATGTCTCGCAATCGCCTTCAACTGAGGAGCTCCAGTTCCAGCAGGAGTTTCAACACGATCAGCATCAGCCGTCATTGTTCAACAACGCTAAGCAGGATCTAATGCAGGCTTCCTTTTACCTGGAGCATTCGTCCCAAGATCCGCAGAAGGACGAGCCCCAGGAGCAAGAGGAGCTTCCCGCAAAGAGCTCGGATATTTTTGGTGACCAGAGTTTGCTGCTGGACACCAGTGCACCGCAGTTTAGCCCAGAGTCAGATTCACCTGTGGCGAAACTAGAACTGGAGTCCCAGCATGCTGACATCGTGGACATTACACCTTCGCCTCATTCTTCTACTGAAGAGAAGCATTTGGTTGAGGACACCAAAGAGCTGGTTGAGGACACCACGGAGCTCGTTGCGGACGCCAAGGAGCTGGTAGAGGAGAGCAGAATCGATCAGGAACCCCATCCCTTTGAGCCTTTTTCAGTCGGAGCTCCTCCCCAGGTAAGCTTGAATCTAAGGAACGGGAATGGCAAAAGTGCCAAAAGTCATCATTATGCACTCGTCATCTCTTTCTCTCGGTTCGAGTGCTGCTGTCATTTACTTATTTGCTTCCATGCCATGCTTCCCCAGCTTTCACTTGCATTACCCTCTGTCAGCTTGAGCATATCCTTGCCTCTCACCTGGATACCGGCGTAGAAAATAATCATTAAATTTGTTGGTATACTCCTTTGTCTCTGCCCCTGGCCTGTGCATGTGCTGCTACCCCTAACCTTCCCACTCCCCCTGCGATGATTTTCTCCTTTCGTATAAGGGTTACAACTTTTTAAGAAACTCACATTTTTCCCTTTTGGGGTTCAATTGAACCGAAAATATTGGTAATTTTACAGAAATTTTATTTATTTTATTTTAACAAATTAAAGCTGGTGCATACTAAAATTCATATCTAAAAAAGAAGAGGCGCTGGAAGCTAATTCTTCGGTCCGGTCCTTCACAAAAATGTTAATTTAAAAGATTTCTTAGTGTGCAGTTCAGTATATAATAAATATATATAAAAGTATATATAAACTTATATTGAAATGTAGAATAAAAACGACAAATACTAGTTCCACTTGTTGTAAGGCAGGCGAATGTTCATAGGCTTCGTCAAGCTATATTTATATATATTTCTCCATTCCTCCAAGTATACAGTGTATAGTATTGCATTTTTATCCTGGGGTGTGTTCCTTGGCTCGCTCACGCGTCGCCCTCGAAATGTGCGCTCTCCTGCGCTCTCCCTTTGTTCGAGCATTTGGGTGGGGTTGTGTTGTGCTGCGAGTCGACTGCCACTCACTTTTACACCCAACAGGACACGCAAGTGCTTTCCTCGCCGAGAGCCGGGGCGCGACATGAGTTGCCTTCGGTGGGGGCACTTTTGTTGGCGTTTTATTTAAGGTACTTAAGGTCAGTCCCATTGGGGTGGCAACCTATTGCCAACATTTTGGGTACTCACCCATTTCTGGAATGTGCCGGTCCTAATTTAAATAAATTAAAAATAATTTTACGAAAGTACAAAACTGTTGATTCCTCGTTCCCTTTGTTTGCGAATTTGGTGAGCTGCGGTCAATGCATTCTAATGGCACTTGGCTCTCTGCAGCTCTCTCTTCTTCTTTTCGTCTGCAGTCTGCACGACGAGCAACAGCAACAGCAACAAGAAGAGTAAATGGCGTTGCCAACTGCTGCCAGAGTTGGCAATCTTCTCGCTCCGTTGCAAGTTCCAGCTCCAGTGCACACACTCGCAGCGCACAGACACGCTTTCATAATTAGAACAAAATAACAGCTGCACAGAGATACATACAAACGTGGTTGGTGGGGAAAAGAGGGGTGCAAAAAGAAATAGCGATGACTTGGTATCTCTAATTGGGTCATAGATTTTCGCTTGCATGTCTCTGCAGCTTTAATGATTTTTGTTGTCGCTCACTTGTTACACTTTTGTTACTTGCATATTGCCTTTGACCCATTGAATTTCTTGCTCCCAATTCTAAAACTCGAAAAAATTGATATTTTGCTTCGAACGACTGTTTTTCCCCGGATACCAAGTATTGCTGTTAATTTAAAAAAATATTTTTTAAAATGCTATATCTTTCGTTCTAACGGTCCGCTTGATCAACATCGTTTTTGTGCTAGTTCTCTAAAATTATAAACTGAATATTTTTTATCAAAAAATTTCTTCAACTGTTTTAGGGCAGTGTCCGTTTTGAGCATTTTTAGGATTTGGGTTGAATAAATTACAAATGACTAGTACAGTAAAACAAATGACTTTAAAAAATAGAAAAATATTTTAGAGAACGAGACCCAATACGTGTAGATTTAGTGAAGTCACCTGATACTCGTAGAGTAAGGGGTATTTTAAATTCGTTTAGCTGTAAATATAAAGATTAATAATACACTTAATGTTTTACAAATATAGCTATACAAGCTTCTTATTCAATCCTATTCTAACACTTATTGCACTTTGTCTCCCGTTTCATCAATCACTCAGCGCTAATTTCAAAATCAGGCCTTATCAAAGGCACCTTGCCTCTAATCAAGCGGCTGAAACATTTAAGAAAAACATGACAAATGCGCAAATTTGTTAACGCGTAAAAAATAACTCAGTTTTTGTCTTCGTGTTGTAATTTCAAAGGAAAAACTGGATGGGAAATCAGAAAAAAAAAGCGAATAGAATTACAATTACAAATACGTTTCATACCGTTGAAAAACTTTCGCCAGAGCAGCAGTTCACACAATTCGCATGACATTTGCTGAAACCTTTTTGGCTTAATTACAAATTATACAATTTACATATACATGAATTTCCATTATTGTTGTGCTAGATGGGATGGAATGATAAACTGGTCAGGCCATAAACATATGTAGTTTAAATATACATACGAACACACAGGGGCGGATGCAGAGAAACCTTTTGGGGGGATATTTTTCGACTTGAAAAGAACGTTTTTTTACAAGTTAAATTAATTAATTTGTTTAAGGGGAATGGGGTCCGCCTATATGTACACATAATTTTGTCTATGTTTTTTCCGTAACTGCCTATAATCGAGAAAATTTTCAATTTAAAACCACAATTCGGGCGTGTGACTAAGCGACCGCTCAAAAATATACATACTAACACGATTGCTTGCAGACATACATTAGGGTGGACGTTTTTAGGTTCAATTGAGCACCTCATATAAAGATATAGTATTTTGTACCAAGTAAAGTAATGCGTAAAAGAATTGTATTAATGACTGTTGGAAATCAAAAATTAGTTAATCATTATTGTCTTAAATATTTATTATTATTTTACTCTTTTCTTTGTACCAGAAATTTAAATGTGCGTTGTGTTGATTGGTAGTTCACACATACATACGAATTTTGTGAGTAATTAAGTCTTGCTGGTTTTCTTTTTTTTCTAGGAACATGTACTTTAATCTTTATTTGAATTAAAAAACGGTATGGTAATTAAACGCTATTGTGAGAGTTTAACGTTTGTGTAACTCCGTTTGTGCATGTGTAAAAAACTTGTTTAATTTTACGGTTTTCTGAAAGCCGATGGAGGTTCAAAAAAGCGGAACAATTGCAGGCCGAAGAAAAAATGGTGCTGCAATATGATTGTTGCTGTGGCGCTGCTGCAGATTTTGCTGTGTGGGTTGACTGGAGTGGAGTTGATTTGCGCTGGCTGGGAAGCACTTGAAACCCGCTTGGCCATGCAACCTGGCCAGAAAGAGGCGCAAACGGAGAAAGAGCAGCACAACACAGGGTCGCCCAACTCAGGACGATTAATTGTAGCGTTCAAAAGAAAATGCTTTCAGCATCATCATGAGTAGGGGATTGCAGATATATTATCTCATGCAGACTTGCTATAAGTGCCCCTTCTAAATTTACATTTCTTCTCAAACACATAAGCTATAGACAGTTGCGGTGCAAAATATAGGAAAAGCGTCGTTACTTTTATTAAAACTAAATCTAGGAACTTTGTATAAATTCAACCCTAAATCAATACATTAGGCATTTGTTAAAAATGGAAATGGAAAATGGAAACTAAATTTCAGATATTAGCAAGTGCTGTCATATGCTAAAATTTAGTGATAAAATTTCAATGGCTGCAGCTGTGCGAATGCACTTACTTCGCTCGGTTGAATTGCCAATCTTCTTGCCTCTCGGTCAGCGTGTATTTATAAAATGCAAAAATCCTCCGCCAAGTGCCAAGTTCAATAGCTTTTCGTACACCACACTCAGAAATTTACGTACATAAAATAATTATTCAAAAAGGCGAGAGACAAGATGTCGCTACATGTTCTGTGGATGCAGTTTGGCCCCTGCAGCGCTTGGATAGCTGTGTTCTGAGTTGGATGCTGGATGTCAGGGGGCCGTCTTGCAGGGTACGGTAGTTGATGGCATATGTCGTCTCATCTCCTGGCATATAAATAGATATTTTATCGTTGCTGGAGGAAGTAGAAGTAAAGGGGTTTTTTGGCACGAACTCATGCCTCCGGAGTGTTCACCGACAGCCTTCTGAAAAATACAGAAAAAGTGCTGTTAAGTGAAGGACAAGCCAGAAAGAGCCCAATGAAACACCTTTCCAGCTATCGCCGTTGGAAGCTTTCCATGATAAATGCTATTTATCCGTTCTTGATGGATATATTAGATAATAAGATAAGAAGACCAGAAGAAGTGGCCACTAGCCACAAGGCTTTATGTCTTGCCTTGAATTTTGTCTAGAGCTCGGGAAGAGCAATGTAACAAAGTCATAAAATAAGAACTGGCAAGAGAGCGTTGCTCTCGTCCGTTTTGCTACGGGCTATTTGCCGCTTCTTTTTCCAAGCGCCAAACCAATGTTCGTGTACTGGCCAACAAACTTAGCCAGGTGTTTTACTACCATTTGCACCATTAACAATTTTTTGGCCTGTGCAAAGTGTAGCTGCCTGCTTGCTGCTCACTCTTCTTGTGTTTCACGTTTTGCTTTATTATGAATTTGCTAGTTTGACTCCTATTTTCTCTTCCCCTCTTTTTCATTCATCTTCCAGCTCACCGTTTTATTGTTAATAGGGGCCTTTGCTTTCGAGTGTTTCGGTTTATGATCGGACTTTAGGTCCGAGTTGACCAAGAAAGCCAGTCAATTTCATGGCTGCGGCTCCGTTCTAATGTGTTTATCCGACTGCAGTGCGGTTGCCTTCTATGTGTATGTATCTATCTTGCCTCCATATTATTTAATGGTATCTTTTCGTTCATTTTTGCACTCGTTCTATACTTTCACAAAAAAATGTTAGGAAAGGAAAAATCGGAAAATCGAAGCCAAGTCATGGAAGTGGTGATGTTAAATCGGTTTCATGTCGGCGCATTTACCACATTGCTTTTTATACCCGTTACTCGTAGAGTGAAAGGGTATACATAATTCGTATGAGCGCTTAGATGGGTAATCACTTTGTATAAAACTTTTCTCACTTCCATAAAAAATATATTTATCAACAAGTTATTGCATTTAATTGACAGTGTTGGATTATCAACCATCAATTGAAGTGGACCCAGCAAGTTCTAAGCTGGCAGAAAAGGAGTTTGCTAAAAAAATCGACTTATTCATTTCGATTATGTATGGAGGGTGGCAAATACTTTGCTTCGCGCTGTTTGGCTCAAATTTATATTGATGCTTATCACAAAGAAAATCTGCGTTAGGGATTAAAATTGGTAAACTAAACTAGAGTTCTGTAGTCACTGAAGCCATTGTTGTTTGTTCAGTATTTTTCACATAGCTTTCAGGTAAACTTCATCTCGCTCTTATGAAGACTCATAGTCATTATTATGTGCAGCGTGGTTTTGCAACACTTTTTGGGTACTGTGTCTTGCCTGCCCCTTTGTCAGACCCCTTATTTTCTTCGCTTCTTTTCTGATTTGTTATTTTGTCTGGGTTGCGAAAAGTTGCCACGGCTCTTTGCCGGTTTTCCTACACAATTTGCGCTGTGTCTAGTATTTTTTCCGTTTTCATTAAACTTTTTCATTGTTCAGCTGTTTTTACTTTTTTATGCGACAGCCTTAATATAATTCATTGACTGGCAGTCTACGCTGTCCAGACCTTAGTTGTTTTAAAAAATATCTCTAATTGTCGAATCTAAATTTATGAGGCCAATGGAGGAACTGGAACCACGCCCAATTGACATATTTCAGATACGTAAAAATACCAACCAAAAACGTTTACAAATGTTTCCCATCCGGGTGTCAACCCTCAATCTGACAAGGGGAATGACAGAAAAGTTATATTTAAAACGATAATCGCATCCAATTCATCTCAGTGCATCTTAGTTTGTACTCCGACAACATATTGCGTGTTCCGTGGTTGTGTGTGTGTTGCAACTTGCCTCTCTTTCCGATTGCCAAACAATTTTAAAATTGTTGGCCTGTAATAAGTGCAGCACAGAAAAACTTGAAAGAGGGGACTTAATGAATTATTGTTTAGCTTACATTTTTTTTTTCAGAAATTTAGTTTCTCACAATTTATTAAACATTTGGCTCATAAAAATTTTGTGGATCGGTTTAGGTCGCCGAGTCACTCTAGATTATTGATCCTTTACTACCCATAACCCACTGTCCCCTAAACCTAAATGTCTAATTCATTCAATTTGCTTTAAATATGATATCACTTTAACTAAAGACGGCACAATTGACTGACTCACAATATTTGTGTTCTGTTCTTCACGTTCTTCCCGATTGGACAAAACTTTTCGCTATTTTAAAAATAGAAATTACAAAGCCACAAGAAGCGCTCGTCACTACATCCGCATGTCTAATAAAATGTGAAATGTCTTCCTCTTTATATGGGAAATCTAATTAAACTTTTGTGTCCTGCACTGTACAATTAGTCCTAACTAAATAAATCTCTGTTTTTAGGCGGTAATTAATCAGACCGAAAAATAATCTTACTGACTGTTTCTTTCCCTGACCTTAAGGTAATCTTTATTATATATATATAATATCGATTGTAATTTTATTTTGTTGTGTGCCTATTTGTGAGCGGTCCTATAGCCAAAAACAATTAGAGATTGTCAATTGCATTCCGTTTTTGGGTACGGTTGCTAGCTGCCTTTTCTAACCCGATGTACTCAATCCGCTTTTGGATCTTTTAGCGAGCCTCATCGAATTTTAAATTCTAATAGTGCGTGGAGACAGAGAGGAAACTACCGAACCTTACGGCCAATAACTTCTACGTAATCATATAATCAAATTTTTTATTTTCTGAAATGAAGTTTGATCTATCAATCAATATTTTAAGGGAAATTTTAGCGTAAATAAATATCGTCGTTTAGAGCATATGTTATTGCTTGAATACATTTGTTCTTTGCTGCTCTGAGCGTGTTCTTCCATTTTTGAGAGAGATTGTGATTTCACTTAAACCTCGTCATTCAAATATCCGCCATCTGTTGAACTTGATATTTTTGTTTATGTGTACAAATCATGTGCGATTCTTTCTCTCTTTCCGCGTAGCCTACCCCACTGTACTATTGGCACTCTCTCAAGTTTACGTCAACTTTCTTCTTCTACTTAATTTTCTGTGTACTGACCGCCTTTATCAAACCTAAAAATTGGCACTGTTTTTGTTTCCAATTTCAAATTGTTGATGTCATCGCCGCGTTCCCTGTGCGGCTTTGGGCAGACACACACCCCTCTTCTCAAACACTAATGCAAAGACCTACGAGTGACTCACTGTAACTCTTTTTTCACGCGTTTTCTTCCATACTAAATAGATTTTGCGAGTATGGAATCGTTTGTGTTTGTTAAATATATTATTTGCGAGAGTAAAAAGAACAGCGTGAAAGGCAATCTTTGAATTCCATTTACCAAAAGCTGCAAACTTAAGTTTCGGTGCTGATAAAATTCTGAACAATAATCGCTGCTATTATAGTTCGACCAGCACTGATAGGACTAGCGGAGGAGCAGCAAGCCCATGCTATATTTAAAAAGTATATTACTTCACTTTTGGTGATTAGTAATCTTGAAATTCGGGCATGAGTCATGGTCAGTAACTAAGGCTTGAACTAAGCCAAGAGAGTTCTTATCTGCCTAAGCCCAGTTTTGTGTTTTATGCCTTTTGGTCTTATTCGCTTCAGCTCACTTTTAACCCCATTACGCTTGAGCAACAGTCCAAACCGAGAATAGCGAGTGGGGACTACACTAGGGGAAATAACACACAGCTTTAAAGTTTTCTGAGCACTTCTAAAATTTGTTTTATATTGACAAAATATCTACATTGACTAGGGAAATATTTGTGATAAGAAATATTTGTTGATACGAATCTACTGGAGCGTTCTGAAATTGAACTAAGTAGTAGTAAGGGAAGTTGTTTGCACCATCAGCAGATTCCTAAAATAAAAGTCTTTCCAAATGAAACACATTTTTTCGAAGTGCAGTAAAAGAAAGTCAGCCGGCTAGCAATTGAGCGAGTGGGCTAAAAGTGAGCAACTAGCAACAAGGAATTGGGAACTCGTAAGGGAAACTGGGAGAGTGTATCTGGGGACGGGCACCGACCGATGGCAAATGGCCCCTGCTGGTGGCATTTACTGGTCAATGACATTTAAGATTTCCTCAGCGCACTGCTTTCGGTGCTGAGAGATAGTCTTGCGTGGTAGAGAAAAGTGCCGGAAAAAATTTTAATGCTACACCAACCCGTCCCATCTCTTCCTGCTTTGGTGGTAGAGTCCGCAACTATCGTCATGTCACTACACTAAGGCACTGAAATCTTTTCCATCCTCTGTATATTTCCCTTCCTTGTATTCGTCTTTGTTTTTGTGACTGTTCGTAGGTTTTTCCGCTTAGTCCATATCTCCATATCCATCCAAATCTCATGAAAACTATTGAAGCAATGCATGGATGCCAATATTTTTTTAAAATCGAGGTTGTATCTTCTTTCAAACCTCATTATTTTGTCCCAGCTAAATAAGAAAAGGTATACGTTCGATGAGTCACGTGGTATTATTTATATTTGAGTTGAAGTCAAGTACTTTACTTTGTTCTGCTGCCTACCTTTCTCACTTTCACAAGGTAAGCTTTCCCCTGGTTTGGTGATGTCATTATATAAGTTATTTGTACTGGTAATGCGTGTGCAGGGGTCAACCCCTTAAGAATAAAATCCCACTTGAGAAAACGCAGCCGTTTAATGCAAAAGACATGATTGGGAAAATGCTTTTTCTTATTCGTAGTCAAAACTAGTTGGTCGATATTGAAATGGTCGTTATATTATGAATTTTGATATTACTAATATTACTTTGATTATTATATTAATAATACTAAAAATTAAATGTTACACCCGTTACATATAGCGTTTATAAAGTATTACCTTGGATTTGGGAAAACCCTAATAATATGCCCTACGCGCTTTTGTTTAGTTCGTCTTATATACTTATGTATATGGTAGTGGTTTTGTGCTGTGCCAAGTGTGATTTATTTTCCTCGCCCGTTATCCGAAGGGCGAAATTTCTTGGTAACTGGTACTGCAAGATATTTTAATGAAATAAAGCCATAAGTAACACCGTCCCAATTACCAACCGTTGGCTTTTTTTGTTCGAGAACAACCGAAGATGTGTTTGATGCAAAGCTTATTGCAATTGTCGATTTAACAACACGTAAAAGTTGTTAGGGAAGTACAGCGGAGAGAGAAAAGAGAGATTGACGCCGAGCATACTGGGCATTATTTTTGGTGGTGATAAAGACGTGTACCCCACCACTTGTTTGGGGTGTCTCACACACCAGCTTAATACCAATACTACCAGTGTCTAAGTATAGCATTTTTTAGCATGGCTCATAAATTTATTCTCCCATAAGTTGTTTTTTACTCCACATAAATACTGTATCTTTCAGATGGAGGAGTATGCTGCCTTTAATGCAGTTCCTGGCTCTGAAGCTCAAATGGATGACGAAATATCTGCAGCGAAGCAAGGTATTAATCCGTTTGCCCAGCCCTTTACGCCCGCGCACTTGTCGGTGGAGAAAGCGGAGGACGATCCTTCTCTTCATCAGCCAGAGACTCTGGCCACCAACTTTCAAGAACTTCAACTGCGGGAGGAACTAGTGGAGGAGCAATACGTGGGCTTATCTAGTGTTCCTTCAAAGTTCGATTTATGTGATAAGGTTGCTAATAACACTACAGAGGAAGTGGAGGACACAAAAGAGGATCAACACGCTATTGGAAATTTTGATTCCGAAGACAAACAGTTTTCCGCTTCAGAGGAGGAGCTGCTGCCCGCTGTGGCAGACGTCGTTGTCGAGAAAGAAGAACTTGCCTCTGACAAGAAAATCATATCTGAAGAGTTTGCCTCTATCAAAGAACAGCATGCTGATCCCGAGGAGCAACTACTGTCTGCTGCTATAGGGGAGCCTCTGTCTGCAGCAGGTGAGGAGTTTTTGTCCGAAGCTGCAAAAAATACGGCTATTTCTGAAATTGAAGAAGATGTGCTCCCGAGTAATGAGCCTTCAGTGGACCCTGTTCCAGAAACCAAAAACGAAGATGAAGTTACGGTACCCCTAGCTGAAGTAGCTTCTGTTGCCACTGTTACTGCAGCTGTTGTTGCCGCTGCAACTAAATCCAATTCAACGACTAAAACAGGAGCCACTGCTAAACCTAAATTAGCAGCCTCTGCAGTCAAGACATCCACAACGAGCTCCTCATCTGTTGCCGGAGCAAATAAGTCGGTCGCTGGTCGTCCACGCACCGCTCCCGTTGCAACCAAAACTACAAGTACAGCTTCCAAACTTTCGACTGCAGCTCCACCAACAACAACCACTCGGAAACCACTCAGCAGCAATGCATCAGCCTCAGCAAAACCTGTGCCCAAGTTAAGCAGCACACGACCGGCCACTGCTCCTGCGAGCAAGGTGACATTAGGGGCCAAACCCGCAGCTAATAAGCCGGCTGCAAGTGGAACTGCTTTGGGAACTGTATCTGGAAGCGGAACCAGGACTACAGCTCGCCCTTTGACCAGCGCTCCAGCTCGCAAACCAGCCACAGGTGGAACCGGATCAGGAATTGGAGTGAGCTCCACTGCTCGCAGACCAGCTGCAAATGCACCAGGGACTGGATCGGCTCCTAACAGCGGTGCTACATCCAAACCACGGCTGGCCGTCACTTCGACAGCCCCAGCCAAGCCGAAGACTTTGTCGCCTCGCGCCACTTCCGGCACCACTACTGTGCGCAAGGTGCCCAGCACAAATGTCACTTCTCTCTCAGCTCGCAGTCCAACCAAGCCTGCAGTCAATGGGCAATTGGGCAAGACAACCAGCTCCAGCTCCACCACAACCACTACAACCACAACGATCACAAAAACATTTACCGCTCGCCCCGCTCCGAAGTTTAATCACTCGGCAAGCTCATCCATTAGCAACGCAAGTACCACGCGAAGGCTGGTTTCTAGCAGCTCCTCTGGGACAACCGCGGCTACTCTGAAGAAGACATCGCCTTCGAAGACATCGCCAGTCAAAGCAGCCTCCAAGCCGCTGACACCAAAACCCAAAGAAAGCGTTACGAATAAAGCATCGCCAGCTGTACTAAAAGCGCGAAAGTCTACACCCCTAAAGGGAGCCACCCCAATCAGGGCAGCAGGAGTGGCTCCACCTAGTACCACTGCAACAACCAATGGTAATGCGGAGGAAGCCAGCAGGCAAAATGGAAATGGCCTTCACGACTTTGAGGAGGCACAATCTGTTCCCGAGCAACCTGCACAAAATGCGGAGGCGTCCCTTTTGGATTTTTAAATTACATCCCAGTTTCTGGATCACAGAGCTAATGCTACTTTACTAATATTATAAACATATTACGCAAAAGTATTTAGCGAGAACAAAAAATAACGAGTCACGATCAAATGAATGAAAAAACGAAAAACGGCATCAGCATACTGATAACCAATTTATAAATTGCTACTAATTGGATTTAGTTATATTCGATTACATCTTTGATTTCTTGCTATATATTTCTATCTATTAATATATTTTATTAAAATGGGCCACGAGCGAAATAATTTGTGTGCTACTTTGTGAAGAAAATGAAGCAAATGTCACTAAGTGCTCCGTTTTGTTTAAGATGTAAGATGTTTTATTTATTAATTGTTCCTCACGCTGTTATTTTTGCTCGTGTGGTAAAAGAAAATTGTGTCGAATTGTGGCAACGCTTCGTAATAAGCAGCAAAGTGGCGTCGATATAATCAACAGATAACAATTGTCATTTTAAAGAAAAAATAAATAAGCAAAAAGTAAAGAATTTTACTAAAAAAAATACAAAATTAAAATTGTCGTGTAGCAAGAACAAGAAAAAGAATTATAATCCAAGTTTAACTGTAGCTCTTAGTCGGCGTCTTAACACGTATGTAACGAAAACTTAAAACGAATCAAAACTAATCCAACAAAATACAACGCAATTTGGGCAGCTGAAGCCGTAGACTGCTAATCACTAAAACAATGGATAGGAATCTAAAAAAAAATCCTACCACCAAGTTCTTACATACTCAAACACATAAATTAACTTGGTGTCCACTTTCTGTATTCGTTTCTTCTTTTTTTGTTAGAAACCACTTATTACTGAAGTTGGATCAAAAAGAAAACGTGGTAATTGAGCAGCACTAAAAACATGTTCATCTTTGGTTATTAACGAGAAAAAACTCTTATCCAGTGTTAAATTTTAAATTGAAGAAACAAATGTGAAGGATATTTATTTAAAACATTTTTAAATGCGTTTGGCTTTTACTTTTTGTGACCTAGGTCGAAGTGTATTATTATTTTATAATTTGTTGATTATGCCACACGAAACAGAAAGCAACAGAATTGAATGTAACTCAAACACCCCTATACGCACTCTATACATGTATGTTTAAAACGATATTATAAATTAAAAAAAAAAATGAACAAAAAAATACTTAAAACAGAATTATACTTTTTAGTTGTTTTATTTTCGATAACTTTTCATTTTTGTTTAAAAACTATTTGATTACGTGGAAGGAGATGTCAACGACTCGAATTTATTGTACGAGAAACCAATTATGCCTGCTTTCGTGAAAGTGAACCCCGAATGGATATTTTTAGAGACTAAGTTGCTAATGTTGAAAATTTGCCTTTATATAAATCAAATATACATCAAATATACCCGCTAATGGGTACCTATTGATCTAGTTGTCTAGTTTAAAGAGTTAGTTGATTTGCATTATGGTTTTGCCGAAGTCCCCGCCCAGTGCCCTTCCCTTTAATTTGCCTTATTATTAGTGGTTTTCCATCTAAGCTTAATGATATTTATATTACATGTATTAAAAAAGTCGAAGACAACATGAGACAGAGAGACTTGGGACATAGCCAACAAAACAGAGCAGCAACCCCCTGAAACTACGGGCACAATTTGTTTCGCTTGAATGGACTAAAATACAAATCAATCGAAATCATTTCCAACATCTTCATGAACAGACTGATTAGGTGACTCATAACCTACACTGCCGGCCGATTGGCCTCTTGACAAACCAGGGTGGCTTGCTTTTAGTTGGCTAGTGCATTATTTCCGTTGCATTAAGTCAAAGGAACTTTCTTTTTATATATATTTACAAATATGTACACATACTTACGTGCATAAACAATTCTCAAAATGCTAACCATTATGGAAAATGAAAGCACTATCCGAAATTAAATTTACAACAAATATACATAAACCAAAAATACTTATTTAAAACGATAAATATCTATCCAAGATCTTATTTGTGACCATGTAGTAACAAGAACAAAAATAATAAAATACTACAAAAAATATATTACGAATAAAAGTTAAAAACATAAATGAATTTCATACTGAACTGCAACTGTATTCGGGGTTGCTTTGATAAGTAATTCAAGTAAGTACTCAAAATGTGCAAATTTCTTAAGTTGCATTTGCATAGCTTTGAGGAAATAATTATTTTTTCAGTTCGAAGCTTGCAAGGCAGAGGAGACTTTTTAACTCTATAAGTAATAAGCACAGACCGTCCGTCCTTCTTTCCGCTTCTACGCATAACCGTCTCAGGTTTTAAGCTATTATTGAGCAACTTCCCAAAAGTCTTATTTTTTAAAAATAATTTTGTTATTGTTGCAAGGGCAAACTAAAAGTTATATTTTTTTCCTGTTTTAAATATTTTGAATTCTTGGTTATAAAATTCATACAAAATACATATATAATTACTTTTACAAATATCTCTAGAACGGATGCTTTAAAAATTTAGTTTTAGCGATTTTATTGATCCAAATTTACAAAAAAAAGGTTAAAAATCTATTATTTTTGTAAATTATTTTAAGTAGGAAAAGGACATTAATAAAAATTGGCATTTGCTTTAGTAATGAATTCTCCCAATCCGTCGCTTCTATCCATTTGCATTATGGCCAAGATGGCGTGAACAAAGGCGTGATTGTCTGGGGGCTAGAAAACTGGATGAAATAGGGGCCTTGGGAGTATGCGGTTTTCCAAAGGGAGTGGCGTACTGGACAAATTAAATTATTGCGTGTGGAGCTATCGTCTTCGCTGAATGACTCACTCCTGTGCTGAGACTAATGAATCATTATCGAATGAAGCGGGACCACCACCCTCATACACTTGTAGCCGTATTCATTTATATAAGCCGGTACGCGCTGGTTATTTATAATTTGTTTTACAAAGACGATTATGTTAAAATTTGTTGATACATTTTGACTCTTTTATTTAGTTTTAGGTCTGATGCTTATAAAAGTCAACATACGTTTAAAATACGGCTAGTATTTTTCCAGTTCAAGTTTTAAGGGTATTTTCTTATCTACTAAATCCATCACATCAGTGGTATGGAGTTAAAGGGATTGTGGCCATATTTGTGGTACTGCAAAACTTAAAACTAAATATTAGTAGATTTCAAAGCTCTAGAACTTTGCCCTCTTTACGAAAGGGGTGCCACCATTTTCATGTGCCGGGCGCTTGTTAAAGGGTTTTTTGCCGAACTTATTGTTCCCAATTTTCTGGAACTTAGCGGGGGCGTGGGACTTCGCAATAGCTGCGCGTTTCCTAGATAATCTGTGCTTTAGCAGTGAGTTCGGCTCAATAAAAATGGGAACGTTGTTTACGATTTTTTCGTTGTTCAAAAAAGATTTGCAGAAAGCGTCATCGGTAGTGAACTTCACTACGGCCTTGTTTTTTAGCATCTGGACGCTCTCGATATCTCCGCTCTCGTTAAACACATTCCGCAGGTCGGCTTCGGTGGTATCTACAAGAAAAATTGTACAGTATGAAAAAAATGTATAATATTTTTAATGGTACACAAAATACAGATTAGGGCACCCACCTGTGGTCAAGTTAGTCACAAGAATGGTCTTTCCCGAGGTGCTGCGCTCAAAGCGCAACAGTTTCAACTCCAAATTGTTAACAGTCTTCCCCTGGAGTTGGTCCAGAGCTTTTGTGGCGGCTTCTGCTTGCTTAAACGTCACAAAGGCTAAAACTGTCTTGCTGCACACAACATCTAGATTGTCCAGTTCCCCAAACTTTTTAAAAATCTTCTCCAGGGCGTTGGCACTGTAGGACTCATGCTTGCCCAAATTTTCGACTACCAGGGTAAGTTCAGCGGTTTTCAACGCTTTTGCAGAAATTGGTTGCACTGTGATGAAGCGAGAATAAAGTTCGGTGCTGTGCAGTTTTAGGACCTTGGGGATATCGTCGACTGATACCAAACGAACAAAGGCTTTGGGGTTTAGGCGGTTAGCGGATAAGGTAACAGACTCCACGGGAGCTACCTTCTCGAAAAAGGCCTTCAGATCCTCGATGGTGACTTTGGGCCCAAACAAGCTAACCACCACAGTGCGTTCGTTTAAAGCATCTTTGTCCTTCGGCTGGGATATGATCAAAGCCTTGTTTCCAAGGGTCAGCGCCTTGGGTTTGGCCTGCAGAACAGCTTCCGCTGCAGCTGGCGTATCAAAGGCGAGAAGAACTGAATTAATGCCATTCTTAGAAGAAAACTTATTCACTGCGGAGATCGGTCCAAATTTGGCAAACAAGGCTATCAGCTCCTGGTTCTTGTACTCTGTGTGGCAAAAACAAATTAAATTAAAGTATTTTGTAACAGCTTCCACAGTCAAATAATAGCAATGCTAAGGTACCTTTTGGTAAGTTTGTGGCATATATGATTGCATTTTTTGGAGTTTCTGGAGGAATCTTGCCGAAGCGTACTTTTGGAATTCCAGTCTTTTTGTCCGCCTCGTCAGTGCTGGGTTTTCCTGGTTTCTTAGCGTCCTTGCCCTTCTTGGATACTGGTTCCTCAACAGGTGCCTCATCATCATCGTCGGAGTCATCTTCCTCCTCCGCGGCTGCGCTATTGGAAACTTCACCAGGTTCCACATCTTCCTCATCATCCTCTTCTTCTTCGCTATCGTCTTCTTCATCTTCTTCAGCCTCGTGGTCAAGTAAATCTTCGGCCTGGAATAAGAAAAACCACTTACTAACGTGCTCTTTGAATTTCAGCCGTCATTAACTGAAAAACCTAAGGGTGAGGCTAAGTAGGTACATGACTTTAAAATTTGGAAAGCCACACGATTATGTTCAAGACCAAGTCTTTCGAAACTAAATACCCAGATGTGCAGATGCACCCCAAGGGAGGTAGGCCTTTATAGAAATATCCACAGAGGAAAGACCACGTTTTTTTTGGTGCTTACCTCGGAGTCGCTGTCGTCAACTTGCTCGTCATTTTGGGCCTCTGCGTCGGACTCCTCCTCGCTTGACGGCGGCACTTCCTTCACAGGCTGCTTTCTGGACTTCTTGGAGGGCGACTGGGCGACCACGTTTTCCTCCTCTTCCCTCAGCTTCTCCACCCTGTTCGCGGCCTTCTTGCCCTTGGCAGCTACGGCTTTCTTTTGTGCCATTTTAGCGGTTTCTCGAGTTTTAGTAAGAAGCGGATTAAGATTAAGTCAAATACAAATCGGGTGGACAACGCGTGGTTTGCCGGACTCAAGTGCACGTGGAAAGATGGAGCAGCGGAAAAAGTGTCGAAAAAGAGGCAAAAAACATCGATGGGTCGATGGAAAAATCATCGATGTTTTTATCTGTAGCCATCGTTGGCCGAACGGTCGCACCAAAAACTGCGGAAAGTGTCCTCGGTCACTTAGCCGCGTCACACACCCCGTATGTTGGCGGCAAGTAAACAAAAGTATTCTCACCAAAAACTGCACGGACTGTCCTCGCTTACCTAGCCGCGCCACCATCCCATATTTTGGTGAGACCGGCGATAATATTCGATATATTTGGCTTACGGACAGTGTTGGCAACGGCGGAACAAGTATACACATAAAAAATTAAAAAAAATTAAAAAAATTGCAGCACCCAACGACTCAACGCACTTACATATATTACTACTCAGAGTGCCGAAAAACAAGGAGCGGTGTGTGCGGATAACCATTTAGCAGGAACACCAGCGAATCAGCAGAAGCGACGCAGCCGCCAATGAACACGATGAACGGCGGGGGTGGTGGAAACGGAGGAGCACTGGGGAGCAATGGATCCAGCACAAATGTGACAGCTGCCGGAAGCAGTGGTGGAGGAAGCGGGGCGGCCAACGACGAGGCCGGAGGAGATGCCAGCTCCCGACGCCAGGCGACGAGGGTCTTCAAGAAGAGCTCCTCCAACGGCAAGATCACGGTGTACCTCGGAAAACGGGACTTTGTGGATCATGTCACGCATGTGGACCCGATTGACGGCGTCGTCTTCATCGATCCCGAGTACGTCAAGGACCGCAAGGTCTTCGGCCAGGTCCTGGCCGCCTTTCGCTACGGGCGCGAGGATCTGGATGTCCTGGGATTGACGTTCCGTAAGGACCTGTATCTGGCGCACGAGCAAATCTACCCGCCCATGCAGCTGGATCGTCCGATGACTCGTCTGCAGGAGCGGCTGATCAAAAAGCTGGGACCCAATGCTCATCCATTTTACTTCGAGGTTCCACCGTACTGCCCCGCCTCGGTGTCCTTGCAGCCCGCCCCTGGGGACGTAGGCAAGTCCTGCGGAGTGGACTACGAGCTGAAGGCCTTTGTGGGTGAGTCCGGGTCTGGTCTTGTGGGAGTGTCTATGCACGGCGGTCAGCCAAAGTCAAAATCATTGATGAGCGATTGCAGCAGTCGATACAGGCATTTAGTATACGTATTTCTACATTTCACTCTGCAGATATCTATATACAGTTGAGCCTTGGGTGCGTGGATTCTAATCCCTAAGTGCCGCAGACTTCGGTCGAGAATTCCACACCAAAGAAGTTCCAGATAAAAGCCGCATTTTAGATAGGTACAAAACCAGCTTCCTTTCGGAGTTGTAAACTTTATTGACGTTATTTTACTAGAATCTTGGTTAAAAGTCGCATTGAGGTTCGACTGTAAGTGGGTTGTATATGTGGTTTTGTGTAATTTAGCGCATGTGTCACGCGGTCGGGAACACGGGGTTAATTAATCCAGCTACGTCGGGCTGCGCAAAAATGTCATTGGGCTTGGTGACGCAGCGTCCCACCTAATTGAAATTCGACGCTTCTAATTGGAATCTGACTCGCCGTAGTTGTATCAAAGCCATTGTTGTTGCTCGCTTTAATTAGGCACCGCCGTTGTCTTTGATGACGTTTTGCTCACCAATATCCGATTGATGGATATTATTCTGGAAAACCTTTTTATTTGCAAGCTGTTATTTTCTACTGACTTCCCATTAACTAATTTTCTTTTGTTTAGCCCTGAAGTAAACGGATAAGGTATGTTCAGCGAATTCGTAGGTGCGATTTTTGGAAACTGCCTGCGCATTTTTGAGACTCGCACACGCAGCTCCCATCGCACAGTACCTGATTTTTTCCCTTCCCCTGATCCACCCACTCCTGTCTTTCTTGGGTAAATAATATTATCTACATATGTATTTTGTTTGCCTTGCTTTGTTCATAAATTTTTGTTGGTTTTATGGCTCTTGTTAGAATTTCGCTCTTATCTAGCAACCAATTTGCGTGCGGCCATAAAAAGATTAATGGAGTAGCAGCGATGCCAATTGCCGTCTGGGTGGGCTTTTCTATATCTAAGGGATTTGGCTGTGGATGCACTACTTTATTTTCGTGTAGTTAGCAGCAGCAAATTGAAGATCCGATTTTTAAACGAAAATGCTTTCATCAACCAGTATCTACTGCAAACCTAAACACAATTCGTAGAACTTGAACACAATGTTGATATTTCTATAGTTCGTAGAAACGATTTCACAGCTCTTATTTTTCGCTCATGACGCTGTGGCCGAAGCTTTTATTTACTTGGCATCTGCTGATTTGTGTATTTAATGTGCCTATGCTCTGTGTTTCTGGTATAAACAATAAGCTTACGGAGCTCATATTGGCGCGGAACGATTTATGATCATCTGAATGAAAGATGTTTTAATGACATCTCCCAAAAAGAGTCGTCTATATTTGGATACCAACAGTCGATTGTCGCTAGGGTCGCATTAAGAGGTTCCTGGAACTCGTACCGAAATGTGCAATATCAATGACGAATTTTCTAACAAACGAGCAAGTGACACACCCCCTCTTGGGTTACGCATACGTCATGGGATTTCTTCAGCTGCTTTGTAGTGATTACTCATAATGTTTATCCTTGATAGGTGAGAATGTAGAGGACAAGCCCCACAAGCGGAACTCTGTGCGTCTGACTATTCGCAAGGTTATGTACGCCCCCTCCAAAGTCGGCGAGCAGCCATCAATCGAAGTCAGCAAGGAGTTTATGATGAAGCCAAACAAGATCCACCTGGAAGCAAGTTTGGATAAGGAGCTGTACCACCACGGCGAAAAAATATCGGTCAACGTTCACGTGGCCAATAATTCGAATCGGACGGTGAAGAAAATCAAGGTATGCGTCCGTCAGTTTGCGGATATTTGCCTCTTTTCGACGGCCCAATACAAGTCTGTGGTGGCCGAGATCGAGTCGGAGGATGGATGCCAAGTTGCGCCCGGATTCACCCTGTCGAAGGTTTTCGAGTTGTGCCCCCTTTTGGCAAACAATAAGGATAAATGGGGCCTGGCTTTAGATGGCCAGCTCAAGCATGAGGATACCAATTTAGCGTCTAGCACGCTCATTACCAATCCTGCACAGCGAGAGAGTCTCGGCATTATGGTGCACTATAAGGTTAAGGTGAAGTTGCTGATAAGTTCGCCGCTGCTGAATGGTGATCTCGTGGCCGAGCTTCCGTTCACACTAATGCACCCCAAGCCCGAGGAGGAGGAGCACCCGCTGTTGGGCGAGCGATCGCCGCGGGCTAGTTTGGCCGGGGGCGGTCAGCCGCTAGTGAGTTTAGGTGACGGTGGAGAGACAGGATCGGCGGCTGGGGGTCAGGACGTACCCACCACAACCAATCTTATCCAGCTAGACGACGACGAGGCGCAGGATGATGACATAATATTCGAGGACTTTGCCCGCCTGCGCCTAAAAGGCGCCGAAACGGAGGCCTAAATGCAACGGGACTTATAAAGTTTTCGGATTGAACTAATTTCCCATTTAAAGAAAGTGAACATCATTTTCGGCATTTGTATATGAACGTGAAAAGCTAGAAAAAATTTGCAGAGCCGCTAAATGTAAAGTTTTGTACCAATAGCCACGGTAAATACTTTGAAGTAAGCTATTTGATATGTGTAGGCCATACGTTCTAGTATCAATAGGGTTTAAGCTGAAAGTGTACGAATTTTAAAATGTGAAATTGTTTAACAAATCAACAAACCAAATCTACACAAAATACACATGCACATGAACACAAAACACGCCATGTATTTCGGCCACGCCTGCAACAGTTTAAAAAATGCACAAAATTGCATTTGTTTTACCTAAAATGTATACTTTTCTTTTTTCCTTTTTAACATATTAAATGCTAAATTCAATGTTACACAACACGCAAAGTAAGAGATGCTTATGATGAAATTTTTTTGAATTGTAATTGTGACAGTTACTGTCTGGCATTATATATATATAATAAGCTTTATTTGCCACTATTTGAAATTTGTGTATTTTTTGTTTGTTGTTAAATAACAACTTTAGTGATGGCAACGGGAAGTTTTACATATACAGACAACTTTAGAAAACATTCACGCCAAAGTGTTTAGAGTAATTTAATTTTTTAACAAAATATAAGAAGAAAGCTAACTATTTTCTTATAAACTGCAAGCAGTACTGTATAATTTAAAGAAAAGCATTGAATATATTTTTATAAATGTAACTACGGCACGAAACTATAATTGAAAGTTAAATAATGCTGTCACAGACACATTTTAAGAACCAACCACTTTGTTTTACAAAATATTTAACATAATTATTAAATTACTCATGGAAATTTACATGGCCACTAACTAAACACAAACCAAACAATAAAATTGTAATTTACCGAAGGGAGATTTCCGTTAAAAGGGCTTTTAAAATGTCCACCGTTGTTTATGGATCGGTTTTGCCACCTTTTATTTATATACACGTGAAGTACTGTTTGAAATTAGGTAAAAGAACAATTATAAATGGTCAAGTTCTCCGGCAACTCAGTTCATTGGGAGGTGTTTTTCCCTCTACAGGCAAAATAGCCAACTAAAATAAAATGGAAATCAGCATTTGAGTTAAATATATATATTGCAATATCGCACGCATCTACTAATAATTGGCAATGTCTATATCGAAATTCTTCAACGAAAAATAAAACTCGATTAAGAAAGTAGGTGGTATTATTTTAGAGATCAACATTTGGAATATGATCACCATTCCAATCGTAAACCAAGCCAACAGATAATTAAAAGGAAATAAATAAAATTATTTGTACATTAAGGCTTTTAAACGTCAACTTAAGCTGGAATTCCATTTTAGAGCCTCTATCCGCCTAACAACAGAAAATGTAAGAATAAAGACATTGAAACAATGTTGTCGATTTCAGAAATAAGCATATTTTAAAATGCATTTTTATAACTCATATATATTTTTACCCTAAGATCGACGTACAGATTTGTTAAAATGTTTTTATCAAAAGAGAGAAAGTGAAATCAAGAAGTTAATTCATATAAACGTGCATTAAATACTGGTTAAATGGATACAACATGCTAAAAAGAATTAAAATATATTAGAGCAATTCATATTTATAAATGTATATTCAAGTGCGAATAGCAAGTTGCATTGTTTAGATTAAATTGTGTGAATACGATAATTAATAATAATGTGTGAAATACTGGGAAAAGTAAAGCATTTAAAACGTAATTATTCTCTGTATGCATGTCTCTTAAAAAAACAGCAATACAACTAGATTCTTGAAATTTGTATGACCTTTCGTGATTTTCTCTGCAGTTGATCCAGCTGAACACAAAAATTTCGCCATGATTATAATACGGAACCAGTTCGAAAAAAGTTTCTAATCTAAAATTAAATATACGTGGCTGTCATTAACATTAACAGCAAATTATACCCTTTCCTTTTTCCCTTTTTTGTTGGTTGACAAATTTGGCGCAATAGTATAATACCCTATAAATGTATGTATGTTTTAAACTGCCTAAAAGTGTGCTTTACAAAATACATACGTTTAAAAAAAGAAAACTGTGTCCAACTGTGAACTCTTTAATCTTAGAGTAAAATGGTATATTGTACTCCCTAAAACGTAAAAATTCAAAATTCAAAAGACTTTTCATTAACACGTTATAAGAAATTATATAAACAGCAAGGCTGTTTGCACTGTTTGCATATGAAAAAAAATTAATTCGGTTCTCGAATAATTAGACGCAATTATTCTATAATTAATTATTGTGTTCAATGGGTCCAACTGCAATTAAAGCAACAGCATTTTTTGTGCTGAGTGTGCCATTTCCTTTAACAAGCTACGTTTAAAAATAATTTGTAATGTTTTTATAAAGTCTTTTTTAAAATAGCATATATATTTGTATACTTATATAGCAAGTTGGGTGGAAATAAACGTTTGTAGCTAGCACGATAAAGATTGAGAAGAATTAATTTTTATTTTTTTAAGTACACATTTGTCCGGTACCGAGATGCATTCAATTTTATAAATATTTAATTATAATGTATGTATACAATAGAGGCGATACAAGTATAGCCACCGTAGCCCACATGCTGAGCCAGCGAACCAAACGGAATATGGAATCTATAACTACCTACCTATGACTAATCAAGCAAAAAAAAACGTGAAAGATTGAATGTTGTTTGTTTAATGTTATTAAATACAGATAATGGAAAAAACAATTAGTATATATAACGAAATTGTTCACTGGCACGTTGGAGCTGTTTATATTGAAGAGGAATCGAAAAGGCAGACGTCTGCGAAGGACTATTTTTGAATAGCTTTAATCTAAAACTTGCATTGTACATACCACACTGAAACTTGGTGGGCAAAATCCTCATTAGCATCATATTGTAATATTTATTTTACTTTGTTGTATCGACAGCCAATCCCATTATATGACAAATCCCACTTTGCCTCCAACGTGTCCATCAAGTAATTAATATTCTACGTATGTGTATGAGCATTATGCAAACAAAACCAGAAATTAATAATGAATTCGCAACGCAATTGCAAATATATTTATAAATACCAATACTTTTTTATTTTTCTGTCAATATTGTTGCACCATTTAGAAAATAATTAACTAATTAATTATTAAATAATTTTGTGTCCAGGCATAAAAATGAGAAATAAATGCAAGTTATAAGAAAAAAATGCGACTTAATGACATTGTATCTGTATTTGCATGAACAGTTTTATGCTGATGTAAACTACTGAATAATTATGCAACAATAAAAAGCAACAACAATTCGAAGCAATGTTTTGTAAATAGTTAGCGAAAGATAGTTTTCCTCCTTGCCGTATTAGTTTGGCTATTTGGGAAATAATGATATTGGCTAAAAAAAAACGGGGTACCAGATTCTTTTTGAGGGTCATAACATATACATATCTAAATAATTCATTAGTACACATCGGACTTTTGATCACCGCTGAGGCCCATAGGCCTGGACCGGAAGTCGGGTCGAGTTGGGCGGCGACCGGAAAACCGCAATCTGGAAAGCCATTTGTTGTTTGGTTTCATTTTCACTATCCCATCCTCACTTACAGCAGATATTATGGGCACTTAAAACGGGTAAAAGCGTACAAATTTTTTATTGGAGAATTCGTTGCGGTGGTGTCTGTAAGGTAACCTGTGAGGAAACTGTCGCTGCACCTCGCAGCAGCTTTTCATTTCCGGTGCGGCTTAAGAGCCGTGATTCCTTCCCGACTCCTTTCTTTCATGGCGTATGCGAGTCACAGCACTCGACAAAATTTTCTATATACATTTTTATTGCGTGATGTATTGAGTTATTTCACTCGCGTCATATTTAAATAAACTATTTTTTTTTCAAAAAATTAGCGCCTTGGGCTCTTTACAAAAGCTTACAAAAACATATACTCACTATTTATTCTTGATCATAATTTGTTTAAGCCCGATAACCAAATTTTGTTTTTGCAAATTTGTATTTCTGTTGTGGTAGTGTGGATTGACGCTTTATTGTTTTGAGTGAAAGAGCTTCATCGGGGGCAGAAGCAACGGAAGCTGGCCGCCCGACCCCAACCAATACCAAACAATTCTGTCCATCTCCGTTCCAGAATCGCCTTCTGTCTTTTGCGGCGGCCTCACCTTTCTCCCACTTTTGCTTTGTATACTGTATGGTTTTCATTTCCGGCTTCCGTTCCTGTTGAGTTACTTAAGCGGATTACAAGAGCAGAAGCAACTATAGACCAAGCCCAGTCAGAGGAACGTGGAGAAGAGACGGAGTTGCTGTCGAAGAAGTCGAGCACCAATTTGTGGCCTCTGTCCCTTCCTCGACTAACAGAGTGTGTTGCATTTTAATTGAGATTTGTGGACCTTGCGCCCAAACCCCGCAGCCGTATTGCTATATGAGCTGAGTAGCGCCTCATTAGCTTAATTAATGCAGGCATAGGCATTGAATTTCGCTTTCCGGCAGACAACCCCGCGTTAACATATGAAGTGTATGTATGCAAATTTAACTGCCAGATCCCTTTGCCTAAGTTCCTTTATTTAATAATGTAGTTTTAAAAAGTAGATGTATTACAGAAACGGAACTCAGAGCTAAAACTCGATGAGAGCAATATTTCCTCCTTGAGGGAGCATTGGTTCAGTAAAGGGCAATTTCGCATAATGATCATAAGTTACCACCAAGTGAGTGAAATGTACCTTTTCCAGTTTAGGCTATTGAAAATGTATTTTATATTTATTTATTTAATTCTAGCTGATGGCGGGATTAGAGTATGAAGCCTTTACCCAATTTACGAGGTATCGTCCTACGGTCGGTAGAATGAACTTCAGAAGATTTTCTTATTCTTTCCAAAAACTTTTAAGGTTTAAAATGTTTTTAAATGTTTTAGCTATGTTGTTGCTGCTTATTCTTTTTCCCAGTTTTTTCTGCGTAAATGATTTCAAATTTGATAGTTCATTTTTACTTCAGTTTGGATTCGTTCCAAGTCGTAAAAAAAGTAGTAAAGTGAGGTTTCCGAAACTCGGTCCTTGCCTTCTGTGAGATCAATCATCTACTTAAAGAAGATAAAATTGGAAGCCACAAGCTCTGCAAAAGTAGCGTTTAAAATTGTAGATCTTCTTGAAAAGGATGTCTGTCAGATAAATTTTTTAATATATGTATTCTTTTCATACTCTTTAAATGCCTTTGCTTGCACTTTTCAACTTCGTTTGGTGCAGAAATGAAGTGTGAATATGTCTGGACTATTGAAGCTGCTCTCGTACATTTCTTCTGAAATGCAAAAGTGTACTGCAGGCTCCAGTGTGCTTTCTTTTCTCGTATTGCATAGCCTGGCGAACCGGAAACATGCTCTCTCCACGGCCGCCCACTCTTAGCCTCTTCCACCAGCTTCCGTTCCCACGCAGGTAACAAACATGTGTACCTAGCTTGAAGCAGAGCAAATGTGAAGGGAGCGGCTTCTGAATTGGACAGTTGTTACCGCTGGGCGTCTTTGCCCAGGCTCTATTCCAGGTCCAGGTTCTGCGTTGGTTAAATTTCTGTTTCTGGCTCTGGTTCCAGGCTTGAAACTTCTTTTGACTCTCCGTCGTCTATGATTGAATGGGATGTGACTTTACACTAAAAACTATGTTGACATCTTAAACCATTAGGATGATTGTTTTAATAATCTTGCTTGTAGAATGGAAAAGCAAGGTTCCAATGCCTAAGTAGGGTTTCAAACATTGAGGCTCCGGTGCGGTTTAAAAAGTTGGTAAGATAAGGATTGGTATAGGAGTTACAAATATGGACAAAAATACCATAGCAGTGAACTCAGTCTTTTGTTTTATAGTTTTTATTGGTGATTTTTGTCAGTGCTAGCGTGATTGAATGGACTTTGGTGTAGTACAACACTCCGAGCTCACAATGACCACCACACCATGTTGCCGTTTTACCATGCAAATGCCGGGAAAAAACATTTTTCGGACACAACTCCAGAGGCGTGGGTGGGGGGAGATGGGCACTCGAACAGCTGCCGTCTGCCATCCGCCAGTTTAGCCGGCGGCCAGTCGATGATGAGCGCAATGTTCATAACCTGACCCGCCCCCACTCTCTGAGGGTATGTGTTTTCTGGTGGGGTTCGGCTTTGCATGCTAATTCCCTGCAGGTGAACACGGGCTGGAGACTGTGCCGTGTGCCCAGCGGCTTAACAAGATCCGTATTCCATTTCCCTTCGATACACGCAGAAAGAAAGCCACATGAATTTTGGGCAAATACACTTTTTCCTAGATCACCCTTGAATTCATAAGTTAAGAAAGCTTTTCAATATCCTCCATGAAAACACAAAGATTTAAATTAAGGCTGAAAGGAACTAACTTAATTAGTTCAGTTTTCCTTTTCATATCGAAAGTTTGGTGGCACGCGAAATCATTTCATCAATAGTTATTTATTTTTTAGTGTATGTCGTTTTTTTGATTTTAATTATTCTTGGCTTCGGCAGATTAAATGTAAAACTGTCAGCACTATTCGTCGTGTTCAGAAGCTTCACAACGACTGATTACAAGGCTCCATATTATTTCGACACAACAAAACCAGGCCCACAGCCAACTTGGTTGGACACACAGCTAATTGGCCAAAGTGCGTGTGCTTCGCTGAGTGGTTGTCCCGGTGGTGGCATGCTAGGACTGGGGAGCGGCGAAAGGGTGGGAGGCGAGTGTTCTTGATTATACTTCCGCTTGCCTAATAGAAAGTGCGCCACAAAAACCACATTATGCCGGCACCTTGTCGCCCTCAAGTTGAGGATGAACATCCTTATAGCACACCATACCTGGTCGCCCCACTGGATCCCTCCTCTTTTCGGCTTGGTTTCGGGCTGTGCAGCCACAAAACTTTTACCGTTTGTTTTGCTTTCCCCTCAGCTCCCTAGCCCACGTGTATTGGCTAAATTAATATTCTCAATTGAAAACTTTTCAACAATAGTTGTTGGTGGAAAAGTTTTTCGAAGCCATTACACTGCGAGATAAGGTCCTTACACTAGACTTGATCATCATAGAAAACCTCCTCGCTTTCTCATACATAAGGAGTAGAACATAAAAACCTTCTATTACATTGTCCTTTTGTTAAAATTAAGGTATTAAAAAACGAATTCGAATTTTAATTTTGGGATTTTCTTTAAGCCATGCCATAATACTTTACGAGAAACCTCTAAGAAGAGATTAACTTAATATTTTGACATGCTTAGGGCGTAATTATTTTCGGACAGTGCGTAATAGGGGGGCCAGAGCAAAACTTTTGTGTGTGGTTTTGTGTATTCCGATCTAATAAGTCGCCTGCTATCTAACAATTCAAATCTAAGAAAATTTCAAAATTCAATTCGCACTGGAGGAAACGGGCCAGGGAGGACAACAAAAGCTCATATTCGTTGGGGTTCTTGTCCCTGTGCCAGGCCAACACAAACCCACCCATTGAAACCACACCAAGCGACAGCGAAGTGAACAAACATTTTTGAAAACTTGCTTGAATAGATTATTAGGAATTATCAAAACTTAATTTAGCTTAAGAGTCCTCAACATAAAGCGGGCCAACACGAAGATGCGGGCGACTAATGAATCACCTTGGGGCTGGGGCAGAGAGCCAAGGCCAGGTGTCAAGCAAGCAGTGCTGCACCACTTGAAAGGCGGCTTTTGAAGTGGTTGCCGACCAAACTTTTGACGCGACTCCTTGGCAAGCCCATTGATCTTGCAAGGGCTTTGTTGGGGTGTCCGGAAAGCCCGGGACTTTTAAAGTGTGGCACATGCGACTCAAAAGCTGATTTAGTTCTTATTAACGGTGGTAGTACACTCAGAGAAATGTAACTGCTGAGGAGCGGCCGTATTAACCCCGCTGTGAGGGCCGGCAGTGTAGGCGAGAGGTAAATGCGGACTTGGATCGACCTAATGAGGCTTCCCAGCTGGCGACCTGGTCTCAAGCCTCCCGCTGGGTAATCGGCTTCAATTAAATAAAGCCAAGCGACACCGGCAATTCAGTTTCTTTGTGTCCCAACGGACATCGAGCTACCGTCGCAATAGACCGACTCACCGTCAACTGGAGTCAAGGCGACCTTTAGTCGCGGGTCCCTTTCTTCGGCTCCCTTCCTTTAACTCAATCTGGTGTTAATAATGTGCCGCAATACTTACTGCCGAGCAGTGGGACGAAACGTGGCAGCAGAAAAGAATACTTCAGTTACCTTTACCTTGCCCTTGCCTTGCTTCAAAGTCGATAATCGCCGGGGCAAACGGATGTCCAATTAGTTGTGAGCCAGCTTCCGGCTCTGGCTCCGGCTCTCTTGCTGCTCCGCGTACCATCCACCACCACCACCACCACCCGCTGGCTATCTTCGTCAGGTTTTACCCCTGTCAATTGCAGTCGCTACGATTGCGATTTCGATTGCCAATTGGAGGCCCTGTTCACCGCTCATTGTTGTCCGTGGTGCGCCGATGGCATAATTTTCGGATTTGCTTGCCAGTCAATTGCAAGCAATTTGCATAGATTGATGCTCATACGCATATGCCGGGTTTATGGGCTGTACGGATTCCATATCCGGCTGCCTAATCAATACCGATCAGCGACCTAAAATCCTTTTTGGACATTGAAACTGTGATACACTTATCGCGTCAATAAATTGAACAAAGGATTTGCGGGCTTTCATTCAGGCATGACTTAAGCCATGTCAAGTTGTTCAAATTGTTGGTGGAAGATCAGCACACTAATAAAAAGCAAATTTGGTTTTAGTTTTAGTTGTTTTACCCTTACAAGTTCGACTATTATTCTCAAAGTTTAGAAACTTAAAGTACATATTTACCTTCTTTTTTACCTTTTTAAAAATCGACGCTGATATAAAAACTCAATTTTTTTCAAGTGCATGTACGTGTGCGAGGGATTCCTTCTTTTCATCTTTGTGTGACAGGAAGCCAAACAAAAGCAACATGTGTTACTTGTACGGCCTGCCAAGCGTCAAAAGGCGAGAAGCTGGAAAAATCTATTAGAACGTGTCTCGCCTGCCAACCCACCTGCCAACCCACTTGCCTCCCGCTGCACCGCTGACTCCTCTGCACCACGGCAATATTTTTCCCGAGGGCATAATAAGCTTCGCCTTTCTCTCCGCCTATTTATTTTTTATTTATTTTCACGTGCGTGTGTGCGAGGCAGAGATTTACTTATGATTGAGTTGCGTGGCAAAGCCAATGCAGAGTGAAAAAGGGCAATGGCAACTCTCGAAACAATTTGGTAAGAGATTGCGGTTGCTTTACTGATTTTCTCGCCCATTTCGTGTGCGCCTTTCTCCCCCTTTTCCCGGGGTTTCCTTATCCGCTGCGTCGTGTGTGAGATGAAAATTGAAATTGGTTTGCATTTGACTGTTATTGTTGTTGCCTCAGCGCGGGCTGTTGTTTCCCCTTTACATTACTTATTTGGTAAACGTTTGGTGGAGTAAAAACTAGTAGTTATCCAAATAAAGACAATTTTACATTTCTTTACCTGTATTTTGGCCAGGCCAATATGGTAAGTTTTTTAATGGGCTAATGTGTGCTCTTTACGCTTTGCTCGGGCTTCTTTTATAAATTCCTATCGCCCCATGCATTAATTTTCCACTTGCTTAGGCTTACAGCACCCACAGTATCCCAACTCAATCCTTGCCTCCCACCTTTAGTTCTTTCGAATATTTTTCGGAGTATCCATGTCAAAAGCCGAGCCACTACACGTGCTGGTAGGGATGGGGGTAACTGCCGTGTCTGGGTTCTGCAGAGGGTGGGCGAACAGGCAAAGCATTTATTTTTGGGGCTACGGGTTGGTAATTGAATTTATTGTTTGACATTCAAAGTACCGTCGATTCAATTACGGTGGAAAATTGGTATCAAAATATTTACGAGCTGTTTATTGCATTACGCAATCTTGACGCTCGAGAAAATCCTCCAGCCAAAGTTGCCCCAAAGAAGAGGTAATGGAATTTACATGTTGAACTCCTACCATCACATAAAGTATCTAGAGGGCTGGCCATGTGCATATATTGGTAGGGAATATTTGGTGTATTAAAACCCGGCCATGCTTCAAACCTCGTGAGCTGAAAGGAAGAGAGGTATCAATACGCCCCTGTCAGTTTATTTTAAGCATTACCCTGGTCCCTTTTCACGCTCAGTTTAAGGTTCAGATCAGCCAGCTCCTGTGAAGCGCTCTCATAGCCCGGCAGACCCTCCTGGCAGAAGTAGCCGTTTCGAATCTGCGCTGGCAGGAGCTTAAGAATCAGCTCCAGACTCTGAGGGTGATCAGCCAGGCGGGAGTATATCCTCACCACGTGCTTGAGAACCCTAGGCTCCTGTTCCAGAGTCAGCTGGTGAACAACTCTGGCAAGGGTGTAGACCAAATGAAGTCTACGAGCAAGCCTTTGACTGGCGAACTTCAAGCCAACTTCGTGTTCTAGGATGCGATGCAAGACAAATGCGCAGAGAACCTTACTCATACTGCTGCCCAGCTCCAGCTGACGCAGAATAAGTGGGATCAACTCGGTGCCCAGGAAGTAGCCAACGATCTCAGTATGATCCGATTTCAGTAGACCGCAGATGACTCCAAGGACGGAAAGGCGAACATGCTCCACGGCCCGAGTTTGTGAGGTCATCTTAAGCAAGGGCATCAAGTAGCACATGAACTGGCAACGCGTCAGCTCAATTCCAACAAAAGGATGCGAGGCCATGGTCTGGAAAAGACCTATGGCAGCGCAAACCCGGTGCGATTGCTGGCCATTCAGTTCGTTGTACCGAGAGATAGCCGGGTAGGTTGAAACAATCTCTTGAAGCAAACCACTCACGGCTCCAAAGGAATGCCACAGCAAGGGACCCAGGCTGTCAATCTTGCTGCGTCTCTCGCATAGCTCTAGCATTGCCAAAAAACGCGTTTCCTTGTTGCATAGATCGGTGATCCAACCATAGACGTGCTCTGTTTCGCTGCGTTGTTCGCACCCCGAGTTTGTGGCACTCATTGCAGTACAGAATAGAGAAGTCAATTTTCGAAGCGACTTAATGTAGAATTTAAAAGAATCAAACTGTTCTATGGAATGTCGGTTGAATCGCCTGCTCTCTGGCTGTGCTTTTTATCTGGGGTTCTTTATGGTCTGACACTTTATGTAACGTTGACTTTTTGATTTAAATATGCTGAATTTGTTTGTCGAACTTTTCGTTAAGAATTCTTAAAAATGCATAAAATAAATCAAAGCTAAAGCATTTGATTCCGAATCCATATTAACCTTTTTTCTCGTAATGCTGACATTTGTTTAATAAAAATTATTCAATTTTGGGTGAGCGTAGAGCATTCTTATAGTGTAGACCCATCTGACAACCCATTTGTCATCTCTGGAACAGAGGCGTCACCACTGACCGGGCCATTTCTCAAACCGTATATCAACTGGGCCATCGGATAAACGAGCTGATGAGTTGCAGTTAATTAGAGCGAATGCATCAAACTACCGAGAAGACTACCCCACTCGCCCCGTGAATTATGCATAACAATGAGCAAGGACACACGAACTAAGCAATGCAATTAAATGCAAACAATTTGCAATAATTTATGTGTGGCGACGACGTCATCAGGACTCCTTCCATGAAGCGGATAATACAAAACGGAAGCGGAAATCTGTTTCGGTCTTCTGCATGTGCGGGTTCAAATGGGCTTCTGAATGTGCATGACGTGTTAATTGGCCGCAACTCCACTGTTAGAAGAAAAAATTGCTGACCAGACATTAGCACAAAATTTGGCTTGCTAATTTGGGTAACTATTATCTAAAAAAAAGTGAAACCAGTATTATCGCAGCGTAGATATTCTCAAACAATGCCGTTGGCCAGCTGCACCAGTTCTCAAAAAATATTTGCATATGCCAGCGTAATGTTTATTAATTAAGGTATGCATCACTAATGCAAAAATAACCAAATACGCAGACAGCTTTTTTCTTATCTTTAATCGACCTCCAGTAATCTTTTTGTTTTGCCCCGTATTATAAAATTTTAATAAAATATTTGTTGGCTTATTAACCAGTCGTTTGCAGTGTGGATCTCCGGCTGCAGTACCCTTATTAAGATCGAACTATAAATAGGAAAACAGAACATTTTGCGGAATACTGGGCAATGTTTATCTTTTGTGAATATTTTTTTAAGTGCACTTATTTATTTTTGTTGAAAAAAATGTAACATTTCACAAGTTTTTAATCGTTAATCTTACGTATAAGGATTTTGTTCATTTTGTAAATTTTCTGTTAGAATGTAATTTTCATTTTGAGTTCCTCTAGAGGTGTCCCAATAAATATTTTACCGCAGGAAATTATCGACGTCGTGGCCCATGAGCAAACACTACCAGCAGGGACCAAACTGTTTTAGTGGTAATTAGCTAATGTACGAGTATGACACTGTATTGAAAATTTTTAGCATGAAAATTATTTTAGCTGCCTCAAATTAATTTGTGAAAACATTTTAGTCATTTATGTTAGAAGTGGAAAGAGGGCTGAGCTGATTGTCCCGAACCCAATTTGACTAATAATGTAATTGAACACCCATCAAACGCCAAAGCAACAAAAATGGTGAAACTGATTCTAAAATACCCTTTAAATAAAAAAATACATTGATTATAGTTGCAAGCAAGAAAGGGAGCTAAATTACATTATCCTAAATAGAAAGAAAGAAGTTCAGAAGCAGCAAGAATATAATTATTGATTTACAATTCCTTTCAGGCTGATACACTATCTGCAGACTAATGAAAGCTTTGGGAAAGTTTTTGCTGATCAAGGACATGTTTATAGACCGAAAATGTCTTCTGTAAATACACAATCTGTAGCGAAAGATGACAAAAACTGAAAGAAACTTCGAATTGCTTGTAAATATCTTTATACCCACTGATAAGGGTACAATAATCAATTCATTTGACAGGCCCCAACGATTCCTAAAGAGAACAATGTATCCAGAGAGAAAAACTGTCCGTCAGTCCCCTTCTATGTATTTTGTTTGTCAGAAGGCCTGGAGCAAACGTTTTGGTCTGTTTTGGAATATTTTTAGGTTTTATTTTCATTATTTATGTTTCACTTTTTATATCATGCTGCTTTTGGCAGTTGGACAAATTGCCTGTCCGTGTAGTAAAAATAATCAGCTTTGTGTTATTTTTGAAGTCAAAATGCAGAGTCTCCCGCCCAAGCGGCGAAATGGTTTGGAAAATTAATGCATTATGCATGTGATTTTCAATCAATATGTTGTTATCTCTTTGCTGAGGTTTCTCTCTTGGACTTTTTAATAATGCTGCCCACAGCCACTTGGGTCTGAAAATGCGCACTCAAGCATGATAGCACATATGAGGGAGAATGGCACCACCCTCGCACCACCCTCGCACCACCCTCGCACCACCCTATTACTTGAGCTTCGCTGACCTGTGGGTCAAATCAAAGGCCCTTGGGTCACTCTTTTCCTGCTGCGCAAAAGCTTAAAAATTAATAATTCAATGGCTTATGGTTGAAGGGCTAACTGGACGCTGCCCCAGGGTATGCTCTTTTAACTGGAAATCAAATGATATTGATTTTCTCAAATACTTAACTATAAAGTTAATTAGTTTGCTTTATGGAACTATATTCAATTTATACAAATTCATTCTTACGTTATTGGAACTTTCATGAAACTTGTCACAAAGTCATTATTGATAAGTGTCGACGTGGTGTGGGCGGTACGTGTGTGTTTACTGCAATCATTACACGTAGTTATAAGTTTGCAGGAACAAGGCCGTTACGCCCCCAAGTATTCCACGTTAATTTGGATGAAGCTTTAATTTATTTATGCAATCGAGGCCCATCAATCTTTTGCAAGGTTTAACGAAAAGTCTTCTTGCGGGAGGGTATACACGTATGTATGTGAGACCCGCCGCCAGGCATTTGATTTTATATAAATGTGTGTTCGCGATCCGTGGGATGCTGTAACATACGCTGCCATGGTTTGTTGAATTTGAGTTTAATGACGTGTAAAAATGTTTTCACGGCTTTTGATTATATTTCACCTTAAGCGCAGCTAAAGTTTGGACCCCTCCCAGAACATCAGCGGTATCCCTTCCGTTTGCCATTTGCAATGAATAATGTGGGCGCCGTGCCTCTCTGTTTTGCATATGAATACCTTTCGGCATCATCTCTGATTAGCAGCGGCGACTGACAATGGCGTCACTGATGCTGCTGGGTGGAAGCGGAAGCATTTTAATGACAATCTCTACCCCGTCGCAACCATTAGCCTCCGCTCAACTGTCAGTTATCGTTTTCGAAATATTGCCATCCGTTGAGCAGACTCACAAAGTTTTTTCTGTGAGGCAACGCATGGGTTGGCAGACATTTGAATCGCGTTTGACTTAATTAAAGTTTAGAAATGTGGGTTTGCATTAATTTTGATTGCCTCACATGGCGAAGGTATGCTAATGACAAACCTATTACATTTTTCCAAGCGGGACGAAAGAAAAATAAGGCTGAATGCCTCAATGCATGAAATTGAAACGCATAGCCTACTTAACTGTGTAGAGCTTTATAATTATAAAGTTTATATACATTTAAAATATATTCGTTATATATTCGGAAAATGTGTAACAGGTGAAAGGAAGAGTTTCCGTCCCTATAACGTTCATAAGTTCCTGATCAGGATACAGTTAGTATGCTGTGATCTGATCCTATGTTATTTTACGGAGTTTACTTTTGCTTAATTGTATAAGTCGACAAATATTTTAACTTCTTTGAGGTGTTGTGGTGCTAATTTAAAATAAAATGTGTTCGTCGGACAAAGTAGCCGCATTGCTCAGCTGTTTAGGAAATTTATTTGTAATGCTCCTTGGCAAAGCCAGAGCTAAGCGCAAAAGTTTCATGTTGTAAACAAAACAATGCGCTCTGTTGACAATTGTTCCCAGGCAGCTGGGCATGCTTGGCACGGACCCTTTCCTCGCTTTTGTTGCCTCGACTTGTTTGATGCTCGAGTAAACCTCTAAAAGAATAAAAACCCAAACCCCAGTAAAAGAAAAACAATGGTACAAAGTCATAGAAAGTACTTAGTAAATGGTAAATACGTGCAGTCTTGTGCTTGTTGCCTTACCGTGCTAGTCGCCACTTTGCTCGACTTCTTCCGACTCCTGTGTTTTGAATTGGCTTTTTTTGCTGAATGCAGTTTCGGATTTCTGGGCCAGCAAGCACAGGTGATATTATTGACCAAAGTTAAACAATTGTACCTAGTTGCCAGTCACAACAATTGCGACACTTTTTAGTTTTCCAACTCGCTGGACTTGGTGCTTTATTGTTTCATCGCTTTTGCTAGGTATGTCGGATGAGGTCCTAAAATTATCTTTTAACGCCTCAAAAATTAACTTCTGGGTGAAGTGGTTTTGGCTTCGGGTCTTTAACTTTGATAGCAACTATGTTATCAGGATTCTCAGACTAGACTAGGTGCATAAGCAACTCATATAGACCAACAAGGAAAGACAATGTCAGCCAGGTATGTTGGTTCATTAATTTCCACAAATGAAGCAACAGATAAGAGAAGCTTAAAATTTCCAATTTCCATTGCCATCCGCTACACATAGACGTACGCAGGGTTTTTTGCCGCTCCAACTGTGACCAACAACAACTTATTGTGGTTACAAATTGTGGCAAAAGCTATCAATGATATTATCAACAGACAGACAGAGCCACGCAAGCGAACCCGACCGAACAGAACGTACATATGCAAGCCCAATTACATCCGGTTGCAGTTTCAATTTCAATTTGCGTGGCTGGCGAACAATGGCCCATGGGCTGTCTGGGCCAGAAAGGACCAGAGGACAAAGCCAAAATGCCTGAGGCCGGCTGCACTACTGAAGCTTGGCATAATATTAATTTAAATTAGACAAAATGCCAGGGCCCTAGCACGCCAGGTTTTGAACAAAGCACCGAACTACAATTCGGCCTTTGGTCTGGCTGGAATTAGATCTGATTGTGGGGCTCCTGATTCTTTGGTCTTATGGCATTTTATATATATTTTAGATTCTTTTTATAAAACTTCTCTATACAAATATAACCTAGTTAATGCGAGGGATATGGGGGTGGAATCGAATACACTTATTTCCCGTCGAAAATCTTTGAAAATGTAAAAAATATTCATTTTTAATCTTCATAAATTGTATGTATACCCCGAATTTATACTATTTCGATTTCTCTAAGTACATTTTATGCAGCCTTCCCGCAAGGCAACCGCAAAACGTTTCGAACTACCATTAGAACCCCAGAGATAAATACAAAGCTTCGAACTCCCATTTCGGAACCACAGTCATAGAAAGGGTCCCGGAATTAATCACTTGACAAAGTTGTGCAATTTGTGTAACCAAAAATTAACTTAAATGTTCGTTTTTTGCATGCACAATTGAGCACACAACTCATTCGCCCAAAGAGTTCCAGGAACAAAGTCGGGAAGTGGGCACTGAGAATGTCATGGCAGCTCCTCTCTTACTCTGCTCCTCTGGCGCTGCTGACCAGTGGCCACAAACAAGGCACGATTTAGCCGTGCTCTGGTGCGGGGGTGCTCTGCCGGTCGGGACTTTTTGTGCCGGGCCTAAGCCATTGAAAAACCGAAAATGTATGGCAATTAGAGTAGCTATTGTGAATATGCTGGAACGGTGCACGGAGAGAAAATATTTAGAGGTGTATTTTTCAAAGATTGGCAGTAAGGGCGATGACATACCCCATGTGGTAAATCGTTAAAATTTGGCTGGGGCTAGGCCATATCCCACTATTTTTGATCAGCTTTCTTTTTGAAGCTTCCAAAGAATTTTTCGTTTTTCCGGTGCACCAGAAAATGAAGTTAGCCAAGGCATATGGCCGGCATACTATTAGAGAGCAATCCCGTGACTGTGTGCTGTTCATTTGGCCGCATTTTGTGGCAGCCAGTGCAAATGGCCCTTTGCTGTTCTCACTGTGTGGAGTAATTTTTCAAAAAAGGAGAGGCCACGGAGGGATGACAAAAAACGTTGCCTTCATTGTTATGCAGCCTTATTGTTATTGCATAAAAATGGCCCCACACACATGCAACAGTTGCAACTGTAGTGCAATTAAGCGACGCAATTAACGTGGCGCAGTGTTTAACCTGTTACGCTGTGCTACGTGTGCTGGTCATTTACATGGGGGGAATGCAAGGCGAGGATTTTCTAAATTTTAATGCCGGCCATTTGGTTAGGTCCTGGCACATGGCCAAGTACAATTGCCGCCATTTGTGCGCCCACAATTGCCGTCGTTGCCGATGGTCAATGGCCATGGTCCGCCAGTCCCGTGGCATTTAAGCATCGCCATTTTTCACATTCTCATTTTTTGAGCTACACACATCCAGGCGCCGTGTCGTTTCGATGGCAACGAGTTAAACGCATTATTTTTAACACCAATTGTGTAAGTGAGCAAGAGCCGATAAATTGCCAACAAATGCGTGCGAGTCTTAATTGTTCTAATTATGTTAATTATCGTACGTGAGAGCCTGCATTCTGATGCTGCTGCTGGACTCTTGTGCAGTTTAATAATTTTCATCCTTAATAAGGCACAATAAAGTCCAATCAGTTGAGTAAAGCGTACATTAGGTCTGATGACAGGGCTCTAGGCCTTGGTGCGAATATGTCTGCTGAGGTTCCGTTTACAGAAGTTTAGAAGGACTTCACTTATGCATTATTTCAAACCCGAGTTTAAAATCAAAATGGAAAAAGCATTTACTTTAAATATAATTTTAAGTTATATCTTTGTACAGAAAATAACCCCAAAATATTAATAAATCAAAACATATATTTTTGTTTTTTCTGTGTAACTGGCGTGGGGCAAACAGGTTCAGAAAACAGGTATAGGGACAAAAGCTCAGGCAAAACGACGCTAATTTGCTTTCATATGCGGGAATGTGATATCAAATCCCAGAATGCATGTGCATAATTCCGTGCAGATATTGAGTTTGCAACTTATTAAACACATGGTGCGGGTACATCCAAAATTCTCCAGAGCACTGCGCATGATTTAATTATAATTTTGGCGAGACCCAATTAAACATGCGAGTTTTCGGTTAGGGAGGCTAAGGCATAACCATCCCCCACGACCTAAAATTGTTTTCACGGGTCTCATGCATAGTTTTAATAACATTGAGGGGATTAATTATGTGTAAATTACAGACAAAAATACATTACATATTAATCGCATTATTGCTTACTACATAAATATTTGGTACCATTTTTCAGTGAGTGGGGAGGCCACCATAATTGGCTGTATACTATCCCCTTTCTGCTTTTATCCCTTTTCCTAGTAGGTACTTCTATAATAAATTCCATTACAATATTTTGCTGCCTCATCATAAAAATTCATAACCCACAAAAGATGCACGCTCCAGTGGAGCCCCCACTAAGAAAGCAATCGAATATATCCATTTCAATTATCTGACAAACAGGAAATAAGAAAAATTGACCTAAACAATTTTGTGTTGAATGCAATGTATGTGAGCATATAAAAATCAAAACCAAATCGAGCGAAATCGTGCGTAAGAATTAATAATTTCCGTTTTATGTTGTTTATGAAATTGGTTTGTGGGCGAAGGAATGTGGCCCAGGTTCATATGCTTAAATCGGACCGAGATGGAGAAATCCTAGTTTAAAAAGAGCATTGAAAAAGTTCAGTGAAATTACCCAAAGTTAAACATCATTACCCGGCTTACACATGTGACATATCTGGCACATTTCACAATGAAATGGCAAATAAAAAGGAACTTTTTCCCTTCTTGCATTTTCTAGATGCGGTTGAATGCGCGAATTACTTAGTATGTTAAAGTGTCTCTGCAGTACGTTGAAACCTATCGGTTATGCAAGTGTGAAAAAGATGTCTTTTTCAAAAGGACTTTTAAAATTTTCGCTGGGTAAGATTCCATTAATCGACCGATGATAAACGGGCACGTGTTCTTTTAAAAAGTAGTACATTTATACGCATGATTGGATGCACGTATCCTACTGCAAGAAAAGGCCGAAACCACTTTTCTTTCCACTATTTTATTTGTATACCGTTTTAAGCAATAAGAAAGCATATTGTTTTATTAAAAAAAAGTGCTTTAGATTAGCATTAAACGCTAAGGCGGTACTGCTATGTATTTCGAAAACATTTTTACGTTTGGAGTTGCCCCTACTGTATTTGTCCAGAACTAGAAATACACCCAAAGTTTTGTCAACATTATTTCATAAGAGTACACTTCAGGTAAGAAATGCCTTTTTTTTTACTGGGTATTCACTCACCGGTGTCTTACAGCTGAAGCACTCAACCGTTGAGTTTTGTTTTTGCAAAGAAGACATTTCAGTGATTACAAAATGGTGGCCATCAGGGAAAACTTGACTATGCTGAAAGCGCTTCAATAGCGGGAAGTGTGGGCCAGAGCTGATACTACGTGTTGTCACAGGTCGGCTCTACGCCTAGGCGCGCTGATGACGTATAAATTATGCCAGAACCCTTGCCATTGTTTCCAGTTTTACAATTGCTTAAGGTGCTAAATGTACTTTTCTCAACCTAAAAATAATCTCAGCTGCAAGCTGCTTTGATTAACAACCTTAAAATGGGAAAAGGGTGAAGTTATATTCGAGAATTTAATTAATGTTCGCGATTTACATTCTAATTAAGGTTGGGTAGAGGTTTCACGGCGATATTTGTGATTGATATGCGAAGAAGAAAAACCAGGGTTATTCCGTTTTTCGGGCTAGGACCATACCGCAACTCTTTTGGACGGGAAAATTAATTCAACTGCGTAAATTACTCCGTAGCCACCTCAGGTGATTGCCTTTGCCAGCGCCCTCCCTGTGGATGTGTGTGCGACTTAATTGAAAGTTGGTGGCGCAGGCTCGACCCCCGGTCGCACGCCATCCTTTTCAGGATGTGGGAACGGTGCCGTCCAGTCTGATAGCCAAAAGTGCTGGAGGTTGATTTGCGGTCGAGCTGATGGTGGGGGCGGCACAAGAAAAGTGAAAAGTCCCGACCTAAAACTGAATTTTCTCTCTCCTTTTCCAGGTAGGCCTCAGCTGGTGCAGCTGTGTTTTTACAACCGAATTGCTGCCGCCGAGCCGTGGGTGTTTTGCTTAGAAACCGAAACAAGACCAAAGGAGAGGTGCGTGGCTCGATAAAAACAACGGAAACAAGAGTTGTCTAACTTAACCGTGCCCTCGTCGTGCAGAAAACATTACAAGGAAAACGAATGTGAGTTCATCATGAAAGCCTGACTATATACATATTTATTTGAAAATCAACCTTTTACGTTGCCTGCAAGTCATCATTTCATTTTGGACCATTTTTTATTTGATTCGGGGAGTGACTCTTCTTCAAAACATACTGTTTTAATTTCAATTAAAAGGTCCAAAATCTTTTCTTGCGTTCCTCTTTTTCTGTCATGTGTGTGCTAAGGGTCTTGCAGTAAGATTAGGGGAGGGCTTACAAATGTTAAGCTTCTACGTGTGTTAAATGCGATTTGGCTTTAAGGTAACCTAAAGGTTTCTGCTATAGAGCAATAGCTACAGCATTAAGGGGTTTGCTAGGTGACTGCTGCTGCTGGTCCACTACGACTGCACTTTTGGCCCTTGATCATAATGGCAGTGACATTTTGTTCTTTTTGACCCGGCACTGGGTTGGCCTTTGCCCAGCGCGGACTTTGAATTGACTGCATTGTTCACTTGAACGGATGGACTATGTGGACTTTGGGCCCACATGTTGCACTTACACAGGAAGGGTCATTGTTGAATTTAAAAGCCGGTCAAGCACAGACAACTCGGTTGAAGTATTATGACAACAAGGAAGCTCGTTGCATTTTAATTAACACAAGCGCTAAAGAGAAGTAAGAAAATAGATCGAGCGGTATGGAGTTCCATAACTTAAAACCATATCGTATAGAGTTTTCGGCCTATATTGACGGTGGAGTTTGAACCAGTCCTGTAATAACGATCGAAATTATGTCTCAAGTTGGGTTAAAGGAAATTAAATTGAAAAAAGCGCTTGAATATGGTTATTTAAACCCATTTGTCTGATATTTTTCTCCATTTTTTTAATAACAAGAACCATTTTTGTGAAGAACCTTCGTTATATAAATGCTTGAAACACATACACTTTCACAATCAGCAGCACATTTGTATAAATGTTCGGATATTATTTTCTATTATTTGGGTATGTGTTTGCATATTTCAATATTCCCTTTGTGTGTTAAACGCAGCAATTAAAAATACAAGCGTGAATTAAACTGGCTTACAAAAAAGCTTTCAGAAGCGACGGCGCGGGGGTGTTAGGGTCTCGGCTGTATATACAAATACAAAGCGTTAGGCAGACAGCCACCCATTGCTACAGCCCAGCCCTCCACTCGCCGCTCGTCGCCAGCCGCAGCCCAAAAAACGTGGGACGAAGGAAACGCAAATACAAACTGATTAAATATGCACTTTGCAGCTTGGCAAACGCGGAATAAATTAAAGTGTTAATTTAACATGACACATTAGTGCAGCCACACACACAGGCAGCACTCATACTTGGGGAGCTGAGCTAGCCTGGCGCCGGGCGCCTGGCTTCTGGCCTGACTTTGCCCTTCTGCCTGATTTTTGTGTGAGCGTTGTTTTTGGCCAACTCGAACTGCTAATGAGTTGGGGTCCTGGCACAGCTATGGGGATTTGTCAGCGGCCAGGAGCTGCAGCTGCCGGCGCCACCAACCCCCGAACACATCTGCCTGCTTACCTGTGGCAAGGTGTTTGAAGTAATTACGCTCGCGCTGATGTATTAGCATTTTAAAGCGTAATTATTGTGCTGCCTGGTAAGTGGTGGGGCTGGGCAGGGCTGAAACCCGTTCGAAACGAGCTCCTACCCTGTTTACAACTTTGAAGTGGCTTTAATTCAATTAGCGGTTTGGCTAGCTTCCACTTGTGTCGCTCTCTTCCAGTGCGTATGTGCCTATGTGCGTGCTACTGGTAGCCGATGGTGTAATGCGTTTAGTGGGGTGCCTTGAAGTTTGGTTTGCTGAGCACCAGGCTTATCTGGAATTTGCGTGCACTCCCGATGAGTAGGGGTTTTAGCACTGACAACATTTTGTTTCATATTGAGTCTCACCGGAATCATATAGATTTCTTGTGACTAATACTTGTCCAACTGTGAGTTTACATGGAAGGGAAAATCAAGTGTTTGCCTGGCCATAAATCGGGTTGAAAGCCACCCACTAGGGCCCTTTCAGGAATCAATCCACCGTAACTAACAGTCGCGATTAGGTAGCTTGCAGCTCCCCAGTTGAGGGACCTGTACCGAGTGCCAGGAGCAGCAGCACGAGGTCCTGCCGATGGCCTGCAATTTATGCAGCTGTCAGCACTGGCAAACAAAAGCCGAGCGTTCCTCTTTTTGTTTTGGCCCTTTTCCTTTGCTTAACGGCGGGCGTGATTAAATGTTGGCGCTTACTTTTTGTCGTGAGAAGTGCAGGGACATAAACATCTAGAGTAACTAAGTAGCAGAGCCATTGGTCACGCTTAATCGCCTGCTCGACTTGCCCGGCAGCGGGGAAAGCGGAAAGAGCGAAATCCAGTATACGCGTCATGTACATAATTCCAAGCCTTGGCGGCGACACTTAAATTGCAGGGCTCTGCACATAGGGCACAAACCTCGACGGGGACGGGGGTAACCCCGCACACTCGGCAACCCCGCCCCCATTCTGACACACATGCAGAGAGGCACCAACGGTGAAATGAAAATAATGAAAAGCAAAAGCACCCTGGGAGTTTTATAACAATTGATCACCTGTTACGTTCATTGGTAATTGCACCCAGAGCCATACTAAATATACAGACACGCACACTGGTGCGCTCGTTCATGTCGCGCTGCCCGTCCAGTGTGTCGATGGGGTGAGGGCAGGATGCCTCCTGTGCACCCAAATACTCGGCATCATCCAGGGACAGCCCTACCTCGATCCCGTCTTTACATTATCCTCGTTTGCACTTTGAGATAGAGTTCGAGTTCAGCCCTTCTTAATCTAGCTTTGGGAAAATATCGCATAATTTTTGTTTGTTATTGTTTCTCAGATTTATTAATTTTTTAATTATTTTTTTAAATTTATTATTGGATTAAAATCAGGACATTTCTGCTGACAGAGTAGTAAGCTTTTATGTTATACATACCAATAAAACCATTTCCTTTTTACTTGAAGGTGTATCATAAAGAATATATTTCATCATATATATATATTTCATCGACCCTTAACCTTGAATAAACGTGCACTTAATCGCCAAATCAAGAACCGATTTTTCGTTGTGCATTATCAGCCAAACCCTAGATTTTCCCCCTATCGATTCTCCCAGTCCTCCCCTTCCGTGGTTTTTGCCTTCGATTGTCGTTGGCTTTGGATTTTGTGCATGAGGTCAGCTTTTGTGCTTGCCCCGCGCCATCCTTCCACCCTGCCTGAGTGGCCAATGCATTTTCCGCCTCCCACAACGCCCTTCTGTCAATGGCCCTGGGACATTTGTTACAGTTGAAATGCGCTCGTAAAATGTTTTTTGATTCCCCCGCAGAAGCTCCTCTGCCACCGGTCACTCGTACCACTGCTGCGCCCTGGATGTGCTCCAGGTCGAGTCGATTCGAGTGGAGTTGGGTGCCAGCAAGTGAAACAAATTGTTGCATTTTAATGCTTTAGTCGCGTTGAATATTCTAGGTGACTACGAATGGGTTTGCGGAGGATTTATTGAATTTTAAATTTTAATTGCAATTTATCGAGAGCTAATATGGTGCAAAGTCTGAAAAGCGCGTGGCCCTGACCAGCACTGAATTAGGCACATAAAGTAAAAACGAAGAACAATATTTGAAAAGCAGTAGAAAATGCAATGCAATCCTAATATGTCAAACCCAAGAGTACCCGTACATTGTATTGGTAGTACCTTTCAGAGGCATGGAGCAGCAGTCGTTAAAATATCACGCCTAGCTGAAGCGCCGTTGCCACGCCCACGCCCTCCCGGAGCAGCCTCCTGCTGCGCTGTACGGCTGTCACCTGTCAAACATGTTGCTCGGCTTTGTGGCCTTGGAAGCGTCAAAGGCTTTCAGTGGAGCTGTATGTGTGAGGGGGAGAGGGCAGCGGGTCAGCGGACAACAAGATTAGCATTTAGTTTAGTTGGCTTTGTTGGCCGTCGGTTGCTCTTGGCATGGTTTAGGTCGGTTTGATTTGGTTCTGTTCCCATGGCACACCTGCGGCAAATGTCAGTGCAGCTAAATGGCTTACAAACTCCGCTTTTTGCTCCCCCGCCCGAACCGTTGAGACTTCATCTTGGCCAGAGCTCCGTTGCTAATTTCAGTTGCTGTCGCCCGAAGGCTTCCAGCAGACGGCAAGAACTTTGATTGTGCGTGCAGCAGGGCAAACAATGCCGGAGCAAAACATAACTTTTAATGAAATTCAACGCATTTGCCTGTTAATAATAAAAAGCGACGACAAAGGCGAAATTATGTTTATTATTTTATGTTGCTGTGCATTTCTTTGTTTTGCAAGGGCGGGAATTTCATATTACACCTTTTTCCAGAGCAAGATTCTTCAGGTCGTTTTTTCTTTTGAATAAAAGCCTTCAGGGCAGTCAAATGCCTCTTGTCAACATTTGCCTCCCTTGGCTTAGCAGAGCGGAGAGAAAAAAGAAGGTCGCAATTTTGAATAATATTTGGATATTTCAAGTTTACTAATCAGCTTTTTGGCTGCAAAAAAGAATAAACATTACAGTGTTTCGAACTGATCTGAGTTTTTTATGAACTACTATAACCATTGCCACTGATCTGAATTTCTTATGAAATGAAACTAAGACCATTCCAACAACATAACATTGGGAAAAGCGATTTTTTCTGTTTGTGTTCCCGTTTCCTTTCTAATATTATCCCCAGTGTAAGCAGTTCCCATCTCCCTTGGCAGCTTGTGTTATTCTTTTATGCGTTTCTAATTTCATTAGGCGACATTCGACATCCTCCTCCCACCGCATCCGAGTCCTGTCCTTTCCCCGTTTTCCAACGCCTTTAAAGTTTTCCCAACATTTTCCCTGTTCCCTGTGGCTCGTGCCCCTGATGCATTGTTGTGTTTTCGTCATTCTTTCCCTGGGTATTCACCTTTCATTTTATTTTTCTTATTTTGCATTTTGCTTGCCCGCTCTGTTTGCCAGTATTTTCTTTTAATTTTTTCTCCCCTAACTTTGCTGAAATTAGATTAGAAATACTGCTACCAGCATTCTGCAGGCTCTGGTTTGCTTTGCAGCTCCCCACAACCATTTTCCCTAGCTTCCTTCTTTTTGAAATTTTGCTTTATGAATACGCATGTTATTTGTGTGTGCCAGTTGATTTGCATGCCGGCAAACAAGAAGAAATGGTTTTTACGTTTGCTTAATATTTCCCAGATTTATGTCATTGTGGCACATTGGTGCTTGCCTCGTTGAAGCTTGAGAAACACTTTGAAGAGGGGCATCGTTTTGACTTATTCGGTTTCAAAATTAGTTTTTAATTTAGTTGACATCGTTAACTTTTTATGTCGCTGCAGGATAAGTACTTGGTTTAGAGTCAGGTTGTGCCCAATTAAAAGTTGGAGCTTGGATTGACATGTCGTTAATTTTTAACTTTATTTACATTTGCACTCTAAAATGTTTAATTAGTTTAGGTGCCCTGTCTACAATTAGGGATGTTTAAGGTAAACTTTAAAAGTTTTTAGTGAATTACCAGCTTAGCGATAGCAAGTCACTCCGGAACTACAAAAGGATCATTAGCACAGATGTGAGCTAAGTTAGCGTAATAAAGAAGTGAAGCTTGTGAAGAAATCTGCGATGTAAGGTTACTTGAAAAAACTGCAAACTGAATAAATTTTCCAAATGTAAAAAATAATCTTCGTTTGTTTTGTTTTAATGCGTATTAAATACTGGGCATAATGCATATGTGAGGTATTTTGTTTCCAATTATCTGCTTGTACTCGATTTCCTTTGTTGCTGTTTGGTTCCGTGTATCATTTTCTTGTGCGAACAATAGGACTAGTTTCTCAAGTTTCCTACGCTGCAACTCCTGCAGTGCTTGTGCCCACCGAATCCAGTGCCGTCAATGTCGATATTGGCAACGGTTGTGGCAGCGTTTGTGGCTTAGTAATGAATGTGCTCCGGTGTCCCTCAACAGTTGTCTTCCGCTGGCATTGAAGTTATTATGTGTACATTGTGGTATTTGGACCCCTCCGCTGTCCTTGTTGTAGGAAGGTCGGATTAACTACTCTTCTTGCTGTTTGGTTCTGACTACATCGGTTTGGGATGGTAGAACACATTTAAGCAGGCACAACAATGCAAGACACACTTTTTCATTTCGTAAGACCAATAAAACTGTTTGAGAGTTTACTAAAAATAATAAATAAAATGTAAGAAGCTTGACAGGGAGTAAACGAATTCGTTTTTCCCAAAACAAATGAAATACGGTTTAATTCTTTTGAATACTTTATCAAGTGTAAAAAGAAGCTCATGTCCCAATTAATTTTTATCAAAAAAAATAGGTTTAATTAATTTAAGCCCATTTCTACTTCCCGCCAAGTTAGTTAGCATATAAAAAATTCAATTTACGAAGGGAGTCATCCTCTGAGAGAGGGGAACGGCAGGACGAAGCAGACACACTCAGGAACAAAGCACAAATAACGCAAAATTGAATTCCGGGTCCGAGTCAGGATGTGAACCCTTTTCGCTTATTTTTTCTCAGATGTTTTTTTATATTTAAAGTGCAAAGTGAACCATTTCTTGAAGGGCCGAAACCCACTGAGATTGATGTGTGTGTGGGCATTAATTAAAATTAAAATTATATAAGAGCCCAAGCCTTTTTCATCGTGCGGAGATCATAAATTAAAAACGAAGCACCGAAAAAGTCGGCATTCCACACAATGTAACCGAATCATATGATGGGCAGCTTAAAATGCCCCTGCCCCTTGGTCTTTTCTGTTCTGTTCGTGGCTGCCATTTGGCAAATTGAACTCGGGTCCAAGTTTTAAGCAGATTACAGGCCATTAAGCATTTTTTCATATATAAACGGTGGTTGGTCGACTCGGGGGTTCGGGAGCTCTTTTCAAACAGTTCCTGCGTTTAGCATATGTGAAGTCATATAAATATTTTGATAAGGGTTTGTCGACCCAACCGAATGCGAACATATTTAGCTAGGGGTCTGTATGTTTGTGGCGTGTGTGTGCAGGAAGGGTTGGACTTTAATACCCATCATGACTTTTAAGTTATCTCCCAGTCCATGCATACACCCCTCGGCTACTCAGTTCGAATTAAAAATGCCCCATATCTTCCAAATATTTGTGAGAGTGAGTATGGCCTAGTAACACAGAAAACTTCAAAGTAAATGCTAGTTCTGGCTGACCTTTTTGGATGATGATATTTTTGTTTGTGTAAATCCCCAAAGAGCCTGCTGAAACCTTGTCATTATTTTTGACAAATTAAATGGGCTTCTGGGAGGCGGAGCCAAGAAGAATACCTGTCACTGGCATTTTATGCTAATTTAGTTCATTAAAATAAATAAAAATGGGACATGTATTTTCGCTCAGTCTTTGAGAGCTCTTTTAAGAGCTGGCTGAAATTGTGCACACTTGGACATTTTAATTAATTCCCGAATACGAAAGAGCTACGAACGCTTTAACCATTTTTGGACAGCTTTTAACAAACTTTGTTTTCCTAGGAAGAAGATTTTGAACTATGGGTCCAATACTAGCAGTTATTTCTTTAGCATGCTTCCCTTTCTGGCAGCCCACTTTATGTTTTCGTAGTGCTCCCAAGAATGTAACAAATTTGGTTGACTTGCTTGCTGTTTATTATAAATTAATGGAGGCTCCTAAGCCTGGCAGTTTGAATTCTCCCAGAGTTGGGACTGAGTCTGGAAGAAGTTCACCAACTCGGACATGTTAACGTTGGCCAAAAGATCGTTGATCCTCGGAACTAAGAAATTCTGGTAGAAGAAGTTTGTGATGTTGGGTTGAATCTCCTCGAGGGCTAGTGGCAGTAGGGTCTTCATCCAACGGTTCCAGAAGTTGTTGGTGGAGATGTTCCACAGAGTGTTCCAGTTGTCCAACTCCACGCCAGCCAAGTAGATGGTTTGCTTGAAATCCACCATGCGCAAACCCGACGAGTTGCTGAGACTGTTGGCAAAGCTGTAGCTGCCCACGAAGCGCAGGTCAAATAGAGCCTCGTTGATCACATCGTTTTGCCGGATGGGCAATTTGAAGCCACCGATGTTGATGAAACCATCGATTTCCGCAAAGCCAAGCACTTGGATCTTGGGAAAGAGCACGTCATAGGCGGCCTCTCCTGTTTGGCTGTAGTTGCTGGCACTTAGAACCTGGAAGCTGTCCAGACCTTGGATTCGGATGTTCGTCACGTTGCCCACAACGGTGTAGTCATCGCTGATGAACTCGAGTTCGTAGAAGGGATTTACGATGGGGGCCAGCACCGGAATATCTCCGTAGCCACAGGGCATGATGCTCTTAAAAGCCTTGAGGAAGCGGGACACGGCAGAGGTGAACTGTGCGCTGCCCGCTTGCTGCACCACAGGAGTGGCACTAACGGCAAGACCCAGAAGGGCGACGACCAGCAGCTGGAAGGAGGAAACCATTTCGAACGTTTGTTGTGCGCTGAACACCGATATGACAGTGAATGTTCTGCAATCGAGGAGTATGCCTTTTATAGGTGAATTCATATCTTTCGGTGGCACTCGCCGGGTATTTGATTGATTGCATATCGATTGAATCGATGGAAGCGTGCTTATATCACAGACAAAGCTTTTTAATCTTATACAGAACAAAGATGACTCAGTCATACGCGTTGCTTACGGGGAGCTCCCGCACAGGGCGATCCATCGTGTACTAATTGCTGATAAGGCTGGCAGCAATGCATGTTTTCGCTACAATTTATTTTTCGCCGAAAAACGGATTCTTGTTGATACATTATCTACTATTCACAAGACTATAAGATATTTCACTGAAAACTGATATTTAATTAGGGATTCGCCAAATAGGTTGGAATTATGGGTTAGATTTAACTGTCCCAAGGTTATGACAGCATTATTATAATGATAAAAAAACACAAAATGGTTTGCGCAAATGTGTCATAAATTAGTTTTTCCTGCTTTCAATGCAAAATAAAGCGGCTAAGTGCGCTTTGAAAGGGCTTCATCTCCAGGTAAGGGGCAGTCAAGAGTGGGAAGTTTCTGCTCCCAGTCAACTGCCAAACAAATGTCAATTACAAAACTGGCGGCCGCACAAACAAAGTTTAAAACTTCATCCGTGTATACGCCACACACCAGCAAACAAACATATGATAAAGGGGTGCAGGGATGGGGGTTGCTTATGCTGCGAGATCTGTGTTGTGTTCTCTGCGGCTGGCAAATCACTCTTGCAAAAACTGTTGAAAATTCCATTAAACTTCGCGCAAATAACCGAAGGCGTTCAATTCTAGTCGACGTCGTTTATATAATTTTTGTTGCTTGCGAAAATAGGTGGGGTGTGCCGAAGCGGGGTCAGTGTGTACCGGGGGTGGTGCAAAACAAGTTGCACGCAGAACTTAAACCAAGTTTAAGCAGGGAGGAGAAGGGCAGTCAAAAGTTGCACGGCTGATGCGGAAGGGAAGTCGCGTATTCATTTTTTCTCGGTTCTTTCCCTGAAACATTTTTGTGTACTCTATCTGAAATCCAACAAAATTACTTTAAGAATACTTAATGATAAAGCCGAGGACGGGGGCTTATCTACTCCGAGGAAAGCCAGATTGCTGTACATGTTACTCCTGCGTCTTGTACGCTGCTCATTTGTCGCACCAGGTTTTTTTTGCATGTGGCAACATCAAAAAATATGTGGTTTATTGTTTGGAGTCCAAAAACTTTGCGAATATAATTTTTAACAGCTTTCATTAGAAGCTGCAAAATCAGTTCCAGCACTATTCGTAATAATCCGATTCAAGAAAATAACGCTTTTTGAGCACTAAGAAATACGACACAACCCTTCTTGCTATGGCGCAGCTTGTATTTAATTGAATGAAAATCCAGATACAAATTTGATATTAGTATGTCTTCAGTGTAGCTCGTCTGCGGAGATAGCAAATCAAAAGTTTCAATTAATTAAGTATTCCATAATGTGACCTTAAGAAATATTTTGATGCGACCATCGAGGGCACTCAGGCATCAAATTGATTTGGACTCGGGTGGAAATCTGCTTAAAGCCTTTTGCATATTGCATGTGCATAGATTAATTTTGTTTCGCTCGAGACCCATCCCCTCGAAAAAGGATTTGTAAATCAATGAGTTTTCGGATCAAATCGATTCAATTGCGTCTGCTAATTCAATTATAATTTATGCAGAGTTTTGAACAGCTGCTTAAGACGTAAGACTTTCCATTTGGAATTTGTTTTCTTGATTATCGAGCCGACGCTGGGGCATGTGTTCCATTCAAACTGATTGATGTTGCTGCCCGGCAGATTGTAGACTGTAATTTGCATTGAACATTAATTAATTGCATATTATGGGCATGCATAATGGCAACTAATACGGCAAAACCAATAATCAACACAACAATGGGTAAATACAAAGGCCTGCTGTCCTGTCCTCTCGGTCGAGTTCTGCTTGAAGGGCAATGCAGGGATTAGATATGTTTCAAGTGGATTCTGGCAAATGTGATTCAGCTGTCTTCGTGTGCACTCGCCTGTGCTTACCAAACAGGACACTTTGAGGGCCCAATCACAGTTCCACTTGAAAACTAACGCAAATTAAGCAGCAGCAACAGCTGCATCAGCAGTAGCAACTTTTTCAATTAACACAGACAATTATATCGGCATTGGAGGGTGCTTGAAACTTTATCATGGCCCAGATCCGCTCAGCTCCTTTTAAAATTGTGGTAAATGATTGAGGCAATTTACTTGGCCAACTTTTGCCAAAGCAACAACGTCAACAAAAGCACGAGCAGCAGGTAGACTTAATGAGTCTTTCATTATATTCGCTCTTATCTTATATGTAGGTAAATATTACTTACTGTTCTTTGAGCACATTATAAAAATCGAAACCTTTTTTTGAGTTCAAAAAACATAACTTCTTCTGTCCCTTTGAGTTGAAAGCCGTTTTCGATTGACTTAAAGGAGATTGCATAAACGTTATTATTCTGAAGTTCTTAAATTGCCCAGCCCCTATTTGCGATATTATTTCATCATTTCACGCTTGTCTGGGTTTCATTAAATGCTTAACTTTATTCTATTGCCCAGCTAATTGTCCTTTTTCCGCATTGTTTTTCTGAGTTTTTTCTCAACCATTAATTTTTAAACAGCTTCTGGGTAACAGTTGCACAGCTCTGTCTTCAGCTCCAGCGAACAGACCAGCTGCTTCTGGTCCTGGATCTGGCCTCTGTTTCTGCCTGAATTTCTCCAGTTGCTCCGGTTGGACAATGAGCCTCCGGCAAGTGTACACTGCGTGTTTAGTTTGCTTCTGCTCTGCTCTGCCATTTTGTCTAATTGAAATAAAATGTTTTTAATCAAATATTATTCCAATTATGCACAGAGAAAATAATGGAAAGAAACTTCCAAGTTTGAGTTTGGGTTGGGATGCCAGCACCTTGGCAACGAAAAGTTTCAGAACCTAAAAAATAAAGATGAAAAAGTGTGCGAGGATAACGACATAACTTAGGCAGCAGCTACGTTATTAATTTTCTGGCAGTGGAACTTGACAATTGCCAGTGGTATTATAAATGTTTATCCTCGAAATTTTGAAAACGGTGCTATCCTCCAATCCGTTTGACATCTTGGTAGTCTATAATAAAATTGAATTTTATCGCACTTTACGGCACTCTCGTGCAAGCCACGCACTCCAAGCAAATTAACAGCACTGACAAAAGACCAGCAGGAAAATGTTTTCACATGTGTGGAGTGCCACGCCCACCTCGAAAGGCATTTGAAATATGCCATTAAATTTAATTCAATTACGAATTTCATACGCGACTCACGAAGTGAAGTGTGCAGCATCTTCGGCCCCTTTTCAATCGCGTTTCAATTTGCCATTAACCCATTATGGTTCAACGGGCAATAATAAGCGAGGGCGATGGTGGGCTTATGGGGCGTGACCCGTACGAGGTCTGGCACAAGTCTGCATTATAAAGCAGAAATATGCAATAACACATAAAAACGGAGTCCTCGCCAACTATTGAGCAGAACGCGAGTCCTAATACACGCCCACCCGGCCACGCACAAAGCGCCCCTTTGAGCGGCTCCGCTCGTCAGGATACTATGGCGGGGGAAATTGCCTGCGAAAGGGAAGAACGACTACAATAGCGACAATGATGAGTCCCAGAAGGTGTGATGCTCTTAAAAAATTGAACACTTTGGTTAGGGCCTACTTTGTAATACCCTAACATCTATTAATACTGTTGTTACCCTACGATACGAAATAAAAATTAACAAATTTTGAAAACAAATTCAAAATTATTAAATAAAATTAAGAGGTACATTAAGCGCCTTTCCCTGACACTAACCCCCTTTTTTATATGAAATGATTGCCTTTTTATGTCTGACAAACTTAAGGATATAATCTCTGAAAGGTACGAAGAGTAAAAGCTACTCGAGAGGTAGGGGAACTGCTTGCTTGCTGGTCGTAATCATGTGGATATATGAAATTGTTGGTGGTGCAGAATTTTTCAATTTTGCAGCTCTTGTGTGTCCGTAAATGTTCAATTGAAGCGCTTCAGCGAAAGTGCCAATACAGGCACAAGCGAAAACCAAAAAAAAATACGCAAGAATGCATGCATGGAGGTTATGCCTGATTTTTTACCGCACTGATGTTGCTTTATAATCATTGAACCGCCAACCACGCCAGCAACAAGAGACGGCGTCGTTAGTGGCTTTTTAAGGCCGATCCTCCTCCCCCGTTCACGCTCTCCAAATGTGCACCTTGCTCCCTTTTCACGTGAAGGGGTGTGAACGTTTTTCATCGGTTTTTTTGCTCTACAACGCTGTCTTTGATGCTCACAGGCGTTGCTGTTCGAGCCATTAAGCTGCTTTGGGCAGTGAGTGCCCAAGAACACAGCAGAATTATTGCAGCTCCCAACCCCCTCCATGAACATTGTTGTCGACTGCAGCATACGTCTGTTTCAATTTCCTCATTGCTTTGTCAAAGCCTTCAAGAGCGCTAGAAAAATTAATCAATTTTCACCTGGACCCATCTTTTTCGCTTTGTTTCTCATGTGTCGACCCAACTGTCACGCGGTTGCGAGTTCGTTTTTTCCAGAGTCCATCGATGGCAGACACAGTGTCGCCTTGCCTTGGCCCTAACCTGTTAATGTGTTTAAGCTTTTCAATTCGACGTGACAGCATTAAAAAAAATGTATTGAAAACTTATTAAAAGTAGTGGCTGCAATTATAGAAACTTTTAAATTAGTTAACTGTTAGAATAAATAAGAAGCTCAATAAACATTTTTAGAAATAAATCGGTCTACAATGCAAGTAACAGTAAAAGACAAAAGATAGACGCGTTCCATAAATACAAAACATTTCTTGACAAACACGTTTTCAACCAGCTTGAAATAGTGGACGCTCCCCGAATGATGCAAGCAAAACTCAAATCGCTGATGGTACGGCCCAAAGGACAACAAGGTAAAATATGACGGCAATAGCTGTATTTTTTCGTCCCTCCGCAATGCCCGTCCCTTCACTATTTCCATCCATAGCTGCTGAAAAGGAGCCTTAACGGACCGAGGATGACTATCCCAGGATGAAGTATCAATCAGGATTTAACAAGCAAATTTATGCACTTGAGATACACACACGTTCACTAAGGCCCCCGGCCGTACTCCGTGCTCTTCATTTTGCATTGTGTTTTGCATATTTGAATAGTTTTTATTTACTTGAACTCACAATTGCACTTTTGCCATTACTTTGGCTATTATACTGACGCTTTGAACATGTAAGCCGTCAGCAGCAAACATTGCATCCGGATCTCGGCTGGGGTGGGGGTGGGTGTGGGTGTGGGTGCGCGCGGACGAGTGTTTCCCGTGTGTGTTTTCATTATTTATGCATAGGTGTTGGCTCTCGAGTCCCAGTATTTCTCTCTATGCCGTTTTCTGTCTTATGCGTGCTCCTTTGCTTTGCATATTTTAACGGACAACGCTGTGAGACTCAGAACGTCTTCCCCTTCAGGAGTGTGGGTACACGGGCGTGCTTGTGAGCTCATCCTTGATGGCATTTATCCCTTTTTTACATACTAGAACAAAGAACACGGAGTCAACTACACTCTCTGAGTGCTGCAATTTGAATATGTTCGTCCCTGGTAAGTCTATCAACTATTTACACCGCGCAACAAATTAGTCACTTTCATTGTAGCTTAGGTGTTGTTGGACGTTCGGATCCTCTTAATTTGTTCTGAAGTCCGAGATGTGGTGTCATCATCAATTTTAAACGGACCGCCGCTGAATTTTTGACCAAAATACATTGGAAATATTATTCGCTTATTGTGTGCAATGGGAATTTCGTAGCGTAAAATGGTGTGGCGTTCGAAAATATTTTCTGCTTACACTTAAATACAAGACATAATTCAGGAGTCGCCTTGCAGTTTGCCCCTGCTCCCGCTAATTGCATCCGACTTGAACTTTTTTAATTAAAAGAAGCAGCAAGAAGCCCTGACAAACGCCTCACCATAAGCGGCAACAAATCTTGGTTAATGTCGGCTAGCTCTGGCCGTGACTCCAGCTAGCGCCGCAGACCGCCATGACAAATACCACGACCATTCTACTTTACAGTTTACATTTTCTAAGCCATTTATATATGAATGAAAGAGGAGAGATCTGCACTTGACTGTTATCTGGCGTAATTGCGATTCTCGCTCAGGCCCAGGCAGAAGGTGAAAAAATTGTTTATTGTTGCACCGTAGTGGCAAAAAGTTAATTGAGTTTACTTTGGCTAGGGGTAAAAACGTTGACAAAGTTTCTGAATTGCGGGAGGCGGGGATAAAACTCTTTTCATTTATATCACAAAGCCAGCTAGAAAAAATTGGAACGCATTCTCTCTACCGTAGCCTTAAATTGGCTTACCTGGCTTAATGATATTGGAAATTACATTTGCCATTATTTGTTCGATAAGGGTAGCCAATTAATTCGATTGTTGCATTTGGCTTTCCCCTTCGACTTTGCCAAACACTTAACCTTTGAGGCCACAAATTGCTTTCACCTTTCACTCATGGGGCTCTAATTGGCAAATTTTTTTTGTGTGTGAGCTTGGTTTTAGTTTAGGGTAATTCTAGTTCGGAAAATGTTTGAATTCGATTGCGGTTGCAGTTTCCCCTTTTTGGATAAGTCAAGAGCCTGCGGGAAAATGCAGTTTGTTGAGGGGTATTTTTTGTTATTTTAAATTATTTAGTGAATAAAATCCATGGCCAAGCGCTGTCTTTTGCAAACTCGCACAATTTAATAAGTTAACCATTGAAGTACTACAATTTTAGAGTTTAAAATGTATGCTATTCTGTTTCGCTAACAACAAATCTATGAGTTTTACCTGCAATGTATTCATTACTATACTTTTTGTTTCTAATAACTTAATTGGCGCCGTACTCTCAGAAATCAATTACAACCAAATTTGGTTGGAGTTCGCAGAAAAATTAAGCAAGGTCTTTACTGTGCGGCTGGGAGTATAAAGAAATCACTTTGTAAAAGGATAGCCTGAGGTTTCCAGCGGTGAGTGAGTAAGGATCGTTTTGATGATGCTGCTGCCGCTCGCCAGGGGGGAAGTTGGGAAGCAGTTAACCTTTGTAGCATATGGGAAAATTGATTTCAATTCAATCAATTTCAAATGGGAAGTCTATAAAACAGCTGGAGAAATTCAATTAAGTATGCACAGCAGTAGCAGTGGGCGTGGATTATTCCCCACACATTAAGAAGTTAAAAGTTGTGTGTTTAATGTTGCTAGCTGCTTCTTCTTATTTTATTTATATCCCTAAAATGGATTTCTTGTTTTTACATTGTTCTTTTACAAATAAATATTTTTAATCTGTGTGCTTATATGACCAAATTTTAAATAAATAATTTCGTGCGCTGGCTGGAGATCCTCATAGTGACTCTATTGTTCAGTGTAACCAGAGCAACAACTGCGGTGACTGAGCAACAGTCCTGTCACGTAAATCCAGCGAACCATTTTCCCCTCCAGTCCCCATTTTCATGAACAAGCAGGGGGAGACCCTGCTCAGGCTTGATTGTTATTGTTGTTATGGGCCAGCTTTGTGTTTGTGTTTGCCTTTGTTTTTGCTTTTGTACTTTTACTTTTGGGATTTGGCCTTATGGCATTTTATTGTTTTTATATGCTCAATTTTAGTGCTGTTGCTATTGTTGCTCTTGCCGTTGCCGTTATGGTATTGCTCAAGAAGCCGTGGAGTAATTTATGTAGCGAGAAGCACTACTGACACTTGGACGACACTCAGCTGAGATAAAGAGGATAACAAATTGCGCTCATGCAACAGATTTCCATGCGAAAGGCAACAGACAGGACACAGCTGAGCGAAAGAGAGCATAGAGAGAGGAGGTGGGAGAACTAGGGTTGCGCAAGAATTCGTCCTGGGTGAAGGCTACGTTTTTGGCGGCTCACCTATGTGTTTGATGTGGAGCTAAAGATAAAGCATCAGTTTTTGCCCATTAAGTTTTGACCCATCGCAGACAGGCAGTAGGTTTTGTTTTAATTCCTTATTTACATTAATGTTGCCCTTCCTTTGAATTCCTAGCGCCAAAATGGTGCGCACGCTCTCCGCTGAAGGGAACTCACCACATAGCTGAGAGCGCAAGCAGCGAGTCCCGCAGCTTTCTCCGACTCTCTCTTTCTCTCTCTCATCCACACACACTCTTGCTCTCTCCGAGTGGTAACTCTCTCGCTGTGTGTTGGCTCAGTAACGAATGGTTAAGGTGCGAACAAATCAACACGGTTTACACACTGCACGCTGCGAGATATCAAAATAAATCCCAAAAATTAATAAATCGCAGTCTTTAACCGTAAAATCGGACTGACTAGCGGTCTTGAACCCTAACCACATAGTGTGAGTCGTGAAATGTAAAAAAATCTGTTCTAAACGCCCGTGGCTGTGCTTCGAAAATTACGGCATCAGGACATACGCCAAAATCGCGTCCTACGCCACGTTTCGCCTAGGTGTGCGTTTCTCTGTGTCCGTGTGTTTGTGTGTGAGAGAGCGCGTGGAGAGTCGTGAAGTTACGCTGGTGTTGGTGCTGCAACGTGCTATGAGCTTAAATAATTTATAACATTATTTAAACCAAGCCAAACACAATACAGTCAAGGAGACGTCGTATAACTAGAAAATTAATCACACGTAAAATAAGTATTTAGGAGGCCGTGAAGTTGGTACTTCCTTGAACGAATTTCGGATCGCGTTGCGGCCGCGCAGCTGTCGAAATGTCAACGCCGGCGCCACTTTCCTCTAACGGTTTCGAGCACGTGTGCCGTACATGCATAATTCAGGCAGCAAAAGCCCCAAAAAGCAGGCTATGCAAATATGCCCGCTGCACTTAATTGCCCAACTCAATTTCATGCAAATGCGACCAAAACGGTGACAACGGCAACGTAAACTAAAAACAAACGGGCAAAAATAGCTAAGGAAAACAACGTTTGCAGCGGCCCAATGGGACGTCTCCTCCGTCTTTCTCCCCTCCCCCGTTGTTTCCTCTAGCCAACACCAATTCAAGGCCAATACGCACTGCGATACTCCGGCTACCGCGTTCCTTTCCCCCACCACAGCTTTCTTTATAGCTTAAGTGGCACTTGGCAAACAGAGCGCACGTGCAACACCATATGGAAAGTGAAAACACTCGAGAGCGACCTTTTAGCACGCGCTAACAGTCTGACTAGTCAGGCCTAAGACTCTAACTACGGCATTATCCTTTGGCAGGCCATCCGCTTACCCCCCAGAAGAACCACCTTACCACCCCGGCCACATCAACTCACCGACCGAATCAAAGCGAAGCGGAACGCTTTACCCAACGCCCAGCGCCCACCGGACAACCGCCCACCGACCCACCTTGCCTAACCGCTAACTGGCACCTGCTCACGTGCGGGTCCAGGACTTCAACAGAACCACCTCCAACCACAGTGGCTGAGGAATGCGCACCTAGCGAGACAAACAAAGAGGTGAGTGGAGACAAGCCAGCATATTGAAATGACATGAGGCCGAGCAGCGCAACAGTGGGTACGAATAGCATTCAGATGGCATTGAGCAGCCCATTATTAATTTCTTTAATTTATACGAACCACTGGTTCGAAAGGCAGAAAGCTATAAAGCCCCAAAGTGTTTTGAGACTAAGTATGTATCTCCAAGCCTTATTTGATTTTTAGACAGCCGGGGTCAGTCATTCAGGATGCACTGTGTCCTCCAGAGGCACCTAGACAAAATGCAATTGCACGCTTTCAAGTACCAAATATATGGCGACATCATATGTTCGCTGGCATATTTTATGGCCAAGAGCCATTGGAACTGCGAATGGGGAACTGAACAACACCCATCCTCGGAGTGAAACGGTCCCCGTGGGATGACTGCGGCTTTTGGATGTGGGTGTCCTGCTATTCATTTCCGTTTCCGAGTGCTGCGTCCGCTTCCCATTGTTATGCTATCCTCGGCCCTCCCAGCTTAAATCCATCTTCATTATATGAATTCTGTCACACAGACAAAAATGCTGAGGCTTATTAATTTCATCAAGAAATTAGTAAAATTTAAATTTTTCTAATAAACGGTTTAATAAGACAGACGATCCTCGGCTAGGGTTATTTTGAACGAAACGATAGTATAGTACTTTAGTTTACATATTAGGTGTAAGGCCTTTTAATTCTTTCTGTGTAAGTGCTTGCGGTGGCCTGCTTTTGCCATCGGCAGACTACGCCAGCAGTTCCAGCGTCAACGTCAGAATCATCGGCAGTGGATCCCGGCAGTGTCGCTCTCGTGGCATTTCTTCGGCCTCAGCTCACTCGAGTTGCGCCTCCTTGGGCTCCGCTCCTTGCAACCCGAGATGTCATGTCTTGCTGTCAAATCAAATCAACTGTCGTGGCGGGGGCTGTCTGCCTGGCTGGTTTGCCATTCAACGACCACTTGTTAGTCTGTAATTTTCACCCCCTCCCAAGCTCACCCACACTCACACACGTGCGGACTTCTCGGCGAACACACACATGCGCGTCAACCGCAGAGACACAAAACGCTTACGCTTCTTGCTCGCTTGCCTGACTGGCGGCCCTTCCCATCTTCCTCCGCCGTTGATGCTGTCGCCGCAGCATTTTCTAGCCCTGCCGGGCCTCCCGTCCCCCGTTTTCACTTTCAACGCCCACAGGGCAACCATCCAAAGCTCTCTGTTCCAAGTTCTGTTGCCTGTTTGTCATGTGTTTTGTCATTTGTTGAATTCGCGAACTTTGCCTTAGTCATTCGGGGTATGCGTTTTTTCGTCACAGTCTTACTTCAATAAATATAACATGCCAGTTTCATTTTTCTAAAACACGTTAGTGTTTAGTAATACCTATATGTGACAGTTCTAATTAAGCCTTTAAAATAATCTGCCTTAATATCATAATGGCAATGAATAGATTAATGTTTTTATATCTGATTTGTGTCGCTTGGAATGGTAGGAACAAGCACATGTTCTTTACCATTTAGTTTGCGGTTTGCAAAATTAAACTTATTTTGGTATCTCTTCCCGTTTGGGTTTTATTTTGTATTTTTCCGTCTTCTTGTACCCAGTTCCAACGAGTTTTTCCAACTCTTGGCTTTCTTTGTTTTGATGGAAACTCGCTCTCGCAACCCAGAGGGTCGACCATGTGAGTGTGCGGGGGAAACTCACCACGGCTAACAGCTGTAGCTCGGACCGAGCAATGCATGGGTAATTGAATTTTGATTTCTTGTCCAAGCATTTTGAGTCCGTGCAGTTTGATAATGTGACATGCAGCTGCTGCCCAGCTAATGTCACCACCCACGTGCTCCCACCAGCACCCACTTCTGATCTTTTTGCTGAAGAACGTGATTAGTGTGTCATTCGGGGCACGTGACTGGAATCCAATTGCACGCTCGGCTTCGCCCTGCATTTCTGAGTGAATCCTTCCTTTTTGCCCAGCGCTCATTTGACAACAATTCCAATGACAGTTTTATGCATAAATTTCCATGCCATCATCGTCATCAGAGCGACTTAAAAGTGTAGCCTCCGCTTGGGTTCCACAATTGACATGAGGACAGGGGCGAATAAGCTCACAGATAAATGCATTCGTACCACGGAGATGTACACCGTTTGTGACTTCAGCGGCACTAATAATACTTTCAAAGCTCACATTCAAATACTCTTAAACTTATCAAAAATAAGTCATACAAAATAAAACGAAAAACAGCATCTCGAAAAATATAAAGAATCAAAGCTCGAAGTTGTTGTAACCTTGCTTTTACTAGGAATTGTTTCCAGCGTAGGATCCTTAAGCAACGCCTACGAAAATGTAGTCGGACGCCTGCTATCGGTACAGTCTTTTGTGTTTGGGTATGTGTCACCTCCTGTTGCGCGAAGTACGGGATTTCCCTGTGTCCACACCATCTCCCGCTTCCTGCTTTGTGGGCCATGCATTGCATTGGCCCACACAAAATGGCGCGCAACAAGCGAGTCATTGTTGTGGCTTGGCAGCAGCCATCCTCCTATCTCTTGCACCTCTTCCTCACCCGAAACCCCCCTTTCAGTTCGATTCCAATTGAATTTTATGTGGGTCACCTTCTGCCACAGACCGAAAAAGTTTTCGCTGCGTCTGAAGCGACATTTCAATTGCGGTTCCACCAGCTCAATTCGATTTCTGTTGGCACACACAGTCAAGACGCTGTCACCACTGATAGTTCCTGCCACCAACACCACCAGACACCAAAGGCAGGAACCAGAAACCAGAAACAACGCCAACAACCACAAGACGAGTAATAACAATATGCTGGTGTCGTTGGTAATATGTCAGCAATTTTCCCGGACTGCAAGAGCGACGACAACGCCAACTACGGCGGCTTTATTGCAAATTGAGTTAAGTGCCAGGCCACATGCAATGGGGCTGGCAAATGGCCCGGGTCTTGCACTTGTAGTTGTGACTTGTAAGTGGGTCATATTATTTTTTCATATTTTTCGGAGACCTGCGGCCCAAAAGCCGCCGCTAGACTGCCGCTCAAGAATCGCCTGACAGTCATGGCAGCGATTTTCTCCCTGAAAATATCAATTGAAAGCACGGCGGAGCTGGAACCACATGGCTGACGTCATCGCAGGCTGTTAATTAACTAGCATTGAAATGGGGGCGAAAGTGTTGATAAATAGTACACACTCGCAACCATGTGCAGTTTACTTACCCATGGGGGGCAGCGGCGGCTAACAAAAAGAGCGACAATGGGTCCAGATAAATCTTTTGTGAGGAAAAATTGAAGAGGGCCCATTGTTTTAAGAATGCAGCTATTTTGAATTTTTAATAGCTGCGACAATTACAGCAATGATCAAATTGCACAAAAGAATTGGCTTTCTCAACTATGTTTGTAAAAACGATAAAAACACGCTATTTAATAATTATGTTTTTGTTAATTATTAAATACGGTACTTCTTGTTTAGTCATAAAGTAAATCGCATCAGATGGTGTTTAAATAAACATGGTTTTTAAATGTTATTTATAAATATGATGTCAACAGGTGGATTAAACTGGTTTATTTGCGATTTGTCATCAAACAGATTGGAGTTTGAAATGGAGTTTTCCAAAGTTTCCAAGGTTTCAAAAAAATAATATCGATCTTTATTCATACCCTCTTCAACATACTTCTAATTTTGTTGATAACGTGCTCTTTTTCATACACTATAAACAAACTGCTTGAAAATAAGCAGCAACTTCTTTTTATGCTGTTCGTTTTGGCAGGCAACCATTGTACATTTTTACTCCCATTCTCGCCTATTCACGTTTCGCCGGCGGGTCATAATGCGCTGCCCGCTCAGCTGGCAGCGATGGGCGCCCGCTGCGTTTTAGCATTTTGGCGCAACTTTTTTTTGTTGCCCAGCATCCATCCCATTCAGCCGCGTCCCAGTTCTGGGACTTCGTATCAGGCACCAGCAGTGGCAGCAGCCTTCGCAGCTCATTATACGGCGGCATGCTTGCAGCCCCACTTCGTCCGGTCTTACTTCTCACTCAGATCCCGGATGAACGGCACCAGCTCCCTTGGCTCAGTTCCCAAGTCCCAGCTCAGTGTGTTTTGTGAACCGTAGCTGCAAAGTATGCAACAAATTCGGTTAACTTTTTACTAGTGTTAACTTTTTAAACGCCTACGCCACGCTCCTTTCTCGGTGCTATGCCGCTGCTGCTGTCATCATCGTCGAAAGTTTACCTTATGTTTTGCATAACAATTTGCCACGAAGTAAGTTTTTGACAACGAAAGTCAAACAGAAACCGAGTTTAAACAACAAAAATTACTAAGTAGCCCAAATAAAAAATTAAACTTAAATAGGTTAGTTCCTAATTATTTTGAACTATTTGAAAAACGTAATATAGTTTTGAAATATGTTATTAGGTGGGCTGAGTTAAGTTCAGATTGGGAGCCGAAAATCATACTTTCACATTTTAATACCGGTTGCCGATTTAGAAGTGGAATCTATATTCCAATATTTTTGATACACTAGGCTCAAAATTTTAGCCCATTTTCATGTTCGATTTTTCTGTATTTCCAATAAATTTCAGAATAGGAGGCCAAAGCCGCACTTCCAGATTTTATATCTTCGTTATTCGGATCCCGATTAGGAAGTGGGATACCTCTATGGATTCGTGGTGGAATTTTCTTGTACATTTCTGTTAGACGAGGGTCAAAATTTAAACCCATTTTTATGTTCGATTTTACTGTATTTTCAATGGGTTTCATAATGGCAGCCCAACACCGCACTTCCAGGTTTCATAACTTGAGTAATTAAATACCGGTTAGGAAGTGGGATACCTCTATGGACTCGTGGTGGAATTCTCTTGTAGTCTACATTAAAACATTTCTTTTAGACGAGGGTCATAATTTTAAACAATTTTCATGTTCCATTTTCTGTATTTCCAATGGTTCTCAGAATGGGAGCCCAACACCGCGATTCCAGGTTTGAAAATTTAAGTAATCGGACTCCGATTAGGAAGTAGGATACCTCTATGGATTCGTGGTAGAATTTTCTTGTAGTCTACATTGAAACATTTTTGTTACACGAGGGTCAAAATTTTAGCCTTTTTTCATGTTATTTATTCTGTATTTGCAATGGTTCTCAGAATGGGAGCCCAAAACCTCACTTCCAGGTTTCATAGTATGAGTAATCGGACTCCGATTAGGAAGTAAGATACCTCTATGGATTCGTGGTGGAATTTTCTTGTACTCTACATAAAAACATTTCTTTTAGACGAGGGTCAAAATTTTAGCCCATTTTCATGTTCGATTTTACTGTATTTTCAATGGGTTTCATAATGGGAGCCCGAAACCTCACTTCCAGGTTTCATAGTATAAGTAATCGGACTCCGATTAGGAAGTGGGATACCTCTATGGACTCGTGGTGGAATTTTCTTGTAGTCTACATTAAAATATTTCTCTTAGACGAGGGTCAAAATTTTAGCCCTATTTCATGTTCGATTTTACTGTATTTTCAATGGGTTTCATAATGGGAGCCCGAAACCTCACTTCCAGGTTTCATAATTTAAGTAATCGGACTCCGATTAGGAAGTGGGATACCTCTATGGACTCGTGGTGGAATTTTCTTGTAGTCTACATTAAAATATTTCTTTTAGACGAGGGTCAAAATTTTAGCCCATTTTCATGTTCGATTTTACTGTATTTTCAATGGGTTTCATAATGGGAGCCCGAAACCTCACTTCCAGGTTTCAGAATTTAAGTAATCGGACTCCGTTTAGGAAGTAGGATACCTCTATGGATTCGTGGTGGAATTTTCTTGTAGTCTACATTGGAATACTTCTGTTAGACGAGGGTCAAAATTGTAGCCTTTTTTCATGTTCCATTTTCTGTATTTCCAATGGTTCTCAGAATGGGAGCCCAAAACCTCATTTCCAGGTTTCATAATTTAAGTAATCGGACTCCGATTAGGAAGTAAGATACCTCTATGGATTCGTGGTGGAATTTTCTTGTAGTCTACATTAAAATATTTCTTTTAGACGAGGGTCAAAATTTTAGCCCATTTTCATGTTCGATTTTACTGTATTTTCAATGGGTTTCATAATGGGAGCCCGAAACCTCACTTCCAGGTTTCATAACTTGAGTAATTAAATACCGGTTAGGAAGTGGGATACCTCTATGGACTCGTGGTGGAATTCTCTTGTAGTCTACATTAAAATATTTCTCTTAGACGAGGGTCAAAATTTTAGCCCTATTTCATGTTCGATTTTACTGTATTTTCAATGGGTTTCATAATGGGAGCCCGAAACCTCACTTCCAGGTTTCATAATTTGAGTAATCGGACTCCTATTAAGAAGTGGGATACCTCTATGGATTCGTGGTGGAATTTTCTTGTAGTCTACATTAAAATACTTCTGTTAGACGAGGGTCAAAATTTTAGCCTTTTTTCATGTTCTTTATTCTGTATTTGCAATGGTTCTCAGAATGGGAGCCCAAAACCTCATTTCCAGGTTTCATAATTTAAGTAATCGGACTCCGATTAGGAAGTGGGATACCTCTATGGTTCGTGGTGGAATTTTTTCGTAGTCTACATTGAAACATTTTTGTTACACAAGGGTCAAAATTTTAACCCATTTTCATGTTCGATTTTACTGTATTTTCAATGGGTTTCATAATGGGAGCCCGAAACCTCACTTCCAGGTTTCATAATTTAAGTAATCGGACTCCGATTAGGAAGTGGGATACCTCTATGGACTCGTGGTGGAATTTTCTTGTAGTCTACATTAAAATATTTCTCTTAGACGAGGGTCAAAATTTTAGCCCTATTTCATGTTCGATTTTACTGTATTTTCAATGGGTTTCATAATGGGAGCCCGAAACCTCACTTCCAGGTTTCATAATTTAAGTAATCGGACTCCGATTAGGAAGTGGGATACCTCTATGGACTCGTGGTGGAATTTTCTTGTAGTCTACATTAAAATATTTCTTTTAGACGAGGGTCAAAATTTTAGCCCATTTTCATGTTCGATTTTACTGTATTTTCAATGGGTTTCATAATGGGAGCCCGAAACCTCACTTCCAGGTTTCATAACTTGAGTAATTAAATACCGGTTAGGAAGTGGGATACCTCTATGGACTCGTGGTGGAATTCTCTTGTAGTCTACATTGAAACATTTTTGTTACACGAGGGTCAAAATTTTAGCTCATTTTCATGTTCGATTTTACTGTATTTTCAATGGGTTTCATAATGGGAGCCCGAAACCTCACTTCCAGGTTTCATAATTTAAGTAATCGGACTCCGATTAGGAAGTGGGATACCTCTATGGACTCGTGGTGGAATTTTCTTGTAGTCTACATTAAAATATTTCTTTTAGACGAGGGTCAAAATTTTAGCCCATTTTCATGTTCGATTTTACTGTATTTTCAATGGGTTTCATAATGGGAGCCCGAAACCTCACTTCCAGGTTTCATAATTTAAGTAATCGGACTCCGATTAGGAAGTGGGATACCTCTATGGACTCGTGGTGGAATTTTCTTGTAGTCTACATTAAAATATTTCTTTTAGACGAGGGTCAAAATTTTAGCCCATTTTCATGTTCGATTTTACTGTATTTTCAATGGGTTTCATAATGGGAGCCCGAAACCTCACTTCCAGGTTTCATAATTTAAGTAATCGGACTCCGATTAGAAAGTAGGATACCTCTATGGATTCGTGGTGGAATTTTCTTGTAGTCTACATTGAAATACTTCTGTTAGACGAGGGTCAAAATTGTAGCCTTTTTTCATGTTCCATTTTCTGTATTTCCAATGGTTCTCAGAATGGGAGCCCAAAACCTCATTTCCGGGTTTCATAATTTAAGTAATCGGACTCCGTTTAGGAAGTAGGATACCTCTATGGATTCGTGGTGGAATTTTCTTGTACTCTACATTAAAACATTTCTTTTAGACGAGGGTCAAAATTTTAGCCCATTTTCATGTTCGATTTTACTGTATTTTCAATGGGTTTCATAATGGGAGCCCGAAACCTCACTTCCAGGTTTCATAGTATAAGTAATCGGACTCCGATTAGGAAGTGGGATACCTCTATGGACTCGTGGTGGAATTTTCTTGTAGTCTACATTAAAATATTTCTCTTAGACGAGGGTCAAAATTTTAGCCCTATTTCATGTTCGATTTTACTGTATTTTCAATGGGTTTCATAATGGGAGCCCGAAACCTCACTTCCAGGATTCATAATTTGAGTAATCGGACTCCTATTAAGAAGTGGGATACCTCTATGGATTCGTGGTGGAATTTTCTTGTAGTCTACATTAAAATACTTCTGTTAGACGAGGGTCAAAATTTTAGCCTTTTTTCATGTTCTTTATTCTGTATTTGCAATGGTTCTCAGAATGGGAGCCCAAAACCTCATTTCCAGGTTTCATAATTTAAGTAATCGGACTCCGATTAGGAAGTGGGATACCTCTATGGATTCGTGGTGGAATTTTTTTGTAGTCTACATTGAAACATTTTTGTTACACGAGGGTCAAAATTTTAGCCCATTTTCATGTTCGATTTTACTGTATTTTCAATGGGTTTCATAATGGGAGCCCGAAACCTCACTTCCAGGTTTCATAACTTGAGTAATTAAATACCGGTTAGGAAGTGGGATACCTCTATGGACTCGTGGTGGAATTCTCTTGTAGTCTACATTAAAACATTTCTTTTAGACGAGGGTCATAATTTTAACCAATTTTCATGTTCCATTTTCTCTATTTCTAATGGTTCTCAGAATGGGAGCCCAAAACCGCACTTCCAGGTTTCATAACTTGAGTAATCGGCTCCCGATTAGAAAGTGGGATACCTCTATGGATTCGTGGTGGAATTTTCTTGTAGTCTACATTAAAACATTTCTTTTAGACGAGGGTCATAATTTTAACCAATTTTCATGTTCCATTTTCTCTATTTCCAATGGTTCTCAGAATGGGAGCCCAAAACCGCACTTCCAGGTTTCATAACTTGAGTAATCGGCTCCCGATTAGAAAGTGGGATACCTCTATGGATTCGTGGTGGAATTTTCTTGTAGTCTACATTAAAATACTTCTGTTAGACGAGGGTCAAAATTTTAGCCTTTTTTCATGTTCTTTATTCTGTATTTGCAATGGTTCTCAGAATGGGAGCCCAAAACCTCATTTCCAGGTTTCATAATTTAAGTAATCGGACTCCGATTAGGAAGTGGGATACCTCTATGGATTCGTGGTGGAATTTTTTTGTAGTCTACATTGAAACATTTTTGTTACACGAGGGTCAAAATTTTAGCCCATTTTCATGTTCGATTTTACTGTTTCAATGGGTTTCATAATGGGAGCCCGAAACCTCACTTCCACGTTTCATAACTTGAGTAATTAAATACCGGTTAGGAAGTGGGATACCTCTATGGACTCGTGGTGGAATTCTCTTGTAGTCTACATTAAAACATTTCTTTTAGACGAGGGTCATAATTTTAACCAATTTTCATGTTCCATTTTCTGTATTTCCAATGGGTTTCATAATGGGAGCCCAAAACCTCGCTTCCAGGTTTCATAATTAGAGTAATCGGACTCCTATTAAGAAGTGGGATACCTCTTTGGATTCGTGGTGGAATTTTCTTGTAGTCTACATTGAAACATTTTTGTTACACGAGGGTCAAAATTTTAGCCTATTTTCATGTTCTTTATTCTGTATTTGCAATGGTTCTCAGAATGGAAGCCCAAAACCTCATTTCCAGGTTTCATAACTTGAGTAATTTAATACCGATGGGGAAGTGGGATACCTCTATGGACTCGTGGTGGAATTCTCTTGTAGTCTACATTAAAACATTTCTTTTAGACGAGGGTCATAATTTTAACCAATTTTCATGTTCCATTTTCTGTATTTCCAATGGTTCTCAGAATGGGAGCCCAAAACCTCACTTCCAGGTTTCATAATTTGAGTAATCGGACTCCTATTAAAAAGTGGGATACCTCTATTGATTCGTGGTGGAATTTTCTTCTTGTCAACATTAAAAGATTTCTGTTAGACAAGGATCAAAATTTTAGCCTTTTTTCATGTTATTTATTCTATTATTCTATTCTATTATCCAATGGTTTTCAGAATGGGAGCCCAAAACCGCATTTCAAAATTCCATACTTTAAGTAATTGGTGTGGCTGAATTCTCTATTAATATTTATTCGGATATTTCTTTTAGTCGAAGGATATTTCTTTTAATCGAAGGTCAAAATAAGTGGCATATCTTTATGTGTTTCCGGTGAAACGATAAAATGTGCTTAAATGTTGTCTTAATAAATTATGCGTCAAAAATATTTAATCTGAAAGCTGGACAGTAAAATTCATATTCCGATACTATGTTAGGTTTTCGTTGCACGTTGCTTGTGACAGATCGCAAAGCCGCGATGGCACCAACAGGGCTTTTCACTATCCAACATAGCAAATTCCGGTTGTGGTCAAGTAGTTGTCGCAACTGTTGTGGTCGAGTTGTTCTTTCCTTCTGTGTAATGAATTCATCAAGCCTCGAGGCCAAGCCAAAGCCAAGGCACGCGAACGCTTTTCAACGCTAATCAGTTGCAGTGCGTGCGGCGGTCGTAGGGCAATGGCAAAGACGGGAGGTAAAGCGAATTTACCTAACCAGAGTTGGACGCCTGTCAAAACAGTCTAACCGCCGGCTTGTCAATTTCGGTTTGAAGTTTTGCTTGGCCTCCTTGGTGGCTTACAAAGTTTCCGTACTCCTTTTTTTTTAAAACAGGTTTCGAGTAAGGAGAAATCGCTGCATCCTAATCAGCCATTTTTTTCCACCACGTCTCAACCCTGCCCAAGCTCGGTCTGATGTCCGTCGGGTCATTTCGTCTAACAATAGGATATTGCAAACAATTTCCGTTACGCGGCCGGATGTAATGGTAATCAATTGATTGTTTTATTGTGAATTAATTGTGGGCATGCACATGAGCAGTGGAGTTCTTGCTATGGCTTCATTCAGCACCGGTTGCTCTCGATGCTCCTGTTTCATTGTTTATTGTTTTTACGCAATTGTTTGGCAGTTGGCCCAAGCGGCCTCTGCTCCGCCCCTTCTGACGCTGTTGATTTAAAACAACCGAAATGCGAAATGAGTTTTGCGAACGGAAATTGTATTTTGGTTAGCAGGCGGTGGCGAAGCTTTTGTTATTTGCTCTGTTTCGCTTGATTCAAGTTTTGTTTAGAGTTAGCCCCCGGCCAGATTACTTTTTTGTGAGTTTGTCGGGCAGGAAACTGATAGACCAGTAAGAATTGATCCGGGCGGATGGAAAGGGACGCCACGGCAAAACTTGTGAAAACACTTGAAAGTTAGTCAAGAGTCAGCCAGAGGTATAGACAACTATTTTCTTTATTTTTATTATTTGATTGAAGGTTTAATTTCCATGGACTGAAATTGTTTTTCGAACTTTCTCTCCCTGTAAGGGTTAAACACAGTCTTTGAGGTTACTTACCTCATAAAAACATAAAAGCTAAGGTTGGAAACGTCGTCGTAGAACAGGCATACCATCATTACGTTATTTGTCATAATAATTAGCCAAATCGCCCTTTCAGCCTGACCTATTCACTGCACTGATTGAGCATTAACAACTCGTATCATAGCCAAGTTAACGAGCGCAGGATTTAGTAAGCTAATTTCTCATTCACTTAAAATGCCGAAAGGAAAAGTTATAGAAAAACTTTGCTGCACTTGACTTAATTTTTGTCTCTCAGCAGTAAAATAATTTTGTGGTGCGCCCTCATGACAAATGACAAAGTCGTATCCACAAAGTTTAGCCATAAAACAGACGTTTAGGCTTTCCTTTCCTACGGCAAAGGCCCGCGAGGATACGTGCTGGTGACAATCTGCCTGCATTTCATGCTCCCGTCGCTGTCGTGGGTATACTTTTTGTTTGCCCACGCGACTTACGGCGTCGTCTCATCATCATTAACTCATCAATGTCAAAGTTTATCAAAGCGGCTGCGGCTGACTGAGCTAAACCAGATTTAGCGTAAAATTAACACAATCTAACGTGCGCGCTGCTTGCTGTCTTACTCGAGAATCAATTTTGCGCCTGCCTGTCAACCGGCGGACGTAACTTAGATATCGAGACCGTACCGTTCCTTCTTGTTGGAGACCTGCGACTGTGACTGTGTCAAGGCCTAAATCAATTATTTGCTCGGTTAGTCAATCATCTGCACTGAGAGGACATTTCTCCGTCCTCCTTACCTGAGCAGTTTTTGAATAAATGTATACGAATAACTGATTGTTAATTGATAGATGTATATCCTATGTAAGATTACCGTAACCATAGTGTCTACTACAAATCTTTGCTTTACATTTACCAAGCCCATTGGTCAAACATTTTTTTAAGCGAATTGACTCTTGCTTTATATCTGTGTTTTGACAGCTTTATTTTATTGCAGTTGCTTTCGTCACATATGTAGGTCTTTTTAGCAGAACCTCAACCCCATCCCCCGTGCATTGGTTGTTGTTGCTCTTATTTTTGCTCGCGAATTGCATTGTACATGAGTACAGTACGTGTCGGCGCATCAATCCGAATATAAAGAAAAGCTAATTTTTTCGGCTCAAAATGCATAAAATAAAAATGTTTGTGTATTCCCGGCTTCGAAATTATTCAAACAACTTAGTCGAGGCCCCAAATATGTACACTCACGACTCGCACAGTACCTACACGAATTTATTTTTACCCACTCTTGCATAATATTTGCCATCGATTTTTGGCTTTATTGTTTTACTTGTCAGGCACCAGCAACAATAGAGACAACAACTAGAAAATGTTGCAACAACTTCACTTACCATGCAGGCTGCGTTTTCTGTTTGCATTTGTATCGACATCAGCCTCAGTATCAGATTCTGGATATTTCGTGTGGAGCTGCGTGTAACCCGTGCGATTTTATTGCTCTATTGTTTTTATTCTCCCCACCACTCCCCTACGTTTGCCCGTTCAGATGTGTCAATATATTGGGATTGTATTTAATTGCTATTGAAATTGAGTTGCCTTGAGGGGAATTCAATAAGCCAATTGCCAAAAATTGTCTGGGGCAGTAAATGGAAAAAAGGTTTATAGGTCACACATATTTAATAAAATAATTAAAATGTCAGTTCTTGGTGTAAAGTAAGTAATCCTTGGTCTTTGGAAGCGAAAGAAATGGCTGGTAGGCGACCAACACAGGTATGAATTACAATATTCAATAATTGGTTTTATGACAGTTATTCGATGCGGCAAATAATCTGTTGATATTAACATTTATTGGCTGAATTAATGGACTTTAAAGTCTGGCTTTTGCAGTTTCAATTTGTGGCGGCGTGGTCTTCTATGTGATATTTCATTATTTATATGAATCGTTCTTACAAACAATCCAAGCTTAAGTTCTAATTATCTACCGATTATCCAGTTTTTGCTATTAAAACCAAGTGTGGTTCCCGTATTATATAATTAGAATTCGCTAAGGGCTCCCTTGTCCTTTCTTAAATGGTCGAATTAATCGCAATTAAGCTGGGTGGAGCCAGGTCAGGTTAAGCCGACGGACTTAATCTGAGTTGAATAGAATTTGAAATATAATGCAAATGCTTCAATCAATTTTTAATTAAAAACTAAACAGCCATTAAATCTCCTCTCTAATTGCGATTTGCGGGCCGTGTGTGTGGACCTGTGAGCGTATTAGTTGTGGCCCATATCCGCTTAGAAGCTTTGCTGGCGAACGTCATAAGCAGCTGCCTCCCGCAAACACAATCATCACCGTCAATAATATTCATCGTAATGAGTTCGAATATCGAGCTGCTTATGCAGGGTCTCCGCAAATTGGCCCAGAACTCCGCTCCGCCAGCTGGTCTTGTCCGCTTATTGCGGCAAGGGCGGCAGTCGGTCGTCAGCACAACGCCATCACAATTTGCCCAGCTGGCAATCCGAGGGCCTGGCCAGTGCTGGGGAGCTGCTCCTCGTTTTTGGCGCAATTGACGTCAGCTTTGGTTTAATGCTAATTAATTAAATTCATTCAAATTAACAGGAGCGGTGGCTAAAGAAATACCCTGGCTGCTCAGGGTTTCTAACGCTCTTCATCCCCCTTTCCATAGTATCTGCACACACAAAGAAAAGAAACCTGACTTTGCCTCAAATAAATCATTAAAACACCATTCTGAAATTATAGCAATCTTTGTATTAGGGCTTTAACATATTGTTGGGCCTTAGAAGTCATACACACTTATATTTTCAAAACTGAAGATAAACAACATAAAAGGCAGAGTGGTCATTCACAGTGTACCAAAGCATTAATTACCAATTTTTGTGCTTTGTTGTGTTTTGTGATTTGCGCTTTGGGGTCCGTGCTTTTCCTCTAGCTCTGGTTCGCTCAGATGTAATCGAAATTGAAAAAACTGATTAACATTTGCCGTTCAGGAGACGGCTGCTTAATGAGCGGCAACAGTCAAGATGAGCGGTTAAGTGGGAGCGTGGAAACGCTCATATTTCGCTTGTAATTCATTTAAATGAGATGCACTCAACCTGAAATGCAGTGGGGAGTGGCGAAGAAGCCGATTAGCGTTGGGGTTGAAATGCGTTTGTAATTGGTCAGAAAGAGCTAGACCAACTGGAATCGTTGAGGGGCTCTGATGGGATTTTGTGGTCATTAAACTTTAGTTTCAGTTTAGCACTTTACAATGCCCCTGCAACCGCTCTTCGCTGCTCAGTCAACTGGGCTCTGGGCTCTTCCTTTAATGTGGGAAAGTTAATCAGATTAGGATGAGCCAGGGAGTCAGAGCTTCGGTTTTGAGGTCTGTCTGCGACTAGCCGCAATCTGAGAAGGAAGAGACTCCTTGGCCCTCATCAGTGCATAAATCAATTGTATTAATAAATTAACAGACATGGCCTGCCCTCCGTGCATCATGCCCAACACTGCGAACCTGCTTCATCTAGCTCCATCTTGCCTGGCTTGTAGTATCTCAATTAATTATTTGTGTGCGGTCAATATGTGTGCGGGTGTGGAACTGTATCTGCACCAGCGGATATGCGGCAGGATTGCCATAATGTTGCCTGCCACATTTTAATTACACATTAATGTGTGCACACCGAAACCCAAAAAGTTGTACGAACTAACATTTTGTTCTCTGCGGTTTTACAAATGTGATAACATCAACAGTAATGAACAAAAAGTAAATGCCGGAAACAAAACCCTGGGAAAATAAGAGAAACTCCACGAGAAATGGATACTCTTCCAACCATGTCAAAGTGCGCATATATAGATATATTTCACGACTTCTTGGTAATACGACGATTTGTATAATTTTTACTTTAAGCTCTTGATTTTTTCGATTCGGGAACTTTTGCAACATTTTACTTTAAATATGCGTTTGCCAAAAATATGATTCCGAATGTTATTCTTATATTTTATTGAGCTTAAATTGGAAAATCATTTTAGACATAACTAACAAGCAACATAAATAATTTTTCAATTTCTCCCGCATTCGACTATATCAACATTTTTTGGTATTGCCCAAGGGTATAATATTATTTAAATATGCTTTTAACTTTTACTGGCACTCTGGGGCTAACAACAACAAACTAGGTTCAACGGCAGTTAAGCAAATAAGCAAAAATTACAACAAATTAAATAATTAATGTAACTCGATGTTGAACACACCGACAGAGGGGCGAACTGCATGTTAATTAATAGTGACTGGGCAACACGACATGCCGACCAATTAAAATTAATACACCAATAAAGCAATTTGATCAATAAAGACACCGCGGCAGCCGCACGCCAAACAATGAGCACATATTTGTATCCTGCGGTTCGGATGCAAGATCTCCCCTGGTTTCGACATGGAATTCTGAATCAATAAGCGTGGAATAGAAGGTATTTCGAATATGCCGTCTATGCGGCGCTCGAAATTATGCAACGCAAGCATTTTTTCCTCGAATGGCCGACGGCCTAGAATGAAATGAGGGACACGTGGCGTATGCTTGATGTGCAGTGCACACGTCTGCATACAAATGCCGAGCACTTAATTATTTTTTAACACACTTTTTAACGATTTTCTTATGTTTCGTTTCGCTGCAAATAGTTTCGGTGGGAGCTGAATATGTATGAATATATATTTTTACACTTTTTGTTAAGTTTCGGGGTGCCCTCCTCTGTTTGTTTGCATTGGTAATGAGTTTACTTTGGCTGTAAGTTGCGCAAACAGACCGCCGGCTCACCTCGGCCTGGCTCCATATGGTTCTTTGTGGCACAGGGTGGTGCAGCCACCGGTGCCCCACTCACCAAATGGTTTTGGGGCATGTGTAGGAGCGGAGTAGAACTTGTGCATTAAACTTTCGTTTTATTGTAAATTTCTGTCAACAAAAATCGTTGTGCCCCTCAAATGAAATGTGTGTGCGTGCATTGGCTTGCCACATGTGTTTTTAGTTTTTGGTTCTTTCGGCAAATTGCTTTGCGGTCCCGTTCTCTAACTTTGCAAAATATAAAAATTTTAATTAATATTAAAAAATAAAACGATGTGCAAATATGACGCCAACACGTCTGTCCAGAGTTTTAAGGCCTTCCCCAGCAACATTTTTATGGCCGGCCATAAAGGTCAGCGATTTTTGTGCGACCCACAGCATTTTAAAGTGGTCTTTAAAAACGAGGAAAGAAAGTGAAATAAATCAACGCTGTCGGGCTGAGGCTGTTTGCCTTATCAGGGAGGTTTCACTTTGTGTGCGGGGTTAACAAGAACAGCATCGTGATAAGCTTGGTCAGGTGCTGACCTGGCTTTATGCCGAAACAGCGATAAGCATCTGGCGCCGGCACATAAATTACACCACAAAGGAGCTACAGCAATCTGCATCTGTTTGAAGCTGGCCTTTATGCGGATATCAATTCATTAAATGATGCTCGATTCAATGAAATTAGCGACCCACGACGGCGTTGACAAGCCCTCGCTAAGTAGACAATTACTAGGACACGCCAACTCAAAGAACTTCAAACAGCTCAAAAAAAAATATTATGTCAGAGGGCGCAATATACCAGTGGGCTCTACGAAAACAAAATTCGCCACTAAGTAGTGGTACTTATGACATAATAGCTTTTGTCAAACAGTGGTGCGAATTTAAAAATATTAATCATAAATAAACAGATATTAACTGGAGTATAACGAATAAATTAAATGTACACCAATAAAGTTTGAAAAACATATTTGCATTTGTAAAAAAAGGAATGCATAATAAGATACTGCACTGACAACGATAAAAAAATGAATTACATTGATAAAAAACATAGGCTCCCTAACTCTACACATATACATTTACTTTTAAAATGTGTATTTTTTTTATATGAACATATGTAAATATATCAATTATGCTGATACTAAATAAATACAAAAATTACTGTCATAAGGTTTTAACTCAATTCTTATAAGCCCATTAACCTTATTAAAATAAGATATTTTCTCAAACGACTGGAGACACTGTACTGGCAGGGGTGGGAAACTCCCTAGCCCTCATACTCCCCAACCCCACCTACGTCAACTTCGTCTTTAGTTCTTTTTTTCCTCTGCGGTGTTGTTTTTGTTTTCCTTTTAGCCATATTAATGTAAACACTGCTTTGAATGTGTGTGTGCGAGACATTTTAGGTAAATTAAAAAATAACAATTTTATTATTGTGATAGTCAACTTTTTCCAGGGCTGCTTCCATGATTTGTCTTTATGTGTCAAGATTACCTCAGTAGGAAAAGCAATTTAACGGTGTTTATAAATTAAAAATAACTTCGATTCGCTAATTTTCTTAAAAGCAAAGACCACTTTAGGGGCTTATTAGAGGAGAAGGCTAATAAGGCAAGACCTCCTGTCGAGTGTCAATAAGCCAAACACTTTGGGCTGTTTGATCTGCATTAGCGTGTGCGTGTGCCAACATTTCCAATCAAAGTCGGGCCATGTATCATCATCAATTGTAGTTGGGTCAGGGCCATTGACTTGTTGAACCCTTAACCCCGGAATGTTCTCTCAACCCGGCGTCTGCAAATCCAGGCGTTGAGCTGACAGTGACAAAGCAAATGTCAAATTAATTTGATGCCCTACTTAGTCCCCTTCCTCACAAGAGAATGCATTCAAGTACCATACACCGTGAATAAAATCTTTGAATAATAAAAAAACTAAAAATGCGTTGTCCGGCAAAGCATCGAAATTAAATCTGATAATGTTTGTGAAATGTTATTTTGTCGAATACTATTTTGGTTTTCTTAGATCTAGGTATTTTATCAGTGTTAAAACTTCAAACGGCGCGCAGTGTCAAGGTATTTAACACGAAGCTTGGAGACGGATACATCGCCGGGTCCTCGCAAACGTGGAATGCTGACTGTCAATTTCATTTACGTTTTCAATCGATTTATTGTGAGCCAGACCACAAGCCACGCCCCTCGCCCACACACCCTTACGATCATGCACACATTCACAGACGGGGGGACACGGACACTCAAAGGCAATATTGGTCAGATTTTTGACAGCTCAAATTGAATTTGCCTTTTGCCGCTGCCTTTTTGGCTGCGTCACAAAAAGTGAAATGTTGTTTGCTTGACCGCCTCGAAAGCTGAGGGATTCGGGAGAGTCGATGAGGTCGAGTGTGTGTAGATGAGGGTGTGTCAGGCTGTCAAGGTGTGAACACATTTGGCTTTTGTTTGCTGCCAACCAAAAGGACACGACAATTTGTCTCACTTTTTGATCGATTGTTCAGTTCACCCCCTGTTGGTCCCGCATTTTTGGTGGCCAGCTGGCTGACCGCACACATATGTGTCATACTTTTATTTTACTTAATTCGTTTGTTGTCTTTTGATACCCTTCGCCAATATATATAAATATTAGGCTGTTTTTATTTTTAAGTTGTTGTAGCCCTTTCACCTGGACCAATTCATCAAATCAACGTTTACAATTGCTTTTTTAAATTAAAAATAATATAAAAATGGCAAAGTGATCAAGAAATTAAGGTACAATTTTAAGTGTATCTGGTTCTACAGTCTACAGAAGAAATACCTTTCGTATTCCCATGAAATGTTTTTAATAAAATATTTTATTGATTTCATTTTCCATGTCAATTGGGCTTTATGTCCGCGGTGTGGCTTCGATAGATTTTGGATCGTAAGCAGTACTCGGACCAAAAATCGGAAGTACTAAATGGTTGCTTGAAATGCGACGCGAAGCGGTGCATTAGTTGGTTGGCGAGACTTTTCACCTGTTCCGCTTCTTGTCTGTCTTGCGGCTGTGCCGAAGCAAAGCTGCACAAACTATTTATCGCTTCCACAGCCCCGAAATTGCGGACCAGGAGAAGTTCGCTAAGGGCCAGACCTTGAAGCTCTTGCAAGGCCAACAGGGCGGATGGGTATACCTGTTTTCTGACCGTCAAGCTTCTGCGCAGTACGTTGAGCTCTTGGATAAATTTCGCCTCCACAACCAAAGAATCGCGCTCCAGGCGGACTTCTCGCACATAGTTGAGCTCCCATTCTGCCCGTCTCTGCTCCAGAGCAGGACACTTGCCAGGTGGCACCTCTAGAGGTGATTCCAGCTCCCAGTCGGCGCTCTCAGAAAGAACATCCACGTTGTCAGAACGAAGTTTCTCGATGATAAAAATCGCTTTGCAAAATGCCTTGTGCTTCATATTCTGGCTTGTAATAAACTGCTCTTTGCTACGATCGTCGTAAGGCCAGATTTTTGCATAGGGGATGCTCTGCCTCCCATTTGTTAACATAAACTGAACAACTCCAGTGCAAAGAAGTTTCCTTTGGAGGATTCCCGGCCAGGGCACATAGCCTGCAGCCTGGGCGAACACAAAGTCAAACTCCCGAAGGGAATCTGCTATAAGAGAAAAAATCGTTAATGGGGATTGAGTTTAAATGTGTAGAAACTCTTTTGAATTTACATATAATATTCAATTTTAGATCACTTTTGTTAGTTCATTATCCAAACTCAGCATCTGAAATGTAACGCGCTATTATGATTTAGAAGTTGGAATAATCGTGTTAATTTTTAATAATTTAACCAATTACAACCAAATTTAACGACAACATTATCTACCTTTTTTCAGGGCACAAAACATTTTTTGGAATTGCTTATTTGGTGAGTTGCCTTCTGCTCGCCACATTTGAATTTTATAGCTCTAAGTAAAAATCTCTTAAACGGCCCGAGGCTAAAATAAATCTGTCTTCTTATGGAACGTTTTAAATAGCCTCCGCTGGCCTAAATGTCCTTTTAGTGGACTCCTTTTTGGCTATAAACGTTGTGATGTTGTCCTAGCTTTTGGCCACATGTTGGACAAATGGCCGTGCAACATGTGGCGGAGTCTAAAGAGATATTCTTCTAATTTGATTTATATTTATAAAGTCGCAATCATTTGCTTTCGATTACTGTGGTAATAAGAGAGCGTCGTTACATTTAAATAATGACCAAGTCGGCGTCGGTTAATGGTTATGAAAATTCAATTATAGCCCAGCCGCGTGATTATGGTCCACTTCGGGCCTCAGTGGCTTTTCTCTCTTGCAGAACTCCGCACTCAAGGCGGTGGCACATAAAACGCGTGGCAAGATTAATTGTGGCAGGCTGTCGTACATTACAATGCATATACGCCATGTCGTACATGTGTAAATAAGGACAATGTTGCTACCGATTGCAGGGTGCCCTCGTGTCCTTGAGCGACTGCTTTTTTGGTCATCATATTTAATTCAAGCATAAATTTTTGCACGCATATAAAAAAGGACGCGAGCAAGGAGGAAGTAAAAAAGAATTAATACGTTTCGGTTAATTTATGTGGGGCGCTTGGGGTGGGCATGAAAAATAACCCAAGCTGGACTTGCGTCCAATGAGCCACAAACGACCGTGACTGCGTTTGCTCCTGCTGATGATGATGACGATGGGAATGGGAGCGGCCACGAGGATGGGATGGGGTGAGGGGCAGTAGCGGCTTTTGTCTCGTCACCCTTTTGGCCCAGTCGTGGGCCTCGGTCTTCTGCCTCCCCCATCGCCATTTGGCAGCCTTTTGTTATTGCAGTGTTCGCAGTAATTACGAAGTGCTTTGGAGAGTGGGGACAACGTGGTAGGATAAATCCCACCTGCCCGATTTCCTTTCGCACCCCTGGAACCGTTATGCCGCTTTTTAATTTGTCATAATTTGCCATAGACCAACCACGTTTTTGGCTAATTAGCTAGACCAGATTACTGTAATCTAATGGGGTATAGACTATTGGATACTGTTTACTTTTACTAAACTAACAAACTGAGAGTAAAATGTAAATATAATTTCTTCGAGCTTCAATGTGTGAATATATTAAACAATTAAAGGAACAGATTTAAAGCTTCGTCTGTTAGGAAACTTTAAAATAAATTAAGGATGTCGTATTAGTCCATATATAGTGGCTCTTCTAATTTAGTTCCTTTAAAACGTGGTTTAATTGCAAATTAATTACCCTACTCCAAATATATTTAAGAAACAGATGTTAGGTAGACCGCTAAAGATCAGCAAATTCGCAGAATTTAGAAGCCACTTGCTTACCAGAAGTTGGGTTTTCCATATTTCCTGCGACCAGATTCAGATTGGAGAACTTTTGCAACCGAGCCTTGTCGTCAGGCAACACAAACCAAGTCAAATTCTTTTCAGTAATAAGAACACATTTTGCAAAGCTTGCTAGTCTAACGAAAACAAAGGGTTCGACTACAATACGCATTTGTTTACCGGATTCATTGTTTGTTTTCACTTGCAATCGATACATGAAATAAATAAAATACTGAAACTCGCGCCGTCAGCAATCAACATTAATGTTTAATCATCTCTTTTAGTCCACCGACCACAATTTCTTTAAACTTATTATAGACCTGCCCATACATGCCACTGTGAACTTTAGTTTTTAGACAATAAGCCAGACCACCAACTACAACACAACGCCCAATGAACTCTACTCATCTGGAACAGGGACGACTGTGAAGCACAACACATACTTCCACATTCACATCATCGGCAGCAGAGGAAGCCCAACAACGAAACCACATAAATCAATGCTTGAAGAAAGGCTCCAGTTCAGTTCCTAAAACATGCCACAACAGTTTGGCCAAAATGTCTGCCACACACTTACAGAAAAAGGGCAGTCAACAGAAAGCAATCTTAAGCATCAGATTCTAGAACTACTCCTCTTAACTATTGTCATGAAGAAAAACCCTGTAGCACTTACTTATTCATAAAAAGGACGTTTTCATTTAAACTGACTTGTTAAAATTCGATCTAAAAGTGTTTTCTCAGTGCTGATACTTCTACTGCGACTCGGACTGCCGCTGCCGTTCCCCATGCAGTGACAGAAATTGTAAAATATTTGATTTGTGCTTATTTAATTTGGGGAAATATTCGTGCACGTCGCATTTGCCAAAGGCCGGTCCGGATTGAAACCACATAGCCTCCTCCCTGATTGCGATAAGATGGACTGGCCAAAGGCAGAACCCCTGGCCACTTTGCACCACCCCCACCTGAATGCAGTGCGGATTTCGAGTACTGTGGGCCTACACTTGGACGTCATCATTGACGACTGATGAATTGAGTCAGTGTTCGCCGGGGGTGGGGCCAATAAAAGGCGGATGGCTGGTGGGTGACTGCACCGCAAGTGGTGCATCATCCTCATGGAGACGGCCATGTTCATGTTCAATTAGTGAAACGGTATTGCACTTTGTTCGTATAAAATGCCTGCGAGTCTAATTAATTACTACACGATGCCCAAACCAGCTGCATTTGCGCCAAACCCGATTGGGTCAGAGTTGAATCCGTGGCTGTCATCTTGCCTAACCTTCGATTTCTATGGCTGCTCCCAGCACAGCGACATGATTTGACCATGTCCAACGTTTGTTTGGTGCTTGTGGGGCATTATGCACTCAGAAAATCGAGGGTATCCAAAATTAGTACATTATAAAACCAATTGCTTTTAAAAAAGTTTTTATAAAAAGAAATAGACCACAATTTAAGATGTATAGTTATGATAAATTATTTTTAAGGGATTCGCATCCTGGCTCAAACAACAATAAATATGGATATACAACCATAAATAGGGATATATAAAACTGTATCCAGCTATTTTCACGGAATGATATACAAGCTAAGGCAGAAAAGGTCTTACCCAATCGATTTTCTGTTTTGGTTAGCGGCAGAATATTTGCGATTCAATTTCAGAGAATGGATACAATACTCGCATCATAATCAGCAGACTGCTGGGGAATAAAAATTGCAGTTCGGAACCTGCGCTAAATGTGCATGGAAACAGTGGAAAAAGTAGAAAATTGTTGCAGCCCATTTGCATATTGAATTACATTCATTGTTGATGTTGGCGTGCGTTAAGTCCGTGTAGCAACCCCTGCGCTCCATGCACCCTCTTCGTCCCACAATTGACAACCCCCGCAGCATCCTGTCATATCGCATGTGCCTGAATTTCAGCCTGGCATGAAGGCTGGCAAAGAGTTGTCATTGTCCTACTCGCAACTCCTTTACTTATTCATTTCCAACAAAATGTTCTCTTGCGTTTTCCGCGTATTTTTTGCGCTTTTGAGTGACACTGACAATACTGGCAATTGGCAACCGCCACATGTCAAGAAATTATATAAAATATTCAGTTATGCCAACAAAAGGCATCCAAATGCGCTGACCGCCCTAGGAAATATGAGTCCGCTTGCAGATATGTAGTAAGTCTTTGTACTTGGTCTTCTCAAACTGCTTGGCACAATTCGCCATGCAAATCAATTGGCTAAAAATGTGAGGAAACTATTGTAAGACTAAGTAGTTAACGATGAGGGGATATTGTTAAGGGACTTGGCAAAATGCCAACATTTTCACAATGCATAAATTATGATTGTGAATCAAAAAAATCGTTATAAATTTCCTTATAGGAAGTTCGAAAAATATTTCTTTGCATCAATACAATAAACGGTAATTTTTGAGAATTTAAAAATGTTGGATTTATGATATAACATTATCAATATAAACAAGTCAAAGTTGATTTAGGACTACGTTAAGTCTGTAACGTAATTGATGAATATTGTTATCTATTTACGGAATTTTTAAATATCTCGCTGTTCGAGACGTTCGACTTAGCCAAATTATTCTCTTATTAAACCTTCTTCACGTGGTAGGACTCAAGCATAGCTGTGAGCGAAATTAATTTGATCAAGTTTTATTCAAACTTGCCTAACGTGCTAATCATGGCAATTAGCCAATGCCGAAAATGTTAAAACAATTAAGATTCAATTTGCAAGTTTTTCAAGTTGCACATTTCCGCTCCAGTTTTCAGCCAGTGACAACTTCAGCTGAAAAGCCAAGAAGCCGCCAGCCAGAACGGGATCAGCCGCATGGTCATGTCCATGTCCATGGCCTGGGCAAAATCCATTTGTCCAAAAAGCATTACAGGGAATTAATTTAAAAGTTTGCTACACTTGGCTGACTGAAACAGCTGCGGGATAAAAGAAGAGCGTGGGGGAGGCGGGCAATTAAAGCACATGCAGCGAACGAAAATTGTTAACTCAATATAGAAAACGATTAGGTGAATGAGTTGAAGCAGAGTGAATTGGTCCTTGCTCGGCATCCTCTCTCCGCCCTCTGCACTTCCGAGAAAGTATGCTATATTCTCTCATCACATGCATTTTATGATTTTCTCCAGTCGCTGAAAACAAATTGAATCCTACAAATGTACAAATTCTTAATTTAAGGTGAATCCAGAAAAGAGTCTGTAGCTGATGCACTATTGCTGCAACTGTGAAATGTTTGGGGGATAGAGAACATTAATTAGAAGCTGCCACGCTCGGCAGACACGCGCCCAGGTGCCTAAAAAAGTTGCCAACGTGCAACATGTTCCTAGGGAAGGGATACAAAAAAGTTTTCCGGTTTGTGTTGCATTGGAGTTTGACTTGCAGTTAAAGTTGATTTTTATACACATTCATGCACTTAAAGAAATGATTATCGGCAACCAAAGGTGCTAACAATATAAACAATTCAAATTGACAAATGTACACATTTTCAGTTTTGGATCTAAAGACTAATTGTACGCTTAAACCACTAATAATATACTTTGAATATTCAAGTATTGCTGCATCATTCGATGTTAGTGTTAATTCTCTTGCAAAGCAACCCCAGAGTGTTCCTTTTAATTAGGACCGTGCGTCAGGCACTTTAAGTAGCCCAAGAGGGGTAGGTTAAGTTCAGGAGCGGGGTAACCGGTTGCTGAGCGAGATGCAAGCGGATCGCTGGAAAATGCACTCAGCCAGCCAGCATCATTAGCCATCTGCAGTTGTTAACTTTTAAACGCAACATTTAATTTTCGCCAAAGGCTCTGCTGCGAAAAATGGGACTAACACATACTATATAAAGGTGAGGAAAAGCAAAATGAGTGCAGGGGTCCATGGGGGCCAGTTACAAATAACGTAATCTTCACGCACGTAATTCAAATGTGGCGGATGGGCGTGTCTCGGTTGCGTCTCATTTAGCGCACGTAACCAAATAATGACCCAAACGATGCTCCTCGCTGATGGCCAAAGCGGCGTATACATAATGCCTCCGGGGTAGTGGGTGAAAGGAGGAAAGTACGCTGCGTGCGTATTGTAAATAAAATAAAATATAACGTAACGAAGCGAAATGTTTTATCAACGTGCCGGAGCGCACTAAACAGTGGCTACACTGACGAAAAAATATGCATTTACTATTCGAATGCGGTAATTCCCCGTAAGCAGCAGCTCTGGCATTCGTATTTACACAATTTTAATTTGGAGGGCTCAATTAGAGGTACTTACGGAATATTTTGTTAAGTTCGCAGTTTCTTCTGGGGCTTGAAGTGGTTTCTTTATCCTGTATGATTTCTTCTCAGTGCAGCTGCGTTCTCTGCGCCCCTTGATTTTAACCACTGACAGATGGCCCACTGACCAAAGTGCGCCCACGCTTCTCTGGATGATTCAGGCCTTGTCTCCCCTGCTGATTATCGCTTCTGGTCCATGTGATACTTGTTTTGTAATTGTTTTGCTTTGTCGTAAATGGAGAGCGAAGCAGGAAGATAGATTGCAATTGCTACAGGCCATTACCAGGATGAAATGAGAGGGGCAGAAGTACAAATTTCTTGTCATTAAATTAAAAATAAACGACAATATTTTATGCGCCTATAAATATTCAGCAGAGCACAAAGCGCTTGTCTTGCAAACGGAAAGTGAGCAGCTGTTGTTATTTATTTATGCGATTCCTGGTTGTAGTTATAGTACATGTTTTAATGTCTTCTTTATGCAGGCTTCGGTCCGAGTCCGCCTGCTGCTCAGGTGTGTCCGGAAAAACGGCAAGGGGGGCAGTGCCTAAGCCGGACAAGGAAGAATTTATATTTGTTGCAAGCTGGAACAGCATTCTAACGGTCGTAAATTATGACTAGAAATTGGCAGGAAAGGCTTATGAAATTGACATCTTTCATATGCTGCTAAATCAATTCTATGTTTTCTCGCATAAAACCGCCAAGCGAGCTGGGGTTGATTCATTTTCCTCATTTTCTGGCATTAATATCCATCTGAAGTACGAAGTATAATTAAGTTATATTGATATGGCAGAAGTGCACTTGCCCTTCAAACTTTTTGTTTGAATTACATTCCTTTCGCTCTGTCTTTAAAAACCCAGGAAACAAAATCCAACACATTTCCATAACAAGCAAGCTTTGAAATAAAAACATAAATATATTTCTCAAGGGCTTGTACTGTTCAGTCTTAAGCCTACTCCGTTGCCATCAGAACCATCGGCGGATATCTCGAGTTTGGTGTGCTGAAAGAGCTTCTCCTCCGGCTCTAGTTCTAGCCTCGATTCCTTGGACTCGTTCCACGGCTGGGTCACGGCAGTGCCCCAAACCAGGAAAATCACATTCCCGGCAAACAGAACTCCGGCAGCCAGGCCAAAAACCACTTGCCACTGGCTGCGCTGACTGGGGTCCGTTACCAAAACGCCCACCACGAGGGGCGTCAGCAGAGCCATCAGATTGGTGAAGCTGCTCATGAGGCCGGCCAGGATCCCGGCGTGGTTTGGTGATAAATCAATTGTATTCAGCTCGCTGCCAATCGTGGCTGCACTGCTCACGCCCACACTGAGAGTGACCAGCACGAGGACCAAGGACTTCTGCTCTTCCCCCACAAAAACGAGCGTCAGCATTATGGAGGCCGGTGCCCAAAGAGCAATGCTCGTGTAGGTCTTTCTCAACGCTGTCAAGCTCATCCATTCCTTTTGCAGCACTACATCTGCAATAATCAGGTAAACATAGCACATCACCCACATGAGTAGAAAGGGAAGGGCAGAATAGATCGCATTGCTTTTCATGTCCAGCTTCAAGACTCCGCTCAAGTAGGTTGGCAACTCGGTCTGCATGGTGGTCAGGCCCCAGCTGTCAGCACCACGAGCGCAGAGCAAGGCGAGGACTGGGACTGAGGTGAAAATGCCCTTCCAGGGAATCTCCATTTTCTTGGGCTCCTTCCTCTCCGACCGCTGCAGATCCCCCACTATATAGGACTTCTCGGCCTCGCCAATGAACCTGGCCTCACTGGCCTTATTGGCTCCCAGGAGCAACCAGAGGACGCACCAAACCAGGCCCAACCCGGCCGCCGAGTAGCTAATGCCCGGCCAGCCAAGCGAGGAACTGGCTATCGTTCCCGCGCCGTACATGGCCAGCACGTTGCCGCAATCAAAGCCCGTGTAGGCAAACGCTCCCAAACGCGTTCGCTCCGCCGTGGGACACCAGTTAGCCAAGTGCTGGTGGATGCAGGGCCAGGTCACCTGGCAAAGACCCTGCAGCAGACGAATGGCGCAGTACGCCTTCCAGCCGGCAGCATAAACCCCGTAGGTTGTAAGGGCACTGAGGAGGGATGATCCCAAAGTGCCCCAGAAGAGGACCGCCTTGGAGCCGAAGCGCTTGCAGAGATAGCCCGCGGGGAATTGGGCCAGAGCACAGCCCCAGTAGTAGCTGGACAGGATGTACGACTTCTTTTCCTCCGACCAGTTGTAGTGCTAAGGGGTTGGTAAAAAACAGGTGAGCTGGGTCTTATTGCTGCCATTTCGCTTACCCACGGGCGGGTCGCTGTCGATCGATGAGGTCCCATTGGTCATCGCCACCACGGCCACGCTTACGTTTAGTTGGAGCACTGTGTTGGCTGCCAGTCCATAGAAGAGGAGCCCCGCCTGCAGGTGTCGCATCCCTAAGCGTGGTACTGTAAAATAAAATAAAATATGTAGACCTGATGGGAGAGACTTTACCTTGGCTTACCTTTCTTAGGAACTTCTTCCGTGTCAGCCATTCTTTAAGTTTTAAATATTCTTGATTTGTTGGTGCATAGACAGCCTTTGTAAATCAAAAGTAAACGAATTAAATTCAGTAAAAAGTTCAACAAAAACCACAAAGGCATACCACAGTTTTTCGATTGCATTAAAGCTATCAGCATAATAAAATACAACTTTGCTTAAGTATGTGGTGATAAAATAAAATTTTATGTGAAATTTTTTACCAAACAGCTAATTATTTTGAAAGCTTTTAAATTTTTAAAGAAATATGCTCCCAAATCACACAGTGAAAGCATACTAATGTCCTAATCATTTATGACTAAAGTACTCAAATATATAGTTTTCCACTTGAAAACCATACATATAATCAAATTGATGGAAAAGCAACGAACCAAACTTAGGAGATGTTCGCTTTCGAGTCTGGCAAAGCTCCACATTTGACCAAATACAATTGCAGAGGAGCTGCCAATGTGGATACTGCTGCACTTTGTCTGAGCAAACACCCACACCTCCGCCGCCCTCGGCCGGATATTGCTTCCATGAAATTCCCTTGTTTGTTATTTTAGATATTTTTCGGGTTCGTTATTTTTCCGATTTTTTGCTGTCTGCGTTCCTCTTGTTTGGCAATCTGCCTGAGCTCGAGTCTCGTTCTCAGTTAGTGTGCAAATTTCCCCGATAATACGCAACCAAAAAAATACATACATACGTAAAAAATAAAAGGGGAAAAACTGAATTTAAATCTCAGCATTTACAATTGTATCAGCGCAGCTAACAAGATACTTTTCAGTGCCACACAGATACACCCGTACATTCTTTTTCAATTGTTCTAATAGTTGGCAACGTGTGGACGACTGCCAATCGGCGAAAGTTGGGTGGTTGGCTGGCTGTAGGCGGTGGGTGGTGGCCGCCCAAAATAAAAGCAGTGACATAGTTGTTGGACTAGGGCAAGTGTGTCGAACTCCGGATGTCCTATTCTACAGCACCTGCATCTTTGAAATTCCCAGTTGTAATTAATGGATACTTTAAGAACGTATACCACACACTTTAAGAATATGTTGCATATCAATAAAAATTATTTTTGTTTATCTTGCAATTTTATTTGGCATTATTTATAAATGATGACCGTTTCACATCTCTTCAGTGACTGTCAATGACACAGTTTCTGCCAGGTTTAATGACATACTTTGGAAAACAAAGTAAAAACCTGATGATTTCATAAACTACTTGTGTCTTATAGGAATGCATACGTTTGCATTAACTTGTAATACAAATCATATTTTTTTAAAATCAAGTCAAAGAGTAAACTTAATCAAAGAAGGCAAAAACCGAGAAAAACATTAAGCCTGCTCCCTATACACTCCCAGGCCTACTGAAGGCAATAGTTATGTATTCTAATTTTAAATGTACACTTATACATAGAAGCTATTTATATGTACTTAAATTGACGGGTTCAGAGGCGGCGTGGAAAAATGTAAAAATAGTCTTGACCTGCTTCAAATATGTCTGTCTTATGAAAACGCACACAGACAAGTTTATTATCAATGCCATTGCCTGGTGATAAAATAAAAGAACTAAAAATAGCATTAAGTAAAAGCTGATATTTATATCACCAAGTACGTAATGTAGGCTCCAAAAAGGTCATACAACTGATCAAAGTTCACATCAGTTCAAACTATAACAAAGCTACGGACACGTGTTCAGCAGAACTGATTTTCTATGCCATGCCCGCCGGTGTTTTGGTAAGCATATCTTGTGTATACGCCAGATAAACAAGAATACGATATTCCCTTCCAATGGGTGTGTAGCGGGTCGAAGAAAAAACAATCAATCCAATGCGTTTGGTGTCCTTGTGTGCGTATTTAGATTTGACTGTGTGTGTTTGTGTGGCATATGCTTTTGGGCCCATTCTGCACATATTTGCCCACTCGAATGTTTTGTGAGCATTTTTGCTAACATTTCGCAAATTACTTAGAGCCCGACAGCCTTCACCCCTTCAGCCGGCAGAAATTTCTTTGGGTCGCCCGCTCTCACTTTGCGTGAATTTATCAACAGCAATATGCACACACTTCACATTGGTTAGACGGATTTCTTCACTTGAAGTCAAGCGAATATGCAACAGTTCGTTTGCGGGAATTCTTAGCCTGTCCGACCACATTGTTGCACCCGCTACAGGTAAATTGCGTATGCACTTGTTGACCGAACCTTTTATTGTTGTGTGCTTGCGCTTGGTTTCCTATTAATATCTGATTCTAATTGGGGTTTGTTTTGCTTGTCGTCCGACCCGTTTTCCGCGTGCCGCGTGCTTCTGCTTCGATTTCCGTTTCTATTTCGGTTCCAACTGCGCGATCGCGGGTACTGAGCTCCAACGCCGAACTGCTCCCGCTGGCGAGTGGCGCTCACTCATTTGGGGCGACTGCTTTTGTGATTGCCCGCCGCCAGAGCCGGCAGAGTGAGAGCTGTCGCGTTTGGAAAGAGCACCGTCGGGCTCTTTGCGGCAGGCAGCAACGCTTTCGTCTTGCTCCAAAACATTAGAGAACCAATCGCTAGAATTCAAGTGTTCTGATCCCCTGAGCATGAGTCAGTAAGTATGCTGCACAAATTGTTCAGAAGCCCAACTTCAACGATCAAATCTATCTTTGATAATTCTCACGCTTTTAAACTTGGAGTTTTTACCGTCCGGAATATTTATGCAACTATGAAATCCGACGAAAGCGAGATCGGCCACCGTGGGGCTATTAACCTAGCCATTCTAAATTTCAATGTCGTTAGTCATCATTTCTGTACGTTCTTTGGCGTTATAATTCGAGCTGTGGGTCTCAGGTACTTCCTTATCTAAATGAAATATGTTTACTTTTGGATTTCTACCGCTCGTTAAATCGTTGGCGCGAGGTTGACGACTTTTATATAATTTCCAATTATTGATAAAAAAAAATAGACTCCTTAGGTTGCTTTATCTTCACTTTATATTTTGAACTTTCAATGAAAAATTAAAGTGTAACTAAACCTTTAATAGAGCATACATAAAAAATTAATATTTTCATAGACCTAGTTTGATATGACTGTAGTTTTTCGTTTGGATTTAAAGAAGCGAAGTGACGTCGGAAACCAAGAAAAGGGTTGCAGTCTCGGCTCAAAACTGAGATCGTGATTGCGATCTCAGCTAACTTAAAAGTAGCAGTGGCATTCAAAGTTAACAGGGCGCCACGCGGTTGTAAGCGGTTAACAGTGAGCTGTAACGTCGCGAACTATCGATATCGACCAGTCGATAGATCGAAGAGACGCGATGTTTCGTGGCGTAAAACAGATAATGTTCCGCGGTCACACTGGACGAGTTAAAACTGATCGTAGCGGTAAATCAAGTGCAGGCAGAAAGTGAATTCGGCAAAACATCGGCGATCGACGGTTTTGCACTCGCGTGATTAAATAAGCTGGTAAATAAGCGAATTAGGCGCAGCGGCGTTTTGTGTGCGTGGATGTGTGATCGGCAGCGAACAAGGGCTAAGGCGGTGCGCGAACAAAGCTCTTGCCGCCAAACGCGCAGCTGACGAGTCGTGGGAACAAACGTGCGCAGTAACAACAACAAAGCAGTCGGATTTGCGTTTCCAGTCCCTGGAACGAAGCGTCGCCCGGCCAGTTTCAAGTTGACAGTTACTTCTCCCTTTTGTGCTTCGTTTCGGTCCCGTTCCGTTTGTTTTAGCTTTTCGTGTCCTTCCCTGTTCCTTCGCCGAGTGCTGCGTCGCCTTCGTGAATTCTGTCCTTCCGCGGCGCGGGGTGCTCCAAAGCAAGAGGATCCCGAAAACAACAGGCGAGCAGGATCACGCGCACCCTCGGTGATTGGCCTTCCAACTGCACTGGAACTCGCGCAGTGGTTGTGGAACAGTCAAATTGTTTACATCTGAGTCGGCCCAAACTGTGCGAAGTGCCCTTAGTTCCAGACAAACGCGATAGGCAATTAGTGCGGCAAGTGTCGGAAAACTTAGAAGGCACAAGGAAAAGCAAATAAAATCGTGTTTCAATAGTTCAATAACAGAGTACGGCAATAAGTGCTGCATTTCAGTCTGAGCTGGAATTTTAATTGCTTTTCACTTTCTGGGATTTCCACAAACAGCTGTCACTGCACTTTTTAATTAATAACAAAGAGAAGTAGCTAAAATTACGCCACTGCAGTGATCCGCAAGCGTTTAAAATCAATGTAGTCTGGATTTTAATATGCGTTGATTTTCCAGTGATCGCTAATTGTGTTGCCAAGCCCTCGTTCTTAAGCCGTGTCTAAATTATCAAAGTGTACGAAAGAAACACAATCTGAGTTCTGAAGATTGCCAAACAACGAATCCCACTTTGGATTACAAATTGGACGGATAACAACAACCAAGTCAAGAGAGCAAGGTGCTGCCTCCCGCTCGCAGATTTGTAAGTGCCTCTCACTCCCGCCTGCACGGTCTTATTTGCCTATACTTAACCATCTTTGTTTTAATCATTTTACCATTATGCTTCACCTCTGGTCTGCCTGTTTCCGCCCGCGCACTGCTCCTTCTACCTGCAGCCCACGCTCCCTGTAACTGTCCCTCTCTTTAATCTCCTACGGTTCTCGGCTTCCTCGACGAAAAGTGGTAGCAGCGTTTTTGACCAAGCCGAAGATTATTTGGCCTAGGCTAGGCAAGTCTGGTGTATTTCTTGGTCAACTCAAGTGCAGTCGAATGTTCAAGTTTTCCTATTGTGGAACTCCACCACCATCGCCCTTTCTGGCCCGTACGATCATCTTAACCAGGCATTTTAGACATTCACCTCTCTTGCCACCCATTCGCTTTCATTTGTCCAACTCTGATTATCCGCCGCTAGCTCTTTTGCATAATTTCGCTGACTCATGGCATGCTCAATGTAATTTTCATCATTTTTGGAGCGGCGATCCTCTTCCCCCGCCGTCGCCACTGGGGTCTGTTTTGCTTCGCTGTGGTTTTGTGGTTTTGACCACATACTACTCATAGTACACCTTACTTTGACTGTCCATGGTGGTTTTAATTTCGTTGACAATTCTCCTGTGGGTGGGTGGGGTGCCAATGGTCGACTGGGAACGAGAACGAAGCTGTTTATCAGGTTCATTCCTCCGCGGGTGCTAGTGAATGCACAATATGCGTACTTTTTGTTGGCTCGGATGTGAAAGATTTAAAATGTGAAAATATTGCTGAAGCATGTGCTCTATGTAAACGCGTTGAAATAGTAAGTCTCGAAACTATTGTCCAGCCACTTGAGATTTGTATTTTTAAAATATTTTAAAGGAACAGTGATTTCGAATTTGAATTATCAAAAATTATAGTTTTGGGAAAGATCTCATGCAAAGGCGTTCTGCTGATTGTCTTTTATGGTTAATACTCGCGCCTGGTTGCGTTTTGTCACTCACTTGCACTCAAACAGCAGTCTCTGCGAGTCGTGTTATTTGAAATAAAAGTTTGGGCGAACATGCACATGGATCCAGTAACCAGTGTCGTACAACTAGCGCCGTTATTTTAGACACAAACGACTCATTTAAAAAGTGTTTGGGGAGAAGGCGGTGAGGAGTGCTGGCTGACGCGACGCCAAGTCGAGCGTAATTTGCAAACAAAAACCCATTAAAATATCAAATTAGCGTCTGGCTCTGGCTCCGAGTGCGGGATTTAGTGGAAGTCTCCGATTGTCGTCGACGCCAGTCGTCCCCTGCCACGCCCACTCTTCCGCCTTCCTCCTCCGAGAAGGTCCGCCCTCCTGTCCCCTGCATTTGTTTGTTCTCGCCCAGCGCACTGTGCAAAATCGAAAGTAAATGAAATGTAGCGCCCGCATGTGCTGCGTTCAGTCATCAATTTGTTTATTAACAGTTGTCAGTCCTGTACCGCCCACTCGCCTCCCCCGTTGCCCGCCTTCTCCAATTATTCTCACTCCGATAGAAGTCTCGTGTGCTTGAAGCACTGAGAGAAATGATCTTCAAAATTTAGTTTTCCCAATTGGAAAGGTAATAAAGGGTAATTAAAGGAAAGGTTTTAGTAAGTCAACTTAATTGAAACAAAACTCGGGTGAGCAACAACATATAAGTTGCTCTGAAATGTTCTTTCAGTTCATAGTTATCAGACCGCTTGCTAGTTTCGCTTATCAGTCATTAGGAGAAATTGTTTCGTGCCCACCACACAAGTCTCGTTTGCTGCTGCTAGATAACCGAATTTACACGCCGCATTAAAACCCATTTGTTTCATTGCCAAGGCTGGATGCGTGCCGCAATAAACGCCCGTTAAAAAAAAAGCGAAACAGAGCCGAAAGCTGAAACACGTTTTACCTGTACTGCAGTCCAAACTGAGTCACTGGGTTGAAGGAACTTCGCTGGGGATGAAGCGCGTACAAAGCGGTTATTTGAAAATACAAAGCAGCCACAGCAGCAGCAATCAAATCATCAGGGGAAAATTTATGACGGTCACACCGACCCCTTGCAAACTGCGCCGAGAATAGAGCCGGACTGGAGGCTATCTCGATCCACGGATCGGATCGCTCTGGCAGAAAGAGACGTCTCCCTGCTCCATTTTCGGCGTAGCTGTCGTCTCCCTTTCGCCCGTGCGAAAAGTTCTGGGGCCACGCTTGCGCGCCTTGCCTTGGGGTTCGCTTCGTTTTCGGTCTTTGGGCTGTTTGGCTGTGTTGTCGTACGCGTACCCTTCCCTACTTGTATTTTTACCCAAACGCGTTTCATAAATTATCAAGTTGAATGCCCAGTTTCGAAATTTCGACGAGCCTGACCTTGAGCACAAATTTTCGGAGCTTCGGGCTTCGCTCTCGTGTTTTTAAGTGTTTGTGATTGTATCTGCACTCATATGGTTTTAATACCCGGGTTGGGAGAGGGTATACTGGGCTGTTGGATTGGGCTTCAAAATTAAAATTAGTCACAGCAGTTTCATTCTTAAAGGGTGAGTGGCTCGAAGCTACTAGCAGCTTGGAGTAAAAATATAATTTAATTGGATATCAACAAATGGATTCATATATATTTTTAAAAAATATTGCTTATAAGTTGATTGGAGAGTAATTTAATATTTAAAATGACTAATTTGAAGCTCATCTACACTGGATGTTTTATTCTTTCTGCAATCCATTCGTAAAATATTCTGATTTAGGGGGTATCTCAAAGTCGAAAGGTTTAAGATCTTATGATTGTGAGTAAACTTGTGTTTTTGTGGACTCTTTGATTGCTTTGAGCTAAGTTTGTGTTTTTCCCCAATCTGCGCCCTCATGCGTTGCAATGCCTGTCGCGCTCGTCATACATCTCGGCCTCCAAATGTTGCAGTCTGTTTACTGCGACTGATGGCTGGGAGAAGAAAAGTCGAGGGAGCCAAAATGTAGGGACAAAAGCCTTTTCGTTTTGGTTAATTAGCACAGCTATACAAATTAACTAACGCACATGCGTACCCAAAGCACAAACACACTCGGACAGACGAGGCGGAGATTGTCCGCTTGAAAATGATTAATGATGCTCGTTTTTTCCGACTTTACTCTTTGAACTTGGCTCTCTGACAATACGAGCAGAAAAAGTGCGTGTGTCTGGTAACTGAAACCGGTTTGAGCCCTTGAATTTGGCAATTCGTGGATATACAAAAAGCAAACCCACACTGGCGGGAAGGTCGCGTTGATTAGGAGTGATGGAATAAGCCCATCCATTTGAAGTTCGGCAATCTTAAAAACTATGTGTGTGTACAAACAAATGAGAGATTTCATTATGTCTGGCAAGGAATTTTCATTGATTTTCCAGACTAAACTCGTAAAACATGAAAGGCACATCAACGCACACGCTCAGAAATGAGACGAGAAAATAAAAATCTTTTTGGAAAATCACCAAACGAACTATTATCCTCATTATCGCGTAGTGGGTGGAGCGCAGGGCGCCAATTTTTATTGATATTCAGTGTGATGGATCAGTTTTGTTTGGCTTAGTTCTCGACCCCATCTGCCGAGTGGAAGAGTGAGTGGTAATGCATCCATTTGTTAAGGTGTTGATGTGCATGCAAATGAACACAGCCCGTGAGTATCGTGATGATTCGAGCTGTCATATTATGGGTCATGAGGGGCATCATTGGGGAGATTTACCGCATAATAAACCACTCAAATGGCCCACAAACTGGCGGACACATCAATCGGGTAGGCTGGCGTTGGCCGATTTGTCAAGCATACTATCAGCGAGGAAGACTTCTTCCGAATTATTACACAAAAAAAAAATGATATGGATCTAGAAAATATATTGCAAGAGTGTACCCTTTTATGGGCACTCATATTTCTAAGTGTACCATTTTATTTTTTATCAGACTGCACGTATATGTCAAACACAAGCTTGACAACTTAAATACCACACACGATTTCCGTACGGATAAGTGTGGTGGTGTGCGACTGTCTGCGAGTGTTTGCGTTTGATTGATAAGAAAGTGAGACGACAGCTGCTCGGTATTTTTCAGCTTCTTCGGTTGCCGTGCTAAAAAAGGGTTATGGGGTGGGAGAGGTGTAGCTTGTGTGTAATTAGGGGTGCAATTTGCCGGTTAGCCCACATTGGTGTCAAGGGTGGAAGGCAAAGTGTCAAGAGAGCGTGTGATTTTGGGACCACTTTCTTAAGATTCTTGAAGTGTGGCTAGGATATTCAAGCGGACTATACAAAACCACATTCTTCGACTGCTATATTATCTGCAACTATATTTCACAAATAAACTAGACATTAATAATCACGTTGTTGACATACGTTATACACATAGTTGTTTAACCCCAAATCAAACAAACAAATCAAATGTAGATAAACAAATAATCACTCAATAAATGAAGACCACAACACATCCTTGTCTTTCGCTATACATGAATGTCTACACGCTATATTAAAATTTCATATCCATACCCTACATACAAACAAATATATTTATTGTATTCTATGCGCCTGCTGTTGTTGTGATGTGAAACTTTCCGTTCCACTTTTTTTTTTGGATATTATATTTATTTATTTGCTCACCCTCACTGTATTCATATTAATCTGTCTGTCCCTAAAAGCTGTTTTATTGTCCCGTTTTCTGTTTCTCTCTCATGCACATTATCTGAACCCATCTCTTTTCTTGCCTGTCTGTTGTATTGGTAGCCTGTCTGGCCTGTCCTATGGTGGGTGTGCGCTATTTTGAAATGTTTTCTAAACATACGATAATTTAAAATTCCATTTTCACAATAAAAAATAATCTAAAAATATATTCACACTGTGGCATGTGAAAATGCTATTCTTGTTTCAATTCGTTGGCTGCCAAATACTGTTTTGCGTTAACCTCTCGAGGTCCCACCTTTCTTTGTCGCGTGCCTAAAAACGTTCAAAACTCATTAGCCGAAATGCAAAAATCTATTACACCCTAACCTCTTCCCTGTATCTGTACATATTCTTTCTTCTCTACTTCTGTCTACTTTCTTCATGGAAGCTTTACCTAGATCACGCCTTGCATTATCAATATATATGTGTAAAATAAAACACTACTCCAGAATTCCTCAGATATATATTGATATAAACGAAACTTGTGTCTCATATGGGAATTGTTCTGTTCTCTTTCGATTCTTGCAGGCGCCCGTCCGCTCCCCCTTCTACTAGTATAACTACTGCTACTAGCACCACCAAACCAACACCACCAACCACCAACACCACCGTCGCGAACGTGTGTCGTGTGCAGTGTCAGTGTCTCGAGTTAGCCAAGTAGCCTACAGCTAAACCAACACAGCGCATAGAGTATATTGTTTAATAAATTCGTGTGCGTGTATGCTTGAAAAATAATCAAAGAGATATAAAATCTTTTTGTTGACATCCGATGTGATGAGTCTTAATCCCTGAGCCTTAGGTGAATGTCAAATGCAAATTTATTAGAGTGCTCTGGCCAACGAAATTAATTTCTGTGAATATCCATTAAATCGCCAGCCAATTACTTGCCCGAATTCAAGTGAATTTGTGTTCTCATAAATCATCAGCGGGAGAACCCCATCTATAAGTAACCATATCGGCTATAGTATATTTATTTTTAGGTGTTTAAATTCCCGACCTGCTTGTGTTTTTATTTTCGGTTGTCCTCTCATATGGCTCAGCTACCGCACCATAATCATTTAAAATAGTTTATCGCGATCAAAACGTTGAAATCGAGCCGAAGTCATTTACCACAAACTTAGAGGGCGCCAACGCTGAATACGGCTCCACATGTGTGGTTTCCTTTAAAGTGGGTGAGTAAATCAGCTACAAATCTTATCACGTAAATCTTCACATATATCTGATTTCCTATTATTTAAGGCAACTTTATTATCTGTGTCGGAGCGTAGATGTCACATATAAATATTCTCGCATTTTTACATTGCCTATGAGGCGGCTCCTTCAGCTTAAAGCCCCTTCGTGACATTTATTAAAAAACTCTTGTGAAAACTGAATACAGTTCGTTTTGCTGCTACTCTGGCCGACGAGCTTAAATTTTATTTCTATCAATTTATGGAAACCTTTTCACTAATACTTTAAACTAATATCTTAAAAACAGCAAACACATTTCTGCGTTGCTTTTTACTTGGCTTCTTCGTCTCCTGTTTTCTTCAAATATCTTATTTGGATTGGTTCCTTTGGCGAATATTACTTAAGAGCAGACGAGGACAGACTATCTCCTTTTTATTCGAAGTAAAGTTCGCTCGGAACTCTACTTCACTCAAAACTAAGTGGTAGTAAACTTGCTTAAATACCAGCACACTGCATTCTTCTCTTGTCGGCCAAGAAAAGAGATAGGGCTTGATTAGGTTTTGCTTTTCTTTGGCAGCAGCTACCGCACTTGAGTTTATCTTACAACTGGAATTGAGATTTGGTGGTTTCGTGAGTTTCTTGGTAAAATGAGTTTGCAATTGACTTTGTGCGGGAATAAAAGAATTCGTTCTATGGAGTGAATTGGTTCTATTAGAGGGTCATGACCAAGAAATGTAAACCAAATGCAGTAAAAAAATGTTTTGTTTGTAATTATAATTTTGAAAGGCGGTACTGCCTAACGATTGAAATTTGGTTTTTTACTTTTGTTGGCTCGCATAACTACAGTATTAAGTTTCCGTGTGTCATTAGACTGATTTGTTGTACACAGACAAAACGCCTCTGCACGCGGACATTCGATTGCAATAGATTCATATTTCTTTGGTATTTAATTGTATTTTATTTGTAAATCAAATGCGTTTCAGAATAAAAATTATTTTGCAAGCCCACCAGAGCGAAGAAAAACACAAAAACCGAGGAGTAGCGCTTTGGATAACCAGTATGTACATAAGCAACATCAGCAGCTACGAAAGGACAGATCATCGGCTTTAGCTCTATTATATTTTTTTGAGCGACTCCCACGCGTTTTCAATTTCAGTTGTTTGGATGAGAAATAAACTGCGTCAAACTCCCCGAGCTGCCCTCAAAAGCGGTGCTATGAGTGCGACATAAATGGGCGGATGGCAGCAGAGGGTATTTATGGCAGGGAGTCGGAGAGCTGGAAGACCCATTTACATGGCCTCAGCACTTTTAAGTGCATTTGGACATTAGCCCAGCAAGACTAAAATCTCAGAGTTGCCGAGGGGCCGTTGTTGCCGTCGCTTGTTTGCCTCCTCCGCCTCGCAGTCAGGCAATTTGCCTTAGAATTTATTTCAATTGCTCTTAAACGAAATCAACTGTTCCGAATACGATGTTCACTGTGGGTGAATATACGATGACGACGACATCATCACCTAGAGCAAGTCATTAGAGAGGTTGCCCACGCATCTCAGCTCGGGAGCAATGAGGCAATTTCTTTTACCAAATGAGTCTCGAAGAACATTAATGTACACTCGTGTTCACAACAGATTGTTCTGCTTTGCGTTCCATCGTTGACCATTTAAAATGTTCCATGGCAGACTCTATTTGAAAATACTTGAACGATAATGTCAAATTATTCAAGGATTATTGACCAAACTGATAACCTTGCTAAAATTGTCTGGGCTTTATTGCGGATGCACCAATGAATCTAATTTATTCTGTTTACTCAACCCGTTGTTGCAGCTGCTGGCTAACTTATCAGCAATAAAATCAGAAACTTTAATTCAACAAATTAGCAGAACAGCAGCCGCCGTGAAAACAGGCCACACCTGTTGCTGCTGTAAAGATATCATTAAATTTCACTTAAGCTGTGCAAGGAGCCCCAGACAGCACCAGAGAACGACAGCGGCAAGCGCGCCGGGCGACAGCCAATCTCCAGCCAGCGGCAGCAAGTGCCAAAAAAGTGGTTTAGTTTTTCGCTTTTGTTTTTCGCCTTGGCATTTTCCATGGGAGGCGCGTGCGTCTTGCATTTGCTAGTGCATTTTCCCCGGCAGCCCTCCCCCTTCCCGCCTGTCTGCCCTGTGCGTGCGAGTTGTTGCACTTTGCGCTTTCGACCCACATTTGTCTTTGGCCGGGATTTTCGCCCAGGATCGCCCTCGTCTGCCTTTCCTCAGTCCCCCGTCCGTGGTCCCGCTTTCCCATTTCCCCGCTTGTGTCTGCGCTAAGCATTTCCTCGTACAGTTTTTCTTGCGTTATTCTTCGGTGTGGAATTTGGCTCTTTTATGCAGCATTCAATCTTTGCACTGTTGCTGCCAGCAGTCCTGCTCTGCTTTCTGCTCCTGGTCTTGCCGTTGCTAGTTATGATGCTGTTGCTGCTGTTGCTGTTGCTGTTTCTGCATCTGATGTTGTGATTGTTGCTCTTTTCGTTGATGTAGTTTGTTTTTTTTTTGCCTTACTTACCACTCAGTGGCATTTTTAAATGAGGTTTAAGCTGCTCCCTTTACATAATGCACTGTAGTCTGGCCTAATATGTATGAAATATTTTGTGTGTGCAACGACGTTGGCTGTTTGTCGTTGTTTCCTTAGTTTAGTTTGCTTTCTGTTAGTTACCTTCCTTCCGTTGCAATTTGAGCCAAGAATTTGATATGAAATATTAAGGATAATTGACTAAATTCTTTGTAGTCCTTTCAGAATTTATTTGTTTGATTTGGCTTTTAAAGTTTTTATTTCAGCTTAGAACGTATGCTCGTGCGACATTTGGTATTTACCATTTTTATTTCATTTTCACTACGCAAACTTAGTTTTGCCTTGCATTTGCTGGCGAATTCGATTTGGTTTCTGGGTTATATTCGCAGCATTATTTATTTGTGTTTTCAATTAAATTTCTGTTTCAAATAAAAAACATTTCTTGCTCGGCATTTGCTGGTTCGAGCATTTTGTAGTCAGGCTAGATAATTTCTTGGTCTGCTGACAAGATTTCAATTTGACTTATAGCCGCCTGTCGCTTTGCTCGATGGAAACCACTAGTCGCTTCGAAGATGTTGCTGTTGTCGTCGCTCCCATAGCACGCGTATCTGAGGGATTGCCGGGCATGCAGCACTGCCACAGCTAACACATGTTTGGCTAAATAATTGAGATTTCTGGCATTGTGTGCCCCAAGTATTTGGCATTTTTTTCATCTCGATGTCATCCAAAATCGGGCATGCTGCCAGGCAGGGGCCAATTTCCCTCTTATCTGCTCAGCCCTTAAAGACACTTGACGCTTGTCTGAGCTTGGAGCGACTGTTTTGGTGGTCCCGTTTTATACCAGTGGTCCCAAATGTCAATGTTCTAGGTCTTAGTCATGGAAAACAAATCCAAAACCCTTTATTTCCCTATACCAATGGAAAATAAGCATGCTGACAGCATAGATTCTTTAGTTGTCACCAACGCAAACTAATAATAATTTTTGTTTGGCTTTAAGCTCACTCTAACGCTTTTAATCAATTCAATAATTTATGGTAGTAATATTTGAGTGGTTGCCATGTGTGGAGTGTGATTAACTCATTAGGCGTGACTAAATGCTCGTAAAAATCAATAAAGTTTCGCACAGATTTGAAATGTTCTATTTAATGGGAATAGAAGGAGCAAGATAGATAGAAAGCTTAGCATTTTAGATAAGGACTGCGAGAATGTATATTTGTAGGGTGCGTGGTCTTTCTGATGATTATTGTTTACTTTCGAGCAACAACCAAACAGGGAGGTAAATAACAACAAATAAGATAGGCGATTTATTAGCAGGAGAAGTAACAGCAACAAACTATAACTATTACAGCCCAGTACAAGTATCAACAACTCGTGAACAAGTTTCTACGTGAGTGTGCATTATGCGAATTTCATTTTTACACACTATTAAAAGGTCGGAAAGATTTGTATTTGTTCTTTGCTGTTCAGTTTAAAACTGTATGAATGAATTTTGTTGGCCCATTTGCTTAAATTGGTGACTACCTCGCTTAATAAGATACGAATAGGTTATGTGCTCATTGAAAGTAGTAGAAGTTTCATCTATTTAAACAGAAAACTCAAATGAATCTAAATTACGTATAACAACCTACATAATTTTTCTTGGCCTTATTCAAACTTTTTGATATCTTATTTATAATATTTAATTCTGTTGGTGCTCGCTTAAAAAAAGAAATCCTCCAGCGCTTGTGTAAATAAACACGACTCGAATAACAACGAGAATCGAAAACAGTCGAAAATAAACAAAAATGTATAAATAGGGTCAGCGGTTTACGAAAAGTTTGCCAATTGCTGCTGGCAACGGAAGTTTGCATGATTTCTGCCCCAGCCTCGGACTATTCCCCCACTGCTCTAACTAACCCATAAAATATTGATACAATAGGCTAAGGATATCCTTTTAATTTGCGTAATAACCAACCAAAAAATACGTTGTTTTGACCTTCTTTTCGTTTTAGGTAAGTTTGTTGTTTATGGTTGGGCTACACAGTTGTTAGCATGAGTCAAGCTGTAAGTGAACACCACTCCTATATTTTATTTTTAAGACTAAATATTTTAAGTAGATTTAAGTAGAAACCAGTTGTAAATGAACCTAGTGTCAACACTGAAAATGTAAAAAGAATTTGAAACATTTGTTGGATTTAGAAGAAGTACATATAAATGTTATTGGTTTCCCTGTCTGTCAGTCGGTTTGGTCAGAAATGTTCCTAGAATATTTCTTATTGCAAGGCAGAAGCAAAAGCCTCGTCAGTGCGCTGCCAGTTATTTTTATATTTTACTTCATTTTATTTCGATTTTATTTTTCTGTCGTAGTATTGTGCATTTTGTTGCCGTTGCAATTGAATTGCAAATATTTGCACTACAATTTCTCAGCGTGCCATAGATAAATAAATGAATTTTCGATTGTATTTTATTAACAGTAAATATAGTTTCAATTTTCACATATTGTGTATACGCTCGTGTGCTCAGGCAGTTCATTAGATATAGTGCATCCGAACCAAGCGGATTAAATAAGGCATTTTGTGTATCATGGAGGTATACTCGTACAATTCTGCATGGCCAAAATTGGTTTTCGCAGCGGAATGAACATTTTTCCTCTTCTCTTAGAAAGTTAAATTGGTTGGTCCCATTTTCCTAACGGCTAAAAATAATGTTTACGATTTAATTTTTTTTCATGTTCAGGGGCTGTCTGTCTTAGATGTCGTTCTTAGGACAACATTGCCAGATAATTGGGTGTGTCTGCCAGCGGCACTCGGAAAGTTTTTCTGAACTCTTGGTCATAAGTCAATAGTTGGAGACGTTTTAATGGCTCATTTGCCGTGTAAATCTGGGCGCTATATAAATTCTTTTGTCCACCGCTGTTGCTCACATTTTTCACAATTAAATATATATATATATATAATTTATGCTAGACTTATATATATATAAAATATGGTCCATCACAAGCCGTTGCATTTGCACGTTTTTATGACTAGTTCTTTCCCATTTTTTGATTTGATGTACAGTTTTATGGCTGTTTGTTAAGTGGGCCAAGCTTGCATACATCTTAATACGTTATAAGTTTTACATTGTATTAATTTTTTACTATATTGATAATAATGACAGTGAAATGAATGAATTATTTCCTAGCCTATAAGGAAAATAAATTACTGCTTCAAAGATCCATTCCTTTTAAATAAATGTCAACTATAAATTTTCGTTTCTTTTAAGACTACCAAAGATGTTTACCACCCACGCATTCTCTCATGCCGAATTAACAGTATAATATTCCTTTATATAATTCACCGGAAACAGTAGCAAAATGAAATTTATAGTCGTAGTCGTAGTTGTTGGTTGCGGTATATAAACAATGCAACAACTTGTATATTTTTAGTGCCATAATTATGGCCAGATTTATGGCATATATGTAGCACACTCATACACAAAGCTGCGATGTATTAAAGACCATAATAATGTGGGGTAATCTGTGCGAAGATAAATGCGGGCAACCGAAAGTGGCTAATATCAAAACGCCTTTAACAAAATTATCCATTTGAAGAGGCGCCGTTAAAAATATGTTAAAAAATGTTTTTTTTTTGTATGATCAGTAGTGGGACTTAAACTAAGAACTGTTCGTTTTATTTCGGTAATACAATATTCTAAATTGAAACTCACTGTTTCCGGGTACAATAAAATGTAGTATTAATTATTTCAGGCTTTAGGGGCTTATTTGTCCCCTTGATTCAACATTTGTTCCTCATAAAAAATGATTTTTTAAATATTTCTGAGAATATTCTACTAAATTTTAAGTATTGTGCTCCGTAGCCACTCGGCGTGGGATGACTTTTGGTCGGTTCGTTTGGTTGGAGCACAGCCAAGTTATGCAGTTCTTGACGCCGTACCAAAAATACATTGCGAAATAAAAACGAAAACAGAATAAAAACCGATATGAGCATATAAAAGAGTCTAGATGTGTCGCAGATATATGTGTCCAATAAAGCCAAAGACAACGTCCACCCGCCGATACGGTGCCAATTAATTTGCGTTGACTTCTAATGATGTATTAAATGCTTTATAATGTGTTCAGTGCTCACCTGTGTGTTCCGTGTTTATTGTGAATTAGGATTAATATTAAGACATTGATTTACATAGATTTTTGTGACACCGCAGAGTATGCCCAGTTTTGGCTTGTGTCAGAGTTGAATTTGAAGCTTTCGCCAGGCCAAAGTCTGCACAAGATCATCAACTCCGGATTAGTGCACCATTTGACGATGGGTTTGACGGCCTTTTAGCTAATGAACTTTTGGGAGGGAACGGCAACAGCAGCAGCATAATGAGCTATTATGATGGCTGAGCTGCACAAGCTCAGAGCGGGAGCTCCTTGGGGCCATGGAATATGGAATTAAGCAATGTCCATTTAGCATTTGAAAGGCTCACGTTTGACCCACTCCGCGCGTGCTGGTGTGTGTGCGGGCTGCGCTTGTGTGCGTGTTGTGGCACGGCTTTCAACAATATTCTTCCACTTAGCTCTCGCACACGTGCGCCAATTTGTATGCAAGCCTTGCCTGGTTCGGCTCCTTGGCTCATTTTGCTCCTTTGGCTTGCAGCACGTTGCTAAACGATTGCGCTCTCGAGTGCAATGAGGTCGCTCCTGCCGTCGGAGCATCTGCTAACCCGTTTAAAGAGCTCCAGCAGGCCCGGGATCAGAGAGCTTAGCTGCGGGGTCACTTCGTTGGGTGTCCTGTCCCCTTCCGCTAATTGCGCCCACGCAGACCAATTAGCCGGCCAGCAGCTGTGATGTATGCTACACACTCCGTTGAAGCCAGCTGTGGCAAGAAAGACTTGGAGCGGCATGAAATTAAGAAAAGAAGAATTACAATTTTAATTTAAGAAAAGGGCTTCACGAGCTTTACCTCCAACATATTCAAATTCGAATTGCTGTATTCATTTTGTGGTACAGGTGATTACAACCGTAAGCTACGTTTAAAAGGAGAACTATTATTTAAAAAGGGATGAGGCCAATACAGTTTTAATGATCTATTGTTTAAACTGCAGTAGCAGTGAGGAACGGCAAAAGTACAACTAAGGAGAGCTCCAGAAAAAATTGTCTTTTTACTTTAAAATTTTTTTATTCGGGGTGCCGTAATCACGTGTAAATATTTTCGCACAACTGCAGTTGGGCGTAATGTGTTTAGCTGTACGTGCCACCACTGGAACAAGTTCGGTTAGTGGCCCTGCCCAAGGAGGGCGCTCGGCAATCGCAATTTGAAGTTATAATTTATTTAAGCATCCATTAAGGTGCACATATTGATGATCCCAGGATGTTCATGGTCGGGCGCCGCTTGGCAAGTTGAGTGCAATTGCTACCTCGACAACGCCCGGGCAATTACTTTTGAGTTATTTGGCTTAATAGAAATTCAGCGAGCGTGCCGTGTTTGTCTTGTTCCAGCCATTACCCCCGCCCTCGACCTCACCCCACCGCTCTCATTCCCATTCCCCACTTTCCGGCAATCCCAGGACTCACTTTGATTTTCATAAGTAAATGTTGGACCTCCTTTTTCGCCTAGCTAACCTAACGAACTTGTCTCCAGAGCAAACTCGACCGCAGGGGCGAGTAGGAAGATGAAGAGCCAGGGGATGCGGTGAGCGCTTTGAGAATCGATTATGAATTATTTGGCTGGGCGAAATGACTTATGAGACACAAAAGAGTCCAAAAGACGCACAATGGCCACCACACACGGGTGGCCAAGTTATCATTGTTACATGTTAGGGGCGAACACTAGAAATGAGTGGGGGGTGCGTGATAAATTCGCAGCTTTTGTCCTGCGGCCTTGCCAAAGGGAACCTCTGCCTTTGTTGCCATTTTGACACTAATAAATTGAACAAAGAAAAACCGCCGTGCACAACAAAAAACTGATATTAATTCACATTCTTGTCAGTGATTTATACCCTCATTTTGATGAATTTTCAATTTCGAAGTGAACTCATAAATGCCATAACTTATGCTCCTATAACATTTACTTACAATGAAATTTAATTTTCCTTTTCTCTTTTCTGCTTTCAGGTAAGTTTGCACTACGAGGAAAAAGAAAACGTAAGTCGGAATCATTTTGGCCATAAATTTATTTATTAATTACCCGAGGGGTCGGCAAACAGCAGAAAGCGAGAAACTTCCTGCCCATTTACGTGAAACCTTTTAAATAATTAATAATGCGCAACGTAATCGATTTTCATATAAATTGAGATTTATTTCGCCGTCGACGAAAAACAGCAACAAAAACAACAGAAAGCGGCTAATTTATTTTCCCCAGTTGCGCATTTTTATAGTGCAATTATCACGCCCCAATTTGAGTGGGTCACACACTCGCATCCAGGATAAAAATCCTATAAATTAGTTGAACAAGCCGAAGAGGGAAGCGAAACCTCCGACCCTAACTGCTTCTATTTGGACAGTTGATTAATCGACAAACGCATTATGTTTTACTAATGTCTTTTCCTAACTCAAATGGCCGCGTGTGTGGGCTGGGGCTTTTGTTTCTCTTGTTGCGTGTAACCGATGCCCAATTAAGTCCTTGCTCAAAGTGTCATCAATAGGCCCCTCAATTGGAAATTAATTACCAGCAAATTTGACCCTAACTTGTCTAGGTATCATTCGCAGCAAAGGAGATAAACGACCCAATGGGCAAAGTGTTCTTTTGGGTCTATAAGGTTTCACCTACTTAGCCCGAGTTTTTTCTTTGGCACTTTTAGTAAGAAGTTATCTGCTTAGTGGTTTCCCCAATTACTGCTTATGCTGGCCCAACTTCAAAGTAAATTCGGTTCTGATTAATGTGAAGCGTATGTATACATTGCCTTTCCTCATTCAAAAGCATTCGTCATAAATCTAGGTGAGGGAAATGTGGAGAGAGCTGGTTGTGCTCAATCAACACGTCATGGTGTGGCGACGATCACAGCATTTGCCATATTTCGAGTGTGTGTGATTGTTGATAATTTAAGTGACAATTTCGAGGGTAGCTGGTGATTTTCTGGTGAATTTTATTCATATTCTTTTCACTTGAGGCCTAGCACTCATTTCTATCAAAAAGCAAAATCAATAAACCTTTCTATTTTGTTATGAAAGATTTGCTTTTCATTAAGGGAAAAATACAAGTAATTAGTGTCGTTACTCCTCGGCCAGCCCTCGAAGGAATGCATATATTCCACTAGTTTCTCCCCTTTCCCCGGTTTAAAGTGCAGTTTCCTTATGTCTGCCCCACCAGTTCGTTTTTCCTCACGTTTATTTCTCTCTCGCGCTTATTTTTTCTGCCTTTTACTCAATTATGAAAAGAAATTATTAAGTGCGAGCCGCGCTAAATTAGCGCGCAATTGAGTGTGGCCAGGGGTGTCCGGGTAGGGGCTTAGAAAGTGGGGGTGGACAGGAGACAGCCGTCTTTTCCCGGCAGTCTCGTGTGTGTGCGATGTTTTTGGTTTGGAAGGCGCAAGGCGGTGGTCTCTTGCCTGCTGCCTCATAATTTTTGCAACATTTCTAGCCAACTGCCTCACGTTCGTACTATGTGCCGCAGGGAGGGAGGTTATAAATGGCGCATATTTTGTGCATTTCATTTGCGTGATTTGCCAGCCAAAATGAAGCATTTTCCTAGTGCGGTTGCTTGGGGGCTCTCCATGCAAGAGAAATGTCTCTGCATTGTCCCACCGAACGGAGGATATGAATATCTACTGGCTGACTGACGGATGATGATGATAATTTCGGAGGGCGAAGCAGAAAGTCGGAGACCTGACAGACGGCCTGGGCACTTTGCATCCAACAGGTGGCATTGGCCACAGCTACTTTGTTGGTAATACTGGGAATGTTTGCCGGGGATTTCTATGCATGTTGCTTGGACGACTGCCAAATGCTGTGTGTGTGACTCTCTCGGTGGCACAGCAGCAACGTCATCGCTTCGGGTTATCAGAGCGAGCCAAGATGGATGTTTAATTGACCGCAAATAGAAACTATAAATTATGCCAACGAAAGATCTCACTCCCCCACTGCTGCCGTTGCTAATGGGAAAATTGCCTTAATGAGGTTTGAGAATCAACGGCAGCGAAAAGCAAAGAGAAATCATATGGCGTGATCAAAGCCTTGGTGGGTCTTATTAACTAGAGCCTTTGTGCAATCGACAATCTTGTATTAAGCTGCGCTGAAGAAATTTAACTTTTCAAAACCTATACTAAGGACTTGGTTCTTATACCAAGTTCTAGTGTTGATTTTCAATAGGAATTTCTTAGTTTCTCAGATTTGTGGTTTCGTTTCCAAATAATTTATTTTTACAACTTTATTCCGACTGGAATCTGAGTTTCCCATTTGGATGATTTTCAGAATCTAAATACTACTCTCACCAAAATCAACAGCATAGCACAGCAATATTTCTAAGTAAACAGAAGCCAGACAGCCAAATGTAGCGCGATCCACTCAAAAAAGAGCCGCAAAAAAGCTAAATTTAAAAGTCAGACAAGGCAGTCAAGATCAGCACATGGAAGAACCCTCATTCACAAGGAGACCCTGTCAGCTAAATATTTATGCATGAGTACGAAAATAAAACGAGCCAGAAATCAACATTTGATCATGCAAGATTCCTTGGAAATTGCACAATCCACAGAAACAGCGTTCCTTCCTTATAGTTCGTTTTCTAAAGTATTCACACGATCTTAAAGCAAATAGAGTGTGGAGAGTTTTTTTTGCATAGCAGAGTTTTAAATTTTCTGAGAAACAAGGTGATGCCTGCGATTATAATTCCAGCTCGTGTTTTGTTTTGGGGCTCCTATTCTCACTTTACTGGTTGTGTTCATTGTGCAAATCAGTAGACCAAAACATTAGCAATCTAAATGCAATGCATACATCTGTTCACTTACATACATGTGCATAACAATAAATTAAAATGAACAATTCCAGACCAAATACAAATAAAGAACAATATATTTTCCAAAACGTATCGTAAGTTTTGTTTCCCTTTGAAACAGAGGCAAATTGATTGCTATATTGGTCATAGAAATTAAAGGCTAATAAAGGTTCTCGGTATTAGGAGAAAACATTTTAACTTAACTTATGGGTCCATTTGTACCATTGCCATTTGTGGCATTAAAGTGGAATTTCGCAACTAGATTTCCCTTAGCGTGTATCAGTTTCTCGTGGCCAACCCAGAAAGGCAGCCAGTCAAGCACTCCACATTCAAGAGCAGTCGAGTAATCAACTAAGTGACACGGATACGCGCTAAGTGCCTTTAATTGCTGTCGATCACTGGTTCTCGGCTCACTGGCCCAGCGATCTTAATTTAAGCCGGAGGGGGTCAGACCCCTTCCTGCCGGTCCCCCAATAACTATTTCCGCTGCAATTCAATTACGACAAATTCAGTTGGGGGCAAGTGTGGGTTTCGTGTTAATTACGCTCCTTGTCATATGCAGGCGGGCAACCTGCTGACAGGACAATTTTAGAGCCTTCATCTGGGCACAACTTCGCCCGCTTCTCTCCTGTGGATCTCTATCAAAATCCCAAACGAACTTTTCCGCGCGGCTCACGCGCTTTTCCCCGCCATGTGTGTACGAGTTTTTCACATTGTTTGGCATTTTATGAGCGTGAAATTAAATTAATTAAAACTACACGACGTCTCGCTGCTGCCCGCACCTAGCAAACACACGCTCCCTCCTAGAGAGGTGAAAACCTGTCGGAGGCGTGTCAAACCTGGGCGTATAACCAATTTCGTGCTGCAGGAAGGTTGTCTGCGCTGGCCTCCCTTGCTGTTCTGATTTTCCGCTTATTGTGTGGGAATGGATGGGTCTGTTAGCCACAGTTTCTAGCTGCAGCATCATCAGGACCACCCATATCCATTCATCTGGGCGCTAGACACAGAGTCTATAAATAAGAGTCAGAATTGCTCAAAATCTATCGGACCCAACTAAGGCAAACGATTTTTAAAGGATTATTTAAGCAAGCGTATTGAGTGTTGTAGAACATTTTCTTAAAACTTCAAATTGTAAAACAAATTCTCGCAGATTGCAGTGTAAAATTTGTCCATGCAGACTCATATTTCGTATTCAGCTGGACAAGTGAATGCGCTGCGAACTGCAAATGAACTGGATTAAATTTCAGCTCCACAAAAACAAAAAGGTTAAAAGATATAGAGGCAAAGCCGGCCAACTAATTGCTGATATCTGTGCGTCGGGCTTGTGTGTGTGCCAGAACTAAGCTGGCTGGTAATTCACACGTATGTACACTCCTACCTGTGCATATATGCGGATGTCAAAGGTGCAACAACTAAAACGCTGGCCATTCAACACGTCAGCAAGGGCTTAACTTGTTGCACCCAAAGCCAAAGAGCAGGGCTAAGAGCTGAGCTGCCCGTTAGTTACACCTGCAGCTGACCGTTTGACTGGCGGCTTTTTCATTCTGTGGGCTTCAAAAAAGGTCCTGTGCCAAAAGGGCCGACTCATAAATTATGTAGAACCTGAAAGTGCAGCACGTTAAACACGTTTTCTGTCAATTTAATTTGTAATTAGTCACGGCGCTCATTTAAAAGCTCCTCTTGGGAGACGACGACCAGTGGTTGGCTTCTTGGCTTTAATTGAAATTGGCAGCTGCTAACCCGCAGCCCAAAAGCCAGCCACTTGCACGTGATTTCATTGCTAATTATTGTGTGAGGCTTCGAGCGGCACGACCGAAGTGTCATCATCCATCTCCTCCAGCCAAGGCCCTCAGGTGCTGGCCAGTCTACGTGCCGCAAAATTCACTTAGGGCTGCCTTCCTGCATCGAGTCGCCTCTATTAATAGTCGCATGCTAATCAGACATTAAAAATGGTTCCGCTTCTACAATTTGCATTCGACGGGTAGTTCAGAATCGACATTGCTACCGAATTGCAAGTACTGAACGAGAGTATCCCTGTACCCTAACATAAAGAAATGTAACTTTCTTCTTTGTAAATTGTATTAAATGAAAAACTGAAATATGAACAGATCCTTCCTTATAAATCAGTATGCGAGGCAGATAAACACGAAAAATTAATGGACACATCTACTTGTTGCTGCCTCCAAGAAAACCCATAAAAGAACCCCACAGCAAGTTAATAAGTCTCGTTTCCTCTCGCCGTCCGCAGACGCAAGAAACCTTACAAGATTCACATGGCTTAGACGGGGATAAAACTAAAATTCGCTGGAAAAAACATACAGATTGGCCCGGCGACAACATGTGCTACAATAGTTGCCGCCTTGTTGGGCTGTTATATAATTTCATTCAGTGTTATTGCGGTGGCAGTGTCTGAGGCAAGTTGTAAGTGTGTCGGTAGTTTGATTTTCGTTTGCCGGCCGGCAGCCGCTTAAGTTGTTCGACAAGTTTTTCCACTTCCAACCAGGTATGAGCTCATCACCTGTAAGCGCTCGATCAGCTGTGGCGTAAAAGCACGTCTTCACGGAATTTATACACTTGAGAGGGGTTCGGAAGGAGCGGGCAGATAGGGCTCATTTTGAAGTCATTAATTTGACGATGCTAAATGAGAATTTATGTGTCTGCTGCAGCGGCGCAGGCCAGGCAATTTCTCATGCACAAACATTTTTCAACGCTTGACAGAAAGACCGAAAAGAGTCACTCCGAGGCCCGAAACTCGTTCTTGTTGCTCGGATGTCATTAACACTCGTTGTCCGGCATGACCAAAAAAGCACAACAAAATAAACCACCAGCAACCAAAAAAATAATAAACAAGACAACTGAAAACGGAGGCAGCAAAGTTTCAGAGGCCGAGACCCTCATTACGCAGGCTTAGCTAATTTATTAATAACCGAGGTTACAGATGTCTACGTAAAAGGATGTAAATGCTCAGACGCATAGATAGGCAGACAGTCTCGCAGCTCTACTTTATTTTCCATACCTATTTCTGGGGTTGGCATTAAAACAACGCCGAAATTAATTTTTTATATTAAATTCTAGAACAATTCTCTGCTGGATCAATCCCTATATGGCGTAGATGGTGAGCAAGCACTTGGTCCCCTACAGTTATGGCTTTGGGTCTCAGTGTTGTTGCTTAAGTTGTTGATCGTTTTTTTTACTTTGCGCATTCAATTTCACACCATAATGAAGCTCGTTTATTGCCAGTCAAGCCAACCAAAATCGAAAACAAAAGTCCAGGGCTTTTGCAGAGTTGTCTTGTTTTTAAGTTCTTTGTTTTATTGGGTCTTCGCTTGAGTCTTCTAAAGCGTCTTTGCCTTTTTCTGTTGACAGCCTTTGCGCAGTCGCAGTTCAAGGTTGAATCTCAACCCATTAGTATGGATCAGATGGATATTTTCTGTGGGAGCGAGCAAACTAATTTCGGTAAAATGTTTTGGTTTTGTTGCCCCCTAATTTTTGAACACATTTACACAGACATATTTTGCCTGAGGGATTGGAGAACGTGGAGACCATTTGTTTTGGCTGCCTCTGCTTTTGTGTTTTGTTTTCGGTCGGTTTTTGTTCCCCCTGCTGCAATAGGACATAGTTTGCTTTTGTTTCTCTGACTAACAAATTGCGAAAAGAATGGTTGAAAAATGAGAGCAAAACCCATGAGTGAGGTTAGTTACAAAGCTCGAATCTGAAAATACCCATGCCCAAAAGGTTTATATTAATGTTGTTCTTATACTACATAAATAATACATGGAGATATTAATGTTGTTCTTATACTACATAAACAATACATGGAGATATTTAAAATGTTGTATATTTCATAAACTTTGTGCCAAAACTTTTGTTATATTTCTTATTCTGATGTGCCTAAAAAGGGAAAAACACGGCAAAGAAGAAGTCTGTTAAAGCTCACACCACGCCGCGAAAGTGTCGAGAGCTATTGCTCCCAATATCATCAGGTGTTTTCATTTAATTTGCGAAAAATGTTTGTCTGTAGTCGGCGGCCGGCCAAGATGAATATGGCCAGGGAGTGTGAGAACTCTATTTGCGACTGGGTGTGTGCACATGTGCGCAGAGCCCCAAAGATGAAAATGATTGAGGAGTGGAATGAGAGAAAAAGCATAACATTCCTGGTCGGAAAGAGGATTAAATTTTTCATTTTCTAGAATATGCAACTTATGATCTTAAACCAAAAGGGGAAGGCTTCCGAGCAGAAAGGCATTAGACCTTATCGCTGCCAATTGCAATTGCAGTTTCCATTTCGGATGCAGTGCCTCATTTGCTAGCATTGTGTTTGGCCCAGCAGGAATTGAGTTGCCTGTGAGCCACCTGTGATTGCATGGCCAACACCTAAACCCATTGTGCGTTGACATTTTTAATTACACACACTGCCATGCCGTCTGTGTCACCCAACGAATGCTAAATGATGGATGATGCTGCTGGCCAACTTTGGGGACTCGGCTTGGATTCAGCATGCAGCATACGGAATGCAACTGGCAGCGACACTGAAAAAAGTCGTATATGTTTTGTAACAATGCGAAAGAATCAGTAAAAATAATCCAGACTCTCATGTTACTCAGTAAATAAAATAAAGTAAAATCTTAATCGAAAACAAATTATAAATTTCAAGTGATCATTGAATGAATAATATAATCTTTTAGTTTTCGCAAAGTGCAGCAACATGCAACTTCCAGCCTTTACCTCAGCCGCCTTGCCAGCCAGAGGAGGCTTACTCAAAGCCAGGCGAAAGTAGCAGCATTACAGCCATTTCACACACTGTATGCCCCCCTTCCCTGTCCCTCCACTCAGCCAAATAAAGGCTGCGCAGCGGTTTAGGGTGCGAGTGGTAGATCAGATCAGAATTCAAAAAGGCGAAATCCGTTGACGATGTCCTGATGTAAAGCAAACAAAGGACGATGAGAGGCGAAATGGCTGCAAGCTGAGGACTGAGAACTGAGGACTGAGATGTGGGACCGAGATGGGCGAAGGGACAGACTGAGACTGGATTTTATACGCACTAGCTGGGGCTTTTTTGTGTTTGTTGCAGCTTTCAACACTAATGCAATTTGATGCGGCACAAAACCGCACACATGCACTTCCAGAAGAGCACACACGCCCATATGTGTGAGCCAACAAAAGCCGCTGCGAAGGCGTCAACGCTTACAACAAATCCTGAACAGAAAAGGATTCCCAACACACTTGGCTGTGCGTTGCATAGTTTTAGGCAATGCACGGAACCCCTTAAATCCTTCGTCTCGCCCACACCAATTGCCGCCCCAACTCCCACTTACCTGGGCGGTAGATCAAAAATGCATGGCTCACAAAAGCGAGCTATTATTTCGCACCTGTCCCGGCCAAAGCTTCTCTCTGTCAGTGCTGCCAACCATCTGTTAAAAAAACAGCTAGCTGTCATTACTTGAAAATCGCTTGGGAAATAATAGGTGACTTGAAAACGAAACCACATTGTTGACAAACACTTTATAAAAAAATTAGGCTTAGGTTTTAAATGATTTTTTTTGCGAACTTTTAGGTTTAGTCAATAGCCGCAGAACTAGGTATCAAACTATGGTACGATATTCTGATAAAAACGTACAGTTTCAACGGAAGGATCTGTTAACTCAGGAATCAAAGTGAATGTGACCATATTGACCAAATTTGTTATTTTACATTTTGTATATGAGGATGCGATCGGGACTTGTTTCCCTTGTTTGTTTAATTATATAGTTCCAGATTTCCCATTTGAAATGTAGCCAACATTTCAAACTTAAGATAGCCAGATGGACAACTCTACTACCCTGCCTGAGTGCCGTCCTATCATTATCACGGTCGCTTCCCGTTCAATAGCCGCCCGTTTGCCGTGAACTGAATTTATGCAAATGCCCGCATTTCGCTTTTCAATTTCACCGTCTTACAATTCCATTTCCCCGCCCTTCTCCGTTCCTCCCTCTACTGATCTGCGTGTTGCAACAAGTTCGTTCCGTTGTGGGCTGCAACTTCTTGGCGTGTTTTCCTAGCGCATTAAGCCAACACCGAGTTTTGTGAGTGAAATATGGGCGTCATTCTTTGCATAAAGTGCCAGCTCAATACGAGGAGAAATCCCTGGCCACAGGCTGCCCTCGTCCTGTCTTCGCTCTCCATCCGCTCACTTTATTTACTTTCACTTGTCATGCTAAATCTGCACAATTTCTTGGTTGGATTTCGTTATTGTTGCCAGGCATCCGCAGTGGCAGTGACTGTGGCAGTTCTGTGGCTGTGATTGTGGCGTGGGGTGGGGCCGTGGGCGGCTGAATGGGTGGTGCTGGTGCTTAGTGTCACAAATCTAAACGATTTGAGCTTTTTAATGCGATTTGCCCGGCTCCTCGCTGATTGAAGCAGTCCTTGTCATCGAGTGCAAAGGAAAGTCATGATAAGGGGAAATAGGAAATTTGTCTGCGATCTGTTGATTGCGGCTCTAGCCTCTGCGATCCAAACTAAACAGTTGCATTTTTGGAATCATCTTTCAATAAGTTTAAAATTCTAGGTTCCATCTTCAACCACTGAAAAACCTTTTGTCCATATATTATACGCTAATCACAACAGATGAGTTAATTAATTAATCTTAGAAACAAAAAATTGACTCGATGTTTACTTTGGTACCTCTTAAAGAGATTTCAGTGATTATGTAAATTGATTGGAAGTATGATGATGATGACTTATGATAAGGTTCAATGCTCTGGGCAAAATGGGGCTGAGTCAGCCGACACAGGCTGAGCCAAGCCACCTGTTCATTACGCAGGCACCTTTGTGTTTGTGCAATATGCTATATCAGTGCCAGGGGCGCGGCGGTCTCCTCCCGATTTATTCGCCGTGTAACTAACACTTAAAATAATTAATTGCTAGTCAGAACTGAATTTGCTGTCGGAAATGTTTCGAAAAGGAATCTGTCCAGATGCAGGAATCCCTTTTGCGGAGAAGAAGACACTTTCTAAAGTTAGGAAATATACCTTATATTATCTATTTACAGGTAAATTTATACTGGTGTTTCTTGCAGTGGATGGCGCGCAAAAGTGGTCGCTTGATTTGCTGCACGATTGGCACAGCTGTTGCTGATGCTGCCGATGCAGTTATTGCTTCTGCCGTTGTTGGTGCCTGCAGCTGTGGATGCGTCGCGCATGCTCAGTGAAGTGGAAAACTCGACGACGGGCGACAAATGCCATGAACTTGTTGCAGGTTGCAATTGTGACAGGTTGCGAGTTGCTGCTGTCGTTGCAATTGGTGCTGCGTCTCAGTTTGCCTCTGCCGTTCGGCCTTCAACTTCGCTCAGCTGAACTTAACCGAATGATGTATGACTGCCGTTGCTGTTGTTGCTGCAACTGCTCATTAATCATTGTTTTCGTGGGTGGTTGGGCAGCCGGCTCTCCCCTCGGGCCTAATTGTGCATGCAGCATCATAGGCAACAGTACCGCTACATCGTTTCGCTCTCATTGCTGCCATATTACATTTATTATCCTGCTCGAATGCCAGGGATGTCCACCACAAAACTGGACAAATTAACGCGTGGGTGGCCCAACGGGCGTGGAAGTGTCGGAGGAGGGGGAGGACAGAGCGAGGGGATCAGGACGTGGACCGAGACCGAGACGGAGTCATGCATCAATGTCGTGATGAAGTAAGGAACACCATTCAGGAAACGTTTGCACTGAGAAAAGTGAATGATTTTTAGAGAATGCGAGTGCACTTAGCATCATTTTGAAGAGAAGTAAACGTATCTTATATTGAGTCACATCGTATGGTTTACGTCTAGTCCCCTCATTCTATTCTACAAGAACAATGTTACAAAACGGCTATTGGTTAATATGTGGCAGCCTATTTTATAGCAAAGTATTACACCAAGTCGGTTCCTCGTGCTCCACTTTCGTTTTTACTTTCAGTGTGAAAGTTCGGCGATTGGGCATTTATTGCAAGACCACTTGCCAGAGTCCATGTGGCTGCCACATGTGGCATGGCCATGAGTTCATCTGCGAGTACGTCCCGCCATCTGGCAGTCTCAGCGCCCTGTTCCTCCTACCGCAACTCTGCCGATCCGCCCCTCGTCCACCCTGGCGATTCCCGTTGCTGTGTCGCGTGTCAGCATAAAAAGCCGGCTACAATGTTGGAAAGTCAGTCAGGCAACGTCAATTTCCGTTTGTTGTCGTCATTAAAATGCAAGCCAAGCCACGCTCCGCCGCACTTTGGCACTACTTTTGATAATGACGAGTACAACTGCAACTACAACGGCAGTCGGAGAACGAGAACGAGTTGCAGAACAACAAATACGTAATGCTGAAATTCTATTAATTAGTTTGCCAAGCTGCCCATGTAAACTACACTTTTGTAGCACTTAAAGCAATTTACTGTGAAATGCGTAAACAAACTGACAGCCGGCTGGCTGACAGACAGTAAGAGCAGGGAGAGAAGGGCTAAGGATGGGATGAGCGAAGTGAGACATAAATAGTTTCGTTATGATGCCTCTGCATTTATGTCGCTGGTTCGGTAATCGATGCCGTCGACAAGTCATTGATTGTTGGGCAGGAAAACAAAAACACGTGCCAGTCTCCAAGACCTCCCAAGTTGCGGCGAGAAAAGGGTGCCCGTTTGCTGACAGGTGTAATACCATAGGAAATTTGTTTGTCCCAATGTTTTAACAAATTTAGGGAGAGGAAGGGCGTGATTTTGTAAGTATGGAAATTACTCCAGTGTCAAAGGACTGAAGAACGAGGCCGGAAATTGAAAATTGTTCGAGAGCTACAATTTTTATGACACATTGTCCATTTTCTTGCTGGTTGATGTTGCTGTTCCGTTTCTGCGTTGCAAAAGTTTTGACAACATTTGCCACTTTGTCATGCCATTTTCATTTCCAACATATTGCTCTGCACTGAGAGAAAGCGCTAAGTGGTAAATGATTTTGGTTTTAACTTTGTCTTCTACCCGCAAATTAATTTTAGTCAAGAAATATCGTCTAAGTTAAAACATTATTTTGTTGAAATATATTTAAAATTGAGGTTTTGTTTCATGTGTACGCAAGTCTCGTTCTATTCGCTCTCTATATTTGCTTCTGTGATTTTATTTTACTTTGTGCTTGTAGTTGGCGCTGCTCTTTATTCCCGCAGCCTTTTATTCCCGCTTCTGCTCGTATTATGACAAAGTCGAAAAGTTTTTATTGGTTGAAAAGAAAGGCGTGAGTGCAACTCGCGGCAAGCGGGGAAAACGGGAGGTCAGGCTATGATTTATTTGGCGCCCGAAACGAAAAACCAAAACGAAATGCAGCGCAACGAAATGAAGCCATCAAAAACGTTGACATCGTTACGCAAAAGCGGAAATGACAATGATGATGGGCGCCAAATGAAACGATGGTCACGCCCCGCCCCGCCCTGCACCGCCCGCGCCTTCGTCCTTTTTTCGAATGAAATGCAATGCGGTCGTGATTTGTATGTGCTGGTGTGTGTCTGTGTGGCCAGAGGAGCAAGTACGCGCGGGGTCTGGGGTGATTCCTGGGTTGGCTGCCATTAAAACGCGTGAAATTGAAAAGGGGAAAAATTGCAATGCCAACGGTGAACTCGAAACTACAGGAAAACGGCGAAAAGAGGCCAAAGTTTATGTGGGCCAAGTGTCGGAGGGAAAACGGCAGCAGCTGTTGCATTGATTCGCTTATCAGCGAGTCCGATCCCATTGTTTTTACGAGGGTTTTCAGCCATTGGCAAGGATTACATGGGGAGAATAAAGGCAGGCCAGTTCTTATGTTTAAGTAAACATTAACTCATAATGACAGTTTGCCTTTTTTCAAATCTGAAAACTGTAGATGGTTTTGAGTGAGCCTTTAAAACATTCAACAAATGTTAAAGAAGGAATACCCTTTAAGCATATAGTTTCGTGATTACTGATTTGCGTTATAAATTTAAATTAGCACCCACGCTCACCCAAACACTATCCGTTTAATGCCAATCCATATCCGACTAACAAACGTGTGTCTCTTTCTCTGTTTGCATTCACAGGTAGCGACCATGATGTCCTGCCCCCTTCCCATGCAATTACCGATACCGATTCCTTCAATACACAAGTCAGAATTTGCACCGGTTCACATTGGAGTCAAGGTAAGTTGATCCAACTCCTCATTACATTATCCATTCCAGGCTGCTTCCGTCGACCGCACTTCCTGCTTTCCCATCCTCTCCCCCTTTCCGTTCCCTTGCCAGTCTCTCCACTTAAACATTTGTTTGCATGCCATTATTAAATAGTAAATTAAGCGCATAAATGCGAAAATCATGCAAATCTGCTGAACCCGATGGCAGAAAGTCAACAAGTGGGGCAAAATGCTAAATGTAAATGTTGCCAACCAACTGGAGCACACACACTCGGCGAGCGCACACATGTCAAAGAGCCCGGTCTATTGTTGACATTATTGCAAAACATATACACACGCGGCGTATAGACCCAGCACAGATATTTACGTGAAATAATGTGCGGCACTAAATCAAATTGTTGTTGCCCAAGATGGCGCCTCGCCCGGAAGCCGCCTCCCGCCCTCATTTGACTGCGGCTTTAATACGAAGTGATCACATTTTAATGATACCGAAATGCACTGCACATTGTTTGTTTCTGCTGAAGAATAATGATGTCAAGCAGCTTTCGCTGTGGAGGGGGGGGGAAAAGAGTTTCAAACATTCCCACGGATTGCGTCACGTTTGATAAATGCTGCAGCACATTTTTCTTGATTTTGTTTGGGTGTCCTTCCTGTCCTCTCCTTTTTGGTTTTTTTTTTGTTGTTTCGCTTAAATGCCACACATAAATCTATTTTTGAATGAAAGCCACTCGCAGGATGCGTGGCGTATGCGCAATATTTCTTCTCGCCACAAGAGGGATATTTTTATACGTTCGTTTGTTTGTGGTTTGTTATCTGAAGAGGAAGCCGTGCTTATTGTTTGCGTAATGGACGCTCGTTAGCGGGGGTGCAACCCTCGAAGGGTACGAAAGTCGGTTGCAGCCGGGGGTAGGTAAGAGTCTCCAAAAAGGGGCCTTCCCAATATAAATGCGCTTTTAATTTATTTTCCAATCCCCTTCTGTCAGCCGGCCTGTTTCATAAATGACAGCGCCTGCAGTGGGCTTTTTACTTTCAGACCGGTGGCATTTTATCTTTATGAAAAATTAAATGATTTTGCCCACAAACCCGAAATAAGCAAAAGTGTTTGTCACTTCAAAGGATACATTTACTTTGTACGGATTTTCTGTGTGCGGTTTCTTGTGGAATGCATGAAAATTGTCATACCAAATTGAGCGAAAATTTCATAAAAGTGGACAAACAGAAACAGAAATTCCCAAATAATTGAGCCGAGTATGCGGAAAAGTATGTAACACTATATGAAGATCGGACCTCATTTACCCACGCTTGTGCACTATCATTATTTTCGAATACCCGACTGCACGGCAATTAAAAAACAATCACAGAGTGTCCCTTTATTTGCATTCCTTCATTATCCATCAGCATCAGCTCAAAGGTTAACGAGCAGCCAATAAATCGCGATTTATGAAAACACAGAAAAAAGGGAAATGCCACTGCAGCTTAACCGCTGACAGGCTTTCAGAATTACGGACTGAACCCGAACCAACCCAGCTCAGTGCTGTTAATATCCTGATCTGCCGACGCGACTAATTAAGGCAAATCGCAACACGCAAAGTAGTCCAATGATAACCAGTTCATAAAAAGGCAACAAACCCGTAACGGGGAAAATATTTAATAAAACGGCGGCCGGTGGAAAAAATCGGCTGAAATTAAACGAGCTGCCAGGTCCTACTGACTGCCGCTGTTAAACCCAATTTCCTGCCCCGAGGTGCCAGCGGTGGAACTTACACTTGACCGCGCGGCATAAATCACGCGGGGCGGTGGGTCGGAAGGGGCTGTTTGGGTGGGTTAGGCTGGCCGGGGGCATCTTCATTGGTCATAAAAAGGGCGTTTTAAAAATTCCGTGTAAAGGTGAGGCTGGAAAAATAATATTTAATAACAAAGAAATACAGAAGACAATGAAAAAGTATGCTTTTTATGGGGCAGAACATGAGGGGTGGTGTGTTATTTCTGCAGCTGACGCGTTTTTCAGAATTTAATTTAGTTTATACTGCTTCAATTGGTGATAAATGCAGGTTGGTACTTTTACTTACACGGCCAGTAATCTTTTAATACCTCCATTACTTTTCGCGTAAATAACGAAGATAATTTAATTTCGTAGGCATTGCAGAATCTTTCCACAACTATTTGATCCTGGGTCACCTTAAATTGAAGAGTTTGTTTATTTCTCATCTGTTTTTCACAACTGATTTAGTTTCGGATTAGAACAAATAAACCATCTTGGCCTACGTGTCTTGCTTCAAAAGCCTTGAAGCTTAAGGACTTCCGCCATTCGCTCGTCCAGCAGCCACTCAGGTGTGCTCAGCTATTCCCTTTGCCATTTGGAAGGGTGATGATGGGCCGGCTTCCCTACTACCCACTGACCCCACTATCCCGTCCATTGCACCGTGAACTTAAAGAACAAGACACAAGCGAAACCGGTGACCGAGCAAGGGAATGCTTCCGCTGCTACTGTTGCCCTGGCTGTCGTGGTATACACAAAAAAAGGCAGGGAAAATGGCATTATACTTTCATGTCAAGAACATTATTAATCTCATGGTGCTTTAACCAAATTATCGTATCAAATACTTTAATATTATCAAGTGTTTTCTTCAGAGCTCCACATAAATGCTTACAAGTTATGTGGTGGTTTTTAGACTCCTGTTATTTTTCCAAGTGCTCGAACTGAATCTTTTGCTTTGACCGCCTTTATCTTCCTTGCTTCATCTTGGGCCGGCGTACACTCGCATTTGTTTTTCTTATGCTCCTTATTAATAATTTAAGCTGAGCTTTACTCCCCGACGAGGACAACGCATTGTTTGCCCGGTAATGTTTGTCTGTCTGAGAATCCAGCTGCCCGACGTTTCCTTACAAAGGATTGCACCTCACTTACATTTCGGGACGTTGTGTTAAGTTCCCTCTTCCACCACCCACCTTAACCCATCAGCTGGCGCAGGTTGCTTTATTTTTTATTTCCACTCAAATTGTTTTATTTGCAACATACACAGCGAAGCACGGGGAAGACCCCAGACACTTGGCTTTATTACGGTGATTTTTCTTGGACGCATTCGTGAGCTGTCTCCCGCCGCTGCTCCCTTCCATTTTTCCTGCATACCTTTTGTAATTTTTATGATTTTATTCGGCTGCCTTGCCTCAACTTTTGATACGCGTTTTCCTCGCAGTTCCTTTTCTTTATTATTGTAATTCATATAAAACAGAAAATGCGAGGGAGCGGTAAGAGCACCCAGTAGTTCCCTGCCCTCCGTCTTCTCATTCCCCACGATGTTTGCCTTTGTGCGATGCGTAATAAGCAAGAACAACAAAGGTAAGAAACCTTTTCAAGAAATTAAAAGGAACGCTCGGAAAAGATGGGAGGTGGCAGTGCTGAGGTTTGGGCTGGGTAAATCCCGAATCCATGACCGAATATCCGTGGAGCAACCAACATACCATAGGTAAGAAGGACTCAAACTATAACGCACCCTGCAATACGGGTGTTGTGTTAAGACTATTAGATTTATCCAGGTATCAAGCAGTTATTTTCAGGTTACCTATACACATTTCTTAAATACAAGCAAATAAATTCCTAAGAAATGTATTATACAAATTGCTTGATTGTTAAAGCTCTGCATACTTTTCTTACATTCTCTGCCATGCACAATACTTTAATAATACACTCAATCCACCAGGACATCGTCCTTTGTTGTCCTTCGCTGATTGTTTGATGCTTGGCTCAGTCGCTCAGTTGCTCGTTTCTTTTTTGGCTCCTGAGGAAGCGTTAAAAATTATAGTTATTTAGTGGGATTGTAAGCACACAGGAGAAGCGTGGCAGTGCTGGCAATTTGCCGGATCGTAAGGACCTTGGCACATTAGGCATGCACGCATGGCCCTCTTTTAAAATCAGAATTGCGTCGGCCCATTAGACCCGACGTTCCAACAAAGGCTAACGGCAAGGCTAATTATTCCCCCGTTTACGGCCGCCGGCGCACAAAACAACCGTTAAATGAAAAATATTATTTTGTGTAGCCCGCTTTTGTGCGTGTCCAAACTATTCGGCCACGCAACTGGAAGAAAGGAGTAGCTTTCCAAATGGGAGTAGCCAGCTAACAAGCAGCTTGTTGCTTGTGGCATAAGTCAATTTGGGTGGGAGCAAAGGCATTACAAAAACTATTCGCCTTGGGAGGTACAAGACAGAGATGCATGGAAGGAAAATCACACACTTTGAAAACCACCAAGTTAATTTCGTATAAGTTTATATAATCAAAAAAAATGATGTTCACTATTATGTTTGTATATGAAATATATTCTTGTTTAAATCGAGTACCATATTACTTATAATTGATCTTGTAAATTTTTCTTTGTTTATGAATACTTACCATCATTTTTTAAGTGTACCCTTAAAGTATGAGAGGGTCATGTGTGTGACAATCGAAAAAGGATACACATTAATTTCAATTAAGGGCGTTGCTAACCGCCCCACCGCTTTCCCGAACAACCGGGCAGCTACTTGTCTTCCTGTTTGCTGCCCTTCGGCGTCTTGAAGCTCAGCGCTGCCCCGTTGTTCTTCTGTGATTCCATGTTCCTGTTTTTGTCAAGCGTGCGTTTTACTTACTATTTTGCTGGTGGTGTGGGAAAGCATTATTTATTACAGTTGCACACAAAGGACAACAAGGACACAATGGCTTCTGTGGGCGGATGGGAAAGAAATGACACGAAATGATGCAATTCCCAGGTGACTCGTTAAAATTTCAAGACGAAACATTTCACAGGCAAAACTAGAGCGCAATTCAATGGAATATTTTACATTTCTTTGGCTTCGATTAGTCAAGCACTTAAATAAATATTAATAAGATTAATATTAAGAAGATTTACACAGCAGCCAAGATTTTTATTAAGTTCTCAGAAAAGAAGTGATTGCTGAATGTGTGGCGAAGACCAGATATAACATTTTGCTCCGTGCACTAAAATCCTTATTAGTAGCACTTTCCTTAAAATTTGTCAATGGTCGATGGAAAGTTGAAAGCCCTATTGCAAACAAGCCAATTACTGCGGGATACTTTTAGCACCCGCGGGGGAGCGTAGTCAAAGCAGGACTTACCGGGCACAGGTGCGCTAGAGGAAAGCGGCTTTAACCCTTAACGGCCCCCCGAGGTAACGACGACTGACGGCACACACATCCTTCGCAACGTTTTCCTGTTGACTTGGGCTTTACAGTTCAATATTTATTTTCGCGATTTTCACGCCGTGTGCTGAAAGATTGCTTCCTTGCAGAATCATGGCAGACCGAAAAGAAGCGCCCGAGATGTCCTTCGTTCTTCGATGCTGCCGCATGTGGACACAACAAACACAAACGGACACATGCATTAGATGAGCTTAGATGTCGTCGGCACTGTTGCCAGGACTCCAGCTCCTTTGTTGTCCTTGTCTGCAGGTGTGCTCGCCGAAAGAGCGAAGGAAACTTGTTGACCAAAAACTGGAAAGACAAGCACACCGACTGAGACTGAAACACAAACAACGGGAGGGGCGCAAAACTTTCGGCAAGCAAAAGTGTTGGGCCAGAACAAACACATTGTGTGTCTGACTGGGGTTCCGTCCGACTGGCCAAATAAGCATTATGAAATTTGCAAAAACTTTTCAATTGAAAGCGAAACTCCAGACAGCCGGGTAGAAAGTTTTGCGGGGTGGACGCCAACACCTTGAGACAAGAAGTCCTCGCTGCGATTTATTTGCATATGTGCCTATAAATTTGTAATAAAAACTGCAAACGACCGCAAGGACTGCCGCGAAGGCCATCCCTAATACAGTCATCAGAAGGAAGGGTGCGGGCAGATGCTTCCCCCTCCCGACAGACCCCTTTTCCACCCCCTCGCTGGCTTTTGTTGTAACTCATTTGACATTATTATGTGAACTTTTTATGGCCTCTAAGGCTCAACACGAGCTTTGGGGCTTGGAGTGTGTGGAGAGTCCTAGGCGCACACACATCAATAAATTTTGCCGCCTCTCCATCGTCCTTTCAGTCCCCGTCCTGCAGACTGGGCTCTTCCTGTCAAAGCTTGGGGTAATTATTATTCTGGTTTATGATTTGGTTCTGGCGGCGTCTTTAGCATTCACTTTATTACACGTCTAAGGTGTCCTGTGCTGGCATAAAAATTTTACTCGACTTACGTGCGCATATCCTTCTGTTCAAATTCTGTTCAAATTTGGAAGAGACCGTCTGAAAAGTAGGCCACAGTATCATAATTTTTATGGCGCGTCGAATAGTTAATGCGCTTCTCATGTCTGGCATGGTAGATTTGTCTGCAGATCCTTTGTGGTTATGACCACGGCTCTATGTTGATTGGACTATTTAACCCAAAGGGTCCTTATCTTTAAGGAAGCCAGAAAATGTAATCTGGTTGATAACGGCTTAAAGGTCATGCAATGAAATGATTAAAGTCTAGCCCACAAAAGGAAGCATAACAGTGGTACAAACGGCGAGGGGACGCTAAGGAAAAACAAATGTTTTTTAGTTCATCAAATATGGAGCCTGAATCGTATTACTACTCTATTTCATTTTTTACTTTCTTACTTATATAAAAATTGTTCTATATCGATAGAAAAATAACTATATTCATTCTTGGAATTGCTCCATTGCTTCATTGGAATTGCTCCATTGCTTATGGTATGTTACCAGTTTTAGGAAACACGGTATTGCACTTTCCACTAGCGTGCCACTGTGCTTTCACCCTTCATCCGATTTATCTTATCTTCATCATTTGGCTTTGTCGCTCCCGTAATGCCAAACATAAAATTCAAAATCATAAAAAGAGATCAGGCACAGAAGCAACAAAAACAACCAGGATTGGCATTCGCATAGAAAGCAAATACAAATATTGACATTGGAAATGCGATTGCTTCCGCTGGAGATTTTACCAAGTCTGTGTGGGCTTTCGAAATGCCGTAAATGTGTGCACTTAAGGAGCTGCGCCTAAGGATTCCCTTTGCGCGGCCTTACTTTACCTTTACGACGCCAATATAAATTTGTATTTACATTGCAATAATAAAAGCGGACCCAACTCGTGGGTATTCAATACCGCACAACTTGCAGCAGCCGCAGGAACGATTTCTGATTTATGGCACTAAAAGTGCACTCAAAGTAGCGGGAGCAGCAGCAGCTCTCCCCGCAGCCAATATGGCGACGTTTTTTAATTCCGTAGATAACAAAGCACTTGTGGGCAAAGCCGCCTCCGTCGCAGCCGTCGAAGGCATAGAGCAAATAGGGCAATAAGCTGGGCCTTCCAGCCGGAATTGGTGGCAGCAACCCCTCCCCAGGCAGATAAAAATCAGAACTTAAGCGCCCTGGTTCGATGCAGTGAGTGCAGTGGCGGGGCCGCAGCAGGAGCAGCCAAAGCTGCAACAGGCGCTGCGATAACTATTTCTAATAAAACCACATGACAGCCATTTGCCACGCCCACACACATGGTGGGGACTACACACAGAAAAATGATAGGGGAGGTGTCATCCATTTGGGTATAATTTGTAGAATCCGTTACATTACCACAGTATAAATTAGGTAGATTTATCCTCGTAAATGACCGAAAGACTCTGAAGAATTCTTTAGAGATCGGAGTGATTTTATTTCAATCGCAGTGTAGAATGTTAGGGGCGCAATGCGTGGATTATTGCAGCGCTGAGTTTGCTTTGGCCATAAAGTCGTATTATCCTTGGTTGTGTAAACCAGGCTCGAGCTCGGCATGCTGGGAAATTGGAAATATTTATAGCCCGCGACTCACACACACACATGGCTATACTTGATGTGGCGCAACGATAATATAATTGCCTAATTACTCAAAAGGCCTGCAAAAGTTTGTTCTTGAAAACTTTTGGAGCCGCGAAAAATGAACCATAATATTCTAAAGGAAATAACTTTGATGCAGCCAACTTATCTCTATGCCAGAGATTTTTGATTGAGGCCGGGGCTCTGAATCTGACTCGTGAAGAATCGTACCCAGAAATCGGCGTAAAGTACTTGAGCTTAAGTGTGAACAAAAGTGAAATCCTCAAACTTTATAAAAAATGTGGAGGAACCCTTTCATTTTTTCGCCTTGCAAATTTTCTGCGTAGTACTTATTGCCTATTGTATGTGAACTTTTTGAATAGCGGGAAATGAGTGAAAGTAAATTTGTTTATGTTCCCTTCTTTTGCAACCAGTTTTCTTGCCTATTTCCCTGCTTCTGTGGTGGCGCCTCTTTTGTTGTGAAGCTCGCGCAATTTGTCTTAAGTGGCCACCAGCACCCTCTCTCAGGGAAAACCGCCGAAACCACCCTGACAGCTCCACCAGGACCCAACTCGTTGGTTGCGTGTGAAAAAAGCGTAGAAAACGGCATAAAGTATGCAAAGCATTTGCATTTAGCATTCAACAAGACAAACAAAAAATGAAGTGCGAAGCGTCGAAGCCGCGACAAATTTTCCAACTAACTGGCGACCGAAAAAAGGAAAACAGATGAAAAAGGATGCGTAAGAGTCGAAAAAAGGGTTGCTTTTTGGGTTCCCTTCGTGCGCTGGCTTTTGTGCTGACAAATTCAGGCGTGATAAGTTTTATGTGCGCTTATTTGACTGTTTTTAAATAGACCCAAGGATCAGCAAAGGAGTGGACGGGGGATGGCCGAGGCCTGCAAGGAGTTTTTAGGCCAAAGTTAAATAATTGATGTTGACAATCAACAAAGCAAATAAAGTAGAAGGCGTGCTTGGGGTGTTGAGTGAAATGAATGAATAAACTTCTGGGCAGGTCGAAGCCATTATCCCTCAGCTCTTCAACTTTTAGGCATTTTTTCGTTAATAAAGGCATTTCGCGGTAAACAGTGAATAAAATTTAATTAAATTCACTTCGTTTGATTTTTCCATTGGTCAGAAGGATAAATACTGTTATAAATATTAAAATCTTATTAACCAGACCCGAAGCGGACGTGCTCAAGAAATCAAGCCCAAGCACAAGGGACCCAAAGATAAAAATGTGTCAATTGGGAAATCTATGTTGCGGATTTGGGAGCGTACCACTCAATCAAAGGCTGAAATCACACATGTCTGCTGGAAAGGTGGGGCACCTGGAGAAGACACCTGAGCAGATGCCTGCGCCTGCTCCTTCCTCTTCCCACGCCCCTCTCATCCAGCATATTTAAGTAAAACTTTGCCGCCGCCAACGTCGTTGTCCACACATAAATAAAACATTTGCGGCCTGCGGACCGAGGATGAATCGGGAGATGGATGACCCATTGGCGCAAGATGACAGGCAGCAACAGACGCAGAGGATAAGAGGAGGCAAAAGGAGCAGGAGCTCGAAGCAGGAGAAACAGCAGCCGGCCGGATGCAAGATACAGGAAAATCCCTTTACGAGCGAGCGGAAGTGCGTACAAAATGATACAACCCCACTCCACCCCCGGGACCTCATTGCCGGCGCTCTGTGTGCGCTTGGTCAAGCAGATACTCCCCCCGCATACTCGGCATACACTGGCAAAAAAACCAAAAGGGCAGTGTGATGTATAAAGAATAATAGAATAACCAGACCTTACTATAAGTAAATGGTTTTCCAAAATGAAATTTTTGAATGATGTGCCTACTCCTTTTACAACATGTATCGTTTTTAAATTTTCTATATGGATATGTTACGCGTGAGGAGAGAACTTTATATTGAAAACTCCCATTTTTGACCTTTGTTTAACACCGGCTAGTTCAGTGTCGAATCACTTTTGAGACAAGAGGCAAAGAAAGCGGTTTGGGGATTCCTTCCAAGGGGATAAAAAGGAGGATGGAATTGGGGATGGGGACGACGACATGGCCATTTCAGCGTGCAGCAAATTGAAATTGAAATTGGAAGAAGCGAAACGAAATGAATTCTGGTGATGCTAACTGGCCGACCAGCTGATGGCCGTGGCCGGCTTCCTGCTGCAAAGAGCTGCGAAAAACTGAACCCAAACGTGAGTCAAAACGCATTTGCTGGTGGCATAATTGGCGCTTATTTCCTGGACAGATGACGACCTCGTCGTCTCGGCATTTCATCAAATGTTTTTGTGCCTGTCGTTTTTATTGGTCACTAGAGGGTGATGGCTGCCGAGTGGAGGGAGTGACTTCTCAGGGGGAGGTGGCCTGCACTGTGATTGACAGCTGGGTGAAAGTTTCCTTTGCGCACGGCACAGATTATGTATAAATCTCAATAAATTTCAATAAGCTACAAAACTAGTTGCCCCAGCTCCTTTGAGTTGCTTTGAAAGTTTTTATTTTTCGCTTTTTGCATTTTTGTATGGTTCCCAAAGTTGTTCTTTCTTTCTTTAATTCCTCTATTTGAGACCCCTCTTTTGATTTCTCCTCTTTTTCTGTGTGCGTAACTTTATCAAATGAAGCGTATTAGGGCTAAAACTTTTAATTGGTCAAATAGCTGACAGATTGTGCGCTTAAGTGATTTTTACTTACACGCCTACATTCTCAAAGAGTGAAGCTTCTTGTGCCTGAGTACGAGCGTGTGAGTAAAGTTGACTTTTTCACTTTTGGCGAGTCTGAACAAACTAATTTTAATCGGATTTTGGAAGTGCTCTCGTGCCAGTCCTTTGACCTCACACATGCAATGGTTTCTAATAAAAATGAAAGCTTATTGGTTGGCTACGGCTATCAGTTTTTGGGGTGAACGCCTAGTTATTTCCTGCCCATAATCCATTACCGTATTCCGACAGCCTAAAATCGTAGTCCTTGTACTCATAACTATGCTACAATTTATACCTATTGAGCTGATCAGTTTATGGACTTCCAATCAAATTCGAGCTGTCATTCGGCAGTAAAAATTAAAGTGAAATACTTTGGGGGCGACTTTCCGCTCACAGAGCGTGAAATATATATCACCATGTTTTTGATAAAATATGCTGAAAATGAGATAAGCAGCATAAATCCCATTGGTGTTCATGGCAGCAAAGACAAATGCACGAGCTCACACAGGAATTGGAAAGACGTAGAGGGGGCACAATTGCGTGGATAAACAAACATGGGGGATTGCTGGATGGATTCGTGTTAGTCCAGCATGCCAGGGATTCAATTTCTCAAAAGGAATTTTTGAGCAAGCCGAGCACAATGTGGCAGGAGGACATCAGAAGACAACGGAACAGATTTGTCTAGGGGGAAACAGAGGGAGGAAAAGCAAAGGTTACCGAGAACAACTGCAAGTAAATTACAATTTAAGTGAATTTTTCATGGCGTCGACAGCAGCAGCAAGATTGCTAGCCCTTTTTTGCGTGTGGCTCAGCTAAAGAGAACCTCGAATGATCCACCAACAAGCCCAAGTGCAGAGGAGTTGAAACCTCAATGACTGAGAGACCGAAGATTTGTCGGGTGCAAATTGAATAAAAGTGGCAGAAAAAAGGCTGCTAAATTATGCAGCAGCATCAACAGAGGAGGGAGCAGGCTGAAACCCGCTTAATGTATCAGATAAGCTAATTTACTCACATAAAAGGCAAAGGGCCAAAATGTAATGGAATGGGTACAAAGCCCGTCAAGCAGCTGAAGTCTTAGTCAGAGTTTAAGTTAAGCCCCAATGGGTAATGAGGCCATCTTTCTAACTATCGCGGCAAACACCTTCCTAAGAGTGCTTCAAAGCACCAGAAATTAACAGTTTTTAATTGCCCTTATTAAAGTTTTGTTGTTCGGGATTCATATACTAGGTTTCCTTTGTTAAATCTCTATTTTAAGGTAATTTGCTTGAATGTAAGGTTTATCCGCAGCGTAAGCGGTAGTCTACAACACCCAAGCACACTCGAACTCTAACCCACTTGTTGGGGTGGGTGCGTGAGGGTATCTGTGCACGAAGCAACAACGTTGTCGGTTCGTTTTAAAGCTAATAGCAGCCACTTCATTTGTGTCACTCGATGGCACTTCACACGTGACAATGACAGCAGCAGAGCAACATCAACGCTGGAGACCCTCATATGCACAAAAAGACGTACGCTTTGCCGGTGAAGTGGGCGGCTAGGGGTGGCCACAGCCTCAACAAGTTTACAAAATCTCCAAAATAAATACACGCTAGTCAGCCACGTGGGATTTGCATTAGCAACTCGCTCTGGTTTGGCTTTCCCGACTTTGGATGTGTTCCTAATGGCATCAACATATGCAGAAAGTAACAAATTATATGGCACATTTAACCTTCGTGCAATGGGACCGTGAATGCGGAGGCGACTATGTGACCCGCCGACTTAAGTGTGACTCGGTGACCCTTGGGTAGTTGTCACGCAGAGATGTGAACAGGAAACCGTAGAAAGTAAGGAAGGGAGATTAGCAGTTGACAGTGGAATTGATACAATTTCTGATTTCATTGTGCGTGCAAAAGTGAAACTTTTCAGATTTAAAAAACATTTAATTGATTTGGACTTTATGAGGGAGGAATTTATGAGAGAGTACAAAAAAAAAATAGCAGATGTAAGCCACCTCGCCCTCGTTCGATTTCAATTTTGATTGATGAGAAAAATAATGGGGCTAGCATCAACCCAATAATGAAATAACGCTTTATTTTGATTTGTCGCAGGAACACGTTATCCCGCTAATTGTTTAATTTGTACGATGTTTAGTCAAACGTTATTGAGCCGTTAATTAGTCAAATTAGTTGATGTCAGGCCGATAATTTTGGGTCTGACACACATCTGCCACGTGTGGCGAATGCAATTGCAAAATGCTTTCCCCATAAAAGTCAATTGAGCGTTAAATTATTTTAATGAATTACACGCAGTCCGAGCGAATTTCATATTAAATGCACTTCCGGAAAATGAGGAAAAACTGTGGGAAAGGTCAGAGGAGCGGGGGGGTGCAAGAGGGCTTGGCGCCTTGAAATTAACACTTCTCAACCTAATTTGATATTCATGCATTTCTCATGAGAGCGACAGGGAGACGATGAGGACGTCAAAAGAAAACTTTATCCGTGGCAAAGTGATGGGCGGAAAGTTCTTGGCCCGACTGCAACGTCAAGGAAAAGTGCGAAAATTCCCCAGCCAGTCTTGGCGGCTTCTTTTTATGCTCCTGCTTCTCCTGTTTCGTTGTTAATTTTTGTATTTCCTTTTTTTTGTAAGTGTCTTTAACGATAAAAGCCAACAGAGGAGCAACTGGGCTTAGTCCTTTTCGTGAGAGACTCATTGAGGCCTAAATGTAAGCCCTTTTCACGGCCTTGTTAAACATTTCTTTGCATATAATTAAAAGCCAGAAGCAGCGAACACAAGTCAAACTGCCTGCCAATTTTGTTTGTTTTTTCGCTGGCTGTTCTGATGTAATTTTCAGCCACAACATATTACGGCTTTTAAGCTGTTTTAATGCCCATCATCGGCTACCTCTCGTTTTCTTCCTGGACCCTCATTCTCCGTCCTTCGGTTGCATTGCGTGTAATCTTTTTAAGCCTTTCTTTGTGTCCTTGGGCGCATCTAATCCATAGTTTACCCCTCCTACTGGACAGGAATGGAATCGCTTCTAATAATTCATGCTTCCAATTTTTGGATAACTCACTTATTTTTACTCTTATTTTTTTTATATTTCCTATGGAGATTTCCCATTTAACGGGCATTTTCAGTATAAAAATGGATGTGAAAAACGATATTAGTGGTAATTTTATATGCATGTGCGCTTGGGCTTGTTTATTTCCACCCTCTTGTGATTTCCCTCATTTTAATTTGCATTCTTGGCCTTCGCAGGGGCGCAGATTGGGATGGTAAGTTTGTCACAATTCAATCAGGAGGCTGTTTTCCTTTTTTATTCGGGGGCTTTAATAAATAAATACGAGCACAAAATTACATTTGGACCCCGAGGGGAAAGGCAGGCACTCAATAACTCGCAAGGTAAAGTCCTCCTTTTCCCCTTGCCCTGCTACCTGATTCTCTCCCCTAATCAACAACAATTCACTTTTACTCTCAAGCGATGCTCATATGAGGAAACCCGGGAAAGGCAATGGGAAAGAAGAAAATGGCAGGAACGGGAGAGTCAAAAAATGTGATTTGAATTCTTGCCTTGTTTCTTTTTCTGGCCAATTTGCAAATTTGCACAAAGGGTGGCAAGAGAGAGGGAGGGAAGGCAGCGGTAAAGCAAATAAACAGTTAATGCTTTTATGCAAATTTATGCCATTAACACAAATAAGCAGAGCCCCAGTCGAAATTTGAAAACAATTTGTCACTCAAAAGTCACTTGCTTGCATCTCCCTTCCTCCCCGAACGTTCTTTGTCTTTTCTTTTCCATCTACCAGCTTTTCCCTTCTCCATGTGTGTGTGGGTGTGCCAGGACAAAGCAGGAAAACAAAATCAAAGCACCAGTGACAAGTGCAGAAGCAAAATAAAAAGCCACGGCGAATGAGCCCACTAAAACCGATGATAATGAAGATGCCTAGTCAGTGTCTGGGGTGGAGTGGGTGGCAGGTGGGTGGGGAGTGCCTGTGGCAGTGACAACAACACAGGGCTGCAGGAAGCACTGCCAAAAATCAAAGTCACTGAAAATTAAAAGTAATTTGTTTGCTAAAACACCCAAGACATTAGGCTGCTGCAGGGATCGCGGAAGTGGCGGTGGGATGGTGAGGTTGGGATACGCCCAAATTGAAATGTGAAACTCATGCCAAGTGGCATGAAGACGGTGACGAATCAACTAAGTGTGGCAGTTATAAATAGAGCTGCGTGGTGGAAAAGTTTCAAAAAAATTGCACATAATGTCAGACAATCGAGGAAACGGCAACACGAATTGCAAGTCCTGTCAATATAGTTTTATAAAATTTGAAACAACTCTTTGAAACTGTATAGATGTTTCCGCTGTCTCAAAGTTAATAATATGAAATAAAAATCCCAGCAGCTGCTAGCCCACTTCCCGCGATTGTGCGCTGAACAAATCAAAGTGTCTCCTCTGCTGCGCTTGTTTGGCTGTTTTTGCGAGTTGATTTCTCACTGGCAGCCCGAAAGTATGCAATGAACAAAAACGCGTTAATAATTGAGGAGCTCGGGTGCTGCCACTTTGTTCTGCCCCAAACCAACGTCTCCCCCACCTCCCATCTCCTGTTTCTGCTGAATGCGATATTTTAATGCAGCATATATAAATGGAAATTTCATTTAAATTACATTTGATCTTTTATTTAAAGTTGCTGATTAAATTTTGATTTTATTCCTCTCGTTTCAGGTGAGTTCTGGTCGCAAACTTGTTTTCTTGGCACCTGAGCGAGTAAGTTTAAAGTTGCGTATATAAATCAGAGCACGAAATTATGATAAATTATTATTTATTACGAACCAAGAAGCGCGAAAAAATTCGAATGGCGAATCTATTTTCATTAGAAGGTCTGCCAGTCGAATTTGTTCCCCTGCCACTTTGGCCAAATTCATTCCCCTTATTTATTTATTATGCTAAAGTTTTCCCGCTTCCTTTGTGTTTCCTGTTGTTACGCACAAAGTTTGGCATATTTTGAGAACTTTATTATTAGCATAGGGGCAAAGGGTGATTATGGATACACTCAACACTTGCGATTTGCGATTAAATTTAAATACTTCTGAAAAATTCCTTCAGCCCCTTTGCTTGGGAGCATTTCAATTAAAATGCCTCGGAGAAAATGCTTTCAAGCGGCATAAATTTCATATCGACCACATACAGCAACAAAAACCAGGCGGCAGACGACTTTTGCTTAAATGCTTTTGTGGCTGCCCCAGGAGCACATGCAGAGAACTCAAAAATGCAGTCCAAACTGGTTTTTATTGCAACCGCAGGAGGGAAAAGGAGGGCAGTGCACATACCATTCGCAATGGACTTGTTTGCTGACTTTGCTTCTTGAACTTGGCCAAAAGCAGAAAGAGTTGCGTCGGCGCGACGATCTCTTGCCTTTTGTTTTTGCAACTGGCAACACGCTCGTGTTTGACTTTGAAATTTGAATGCGCCAGCTCAGAGCGCGGTGGTTGTTTTGCCCACAAGCACGCCATGTAGAAATGCTGCCTGGTGAAAGAATTGCAGCAGCGGCTGCCAACTTCATTAGGGTCAATAAACGCCAGTGCATAGATACAGATACTTCTATGGCCATATCCATGACTGTGTAGCCATGATCGTGACGTTGATTTCCGCACACCATCTGAAATGTTTACTTTAGCACTGAATAGGAGGGGAACCTTTCATAAAACAATATAAGGAGCTCTCGGTAACATAAGTATAAAGAAGAAGAAATTCAAAATGAACACCTTACACAACACCTTATACACCTTGTAACAACTCGATTTCAACAGAGAGTTCTAAAATTTTCGAGGTTTGCTGAATATAGTTATAGTAGGTTTATATATTGAGAATAGGACTGAAATTGTGCATTTGTTATCTAAAGTGTTCCGTTTTTTTAAATGTTTTAGTAAGAATCTTAAATATATATAGAGGAACAATTAATAAGATTTCAAGTTTTTTCGCTGTTGACCGATATTTGTGATATTTCACTCTCTAAGAGAATGGTTAACATTAACCATATCCCATTTCTGCTGGCGGCAAACACTAATAAAACCGTGGATTCTAACCAGTTTCCTTGACATGTTTACAGCATGGCTTTTTGTCTGCGATTTTTGTTACAAATTTAGTTGCAATTCATGAGAAATGTTACGCTATGCGACGCGCTGGCTAGTGTTGTAACTATTATCATGGCCAACAACGATCAGTCATCAGGCAAGGTGTGTTGTATTTTTTGTGGCCAAAATGGTCAACGTACTCTTCCCGGTCTTGGGAGCCGCAAGTGGTTGGACTAGTCTACCGACTCTTGTCTATGAGCTCTTGGCCGTGGCTGCTGCTCTTGGCCCAGACAGTCGCAAGTCGCGAGTAGCTGTTAGAATCTGCATTCTTGCGAGGTTATTCAAATACTCATCCAGACAGAGATTCGCCACACTGGGGGAAAGTCGTGGTTAGAATATAGTTACTTGTTCAGATTTATTATCAGTAATAACACTGTCGTAAGGTTAATTTGTTCTAATCAGAAAAGTATATTTACATGTACGAACTATTTTAATAAAAAAAAACTATTTAACCAGAAAATTATATTTCCTTGAGTACTTCTAAGAAATGAATTTTCTGGAAGTAAATTGAACAAGGAAAAAAATTATGTTATTGATTACCTTATAAGAAAAAATGGGTTCTAATTAATTTGTTTCTTTTTGCGACTTATTTAAGTAGTTGACTTAATGTCCAGCAGAATTTAGTTAGACTGCGCATCAGTTGTTGCTGTGCTATCTGCTGCGCTGATTTGCCGCCGGAAGTTGCTCAGAACTGCTCCTCTTGTTGGCCGCCCGACGGCTCGTCGAGGCCTTTTCGCAGACGATTGGTCAACTCATTTTATTGTTAGGGGATTCCTTTGCAAGCACCGGCTTTTGAAACTTCTAATGTATAATTTCTTAAATTGAATAATTCATTTCTTAAATAAATTAAAGTTATGCATGTATCAGTCAGCTGTTATCCCTCTGTTGGTAACACATGTTACGATTTAACATTGAAACATGTTGCGCGAGCTTTCGCTTCCCCTCATTTCTGAGCTTTTAGGGGGAAAAGTTCCCCTCGTTACGAATTTTATTTTCGAAATTTCCTTTTTAATAATTAATTATTATTTCATAGTTAAATTACTTCACCGAGATCATGAATTATCGTGGTTCATTCATCTGTAAATATATATGATTTTTTTTCGGAGCGTACCCCTTTGAGCTTTTTGTTGGACATCTCGGCCCCTCTTTTGATATAACAGATGGGAGGAAGCCTTGCTTTCGTTGCGTTTCCTAAAACCGGTTTCCTCGCACACCAGTTGCGCATTTATTATGCATGGAATCGTGTGGCATGCCACTTCTTCCTGTTGCTTCGCTGTTTGTGTGCCAAGTGCTTGTGACTTGAAGCTCGGAGCTTGGAACTTGGCTCCGTGCCTGGCCAGCCAGCCAGCCAGCCAGAGTTCTCCGCGCCTCGCTCGCCTTTCGGCCCGATTGCGATCAGTTTCTGTTGCCTTTTCTCTTTCTGTTTTTGTCTTCGGCTGGCTCGTTAAACCTTGGCCTTGAGGCCCTTAAATGGCGCGCTATCGTCGAAATAAACAAACGAAAAAATGCGAAAAAACGAGTAAGAAAATTATTGCAGTGGCAGTTGCCAAACTGGCTTACACAGCTTCTCTTCTTTTTGCACTCTGGCTAAGGATACAGTTCTCTTGTGAAAACAAGGGCGACTTAAATAAATAAGACAAAGGAATTACATTATGTATTCTATTCTGTAATGTTTTCGTCTCAGAAAGTGGCTTAATTTTTGGGTTTAATGTGAAACAACAAGATACAATAGCTGGTCCCCTTTCCTTTTTTTTTTATTCTGGAAAGGATTGATATGCAAGTGTATTTCGCATTCGACATTCTACATTTTTCATCCCCCTCCCTTCTCGGCGTGATGGAGGCTCATTATCTATCCGCCGACTTCTTCGTTCGACTGTCGGTTCTGGCATGAAATCAAAATCGCGGCTTGGCCTTCGCTTTCATTGTCTGTCTACTGGTTTGGCTTCTTATACTTCTGCTGCCTCTTTTGCTGGCGCGGCTTTAAGCCAAGCTGAAGCCTTTGTGGCCATTTTCTCTGGTTCGTTTTTGATTTCATTCAAATTCATTGTTTGGCGCTGGCAAAAGTTTTCTTGAACATTGCAGCTCATTAGCCGTTAGTTTCATTTAAACCAATGCTGAAATGCACTCTCTGCAAACTCAGTACCGTAAGCACAATAAATCACAATTTAAGCGGTGAAACCGAGAGGAGGCAGCCATAGTCTTGGCCATATAATTCCTTCCAATCAGGCTACTCATTCTCCACTGCCGTGTTCTTTCTTGGGTGCAACGCGAAGGTCGCCAAAGGTAAACTCCGCTACAGAAGCAGCGTCTTATTATACTTTCCATTGTTGGCTCGGCTCCTTGCCACTGTCTCTATCTGCCTGCATTGCTCCTCTTGCACCTTCTTGATTTCAGTTACCAAATTATATTCCGCAACGACTTCTATACGCAGCTTTAATGCTCTTAGATAAGGTATACAGTTTTCGTGTTAGGTCGAAAGTTATGCTTATATTTTTAATGCTAATTAAATTATAAAATTAATAAGATTACTATAACCTATTTGATTAATGGCTTCTAAAAAAACTGTAATGCTCTGTACACAAAATCAAGGGAAAATATATTGGTATTTCGAATAGATAAGAGGGCATACAATTAGTTTTGTATAGAGTAACTTCTGGTACTTATAAATCATACTTTGTCTAAATGTTTCTGGCTTAACTGTTCGGTACCTTGTTTGTGTAAATTTAAATTAAAATAGCTTAAAACCTCTTTTTCTGAGTTTCCTTTACTTAACCCTGCTTTACTGCTTTTTATGACTATAAGCGGAGTTAAGCCTGAACTTACCTTAGTTCTCTTTATTTATCTAAGGCTAACTTACTCTGCTGAGTTGCGAGTCATTGTCTATTTATTTGCTGGAGGCTTTTGTTGAAATATCCCCATTGTAGTTAATATAACAAACAACAAAAGAATGAAAAATCGTTTGAAGCGTATCTAACATGGTATCAGTGGCATCCTTTTGAAGGACTCTCCAGTGGTTAATCCAAATCTGCTTAGGCAGCTTTCAGCGCTATTCATTCGGTCTGCAGTTCACACTTGGCTCAAATTAGGCATGTAACAAGTTTCCTTTTGATGGCTGTCCCAAAAAATATGGCAATTGGAGAATGAGGGAGTGGAAAGAAATACTTTTGTCAAGTGGCAAACATAATGCTTTTCGGCCAAATCACGCTAATGAAAAGCCCGGGCGACATCAATACCCGTGAGTCGGGAATCAGGACTCAGGAAAGGACGACGCAAGTGGTGAGGTAAATAAACTTAAAAAGTGCCACTCGATGTGGGTGGTGCTATATCGGGTGAGTGGTCATTCAGTCAGTCAGTCAGTGTGCCAGGATATGCCAAGTAGTTGTCGCCCACGCCTGAATTCCTTTTGGCCTCCTTGGGTTGGGTGGGTTGTTTCTCGGCCCAATCCGCTTATGGGGCATGGCTTGTTGTTGTCCTTATTGGTTGTAAGTGGTTACAATGAGATTATGCTTCATTACGCGGCCGGGCCAGGACTTTCCGACTCTCCTCCGCGCCTGGGACTCGTTGGCAAATCATAACGAGCTCTCTGCGCGCCATTAGCGTCGCGCTGGCTGGCGATAATAGCTGGAGCACTTGGGCTAATGGACGACGTGGCTGCCCTGCTTCGATTGATGCAATTGCAAAATGCTTTCCATCCTTTTTTTCGCCACACCCACACTCGCATCCAGGCGCTGGAATCTCAGATATGCAGTCTGCTAAAATCCTCAGACTTTGCTGCTCACGGTCATGATGATGATGAAGCTGTTGTGGTGGCCGATGCAATGGTGGTTGCCCTCCCCATTTATCCGACTCTCTGAATCCGCCTCATGATTCCACCGATTCTCCGCCACAGCGCTGCGAAATGCCTGTCGATGCCAAAGTTGCCAAACTTGTTTCATTTGCGGTCCAAATATAATTGCGACTGTGTTGAAACTTCACTCTTCGCTTGCTTTATATGCACTGGTAAAATGGATACAAAATATTGGTGTAATAATGGCATAGCTATGTTCGCTTATGGGTAGCACTAGAAAATTGGAAAATAAAATATGGGAGTTTTAGCATCAAATTAAACCATTTATTATTAATAATTCAATGACTAAGATGTGTTAGGCTATTGGTATTTTTTTCTGTGCACCTTCTCTGCTCACCGCCTTTTACACCGACTTGCTCCTTTGGCTGTTGCTGCATTTAAGCCTTTTTGGCTGGAATTTCGTTATTGAAAATGTTTCACTACAGCCGTGATATAGGGCTCCCATGGAGACTGCAATGGTTTTGGCTTGGTGTGGAAATCGAATCCCGATTCCGAATCAGATCTGAATTTGCTTTGGGTCAAGGGTGCGTCAATAAGAGAAATGAGGTTACAATAAAGAAACATTTATTTTGAGGGTGTGCTGCGGGCGTTTAAATAAGAACGAGAGTATGAGAACATTTTAATGGGGCTGCAAATCAGCTTGGAGTAATATTTGTGGCTAAGACGACAAAGTTCATGGCCAAAAGCCAGCAGCAGCATGCAACTTGCTTGCCCCTCTTGGAAACTTCATGTTGCATGCTCCACTGAACTGAAGAACAGATTAGAGAATTTGGGAAGGGGCTAGCACTTGACTGGCAATTATCTTGTTGATGCCATGACGAGATCGAATGGGAGCTGGGAGGTGCGCAAGAAATAGCAACAATAAAAGGGAAAATGCGAGAAAGATCGCTACATGAGTTATGTTCTCCAGGGAATTTTGCCACTCAATTTGCATTTCCCCAGCAGCCATTTCTGGGCACCATAAATTTTTGTTAAATAAACCAAACGCCAGCCTTGGTTCACTATAATTCTATTGCCATCTGTTGGGGGGGACAGATATATCTGGTAGGCAAAATGAGGGCGGGCCAGCTCAAAGGCGACACATACCAGCGGCGACTTATGGCCACAGGCAGCAGTGGAAAGAATGCCGTGAGCCAAGTTTAGCTCTGGAGGAAGCCTAGGGGGAAGGCACTCACAACTTGCATCCGTCTCTGTCTACAGCTGCATCCCCTTCCCTATCCATGTTGCATGCAATTCTACCATTTCTGCCATTTGTGCACTCGGAAAAAACTATCTTAATCTCAAAATCGTGCTCTGTTTAACAATATCGGATCATAAAGTTTTCTTCTCATATTTAGTTGTGTACATATTTTCTATCAGTGCATAAGAACAAGCAGTCAACCGAGGGCCAGAAACGGCTAGAGAATACTAGCAAAAACAGAAGCAAGAGATACTACTGACTATAAGAAATATTCGAGTGAATTAAAATGTGGCAAGTTGACTGTTTCGTGCATTTTGTTGTTGGTTCGCTGGCTGGCTCCATGTTGCCTTCTTTCCCTCCTGTCACTATTCTCTGGGTGGGTCCCCAGATTCGCTTGGCTTCATTTGCCGGGCTGAAGCTGCAACTTTAGGTTGGTCTTGGACTGGGACCTCGCATTAGACTGGGGCTAGGAAATGCTGTTACCGCATATTTCTTTCCAAAAACATTAAACTTGCAGCTGTGTGTCGTCTTCGGCTCGAAACGTTTTTGGCAGGTTTGGTTTTTACCCTATATCGTTGAGCGTGTTTCGCTCTATTTTCGCTCTTAAAGCGTTACATGAGGGCAAACGTTTCACATGTGATATTAGGGTTGCAAGGAGATCGAGAAAAGTTCCCTCCAGGGTATTCAAAGCTTCGACTACCCTCGCACATTTCCGATGGTCTGCCAGTGCAGTCCTGGTCCGCCAGCTTGTTGCACTTGAATTGCCAAGTCAACGGGACTGGGAGCTGACTTTCTTGGCTGCTTCTTCTCTAGCTTTGGCTCTAAGCCCTCTTGTGGCTGTTGGTTGTTGGCCATTCGTAGCTTGGTTCTGGCTTCTATTCCCGGCTCAGCGACAACGCAACCGAGATTGAGATTCATTGCCTGTTGCATGCCTGAGCCGTTCGACTAACTGCTGCCTCCCCGCCTGGCCAACGTGATGGCGACTGGGCTAGTAGAATTATGCGACTGCATCGGACCTACACACATAAATAAGCGGACCTAGCCACATACTTTACGTATGTATGTTTGTGACTTGTGTCTGGAGTGGCATGTCGTTGTTGCAAGCTTTACGTAGACAGCAACTGCAATCGTTGCGGCTTTGTTTGTGTTTGACTCCGGTGCGATGGCTGTACTTGGACAACTTGTTGCTGCAACAATGTTGCCGGAAAGTAGTCTGTGGGGGAACCCCCGCCTACCCGATTATCAGATTGTTCAGCCAATTGAGCAGAGTTTTATGTAAAGCGTGCTATACCTTTTTCGGCAACCAATTTTTACGGCTTAATCAATATTTAAGCTTGAAATTTATTTTTTGTTGCCCTGGCTTGCGTTGCTTATGCTCACTGCAGGTAAGCTGTGTTTTACATTTCTTTTATGTTTTTGTTTTTTAGCAACCTATAACGACATTGGGCTGATATGGGCTAATACCGGGTGCTGTTCAAGGGACCGGGGGCGAAAACGAAGCCAAATCATTTGAGAGCCCGGCTTAGATTGGTGCGCATATTGTTTTATATGTGCCCCACGACCCCCAGACTTCCCCCTATCATCCCTGCCGCTACAAAGAGTACACTGACAGAATCCGAACAATAATGTAAAATTGCACATTGCAGCAATAGCTTTTTTTGTTAAACCGGCCATGTTTCCAAAAGTTGTGAAGACACACAAAATTAAAATAAAAGTTACCAATGAAAACAAACTTAGCTAAAATTTTAGTTGGAACCAATTTTCAGAAAACCTATAACAGCAAGATTTCTAAAATACAAAACGTAAAAGAATCATCTAATTTTTAGGCAGTGCATAGCCATGAAAGTTGCCAGCAAATTGCGCGTAAATCCCATAAACCGTTTACAACTACAACAGCTCTCATCGGCGTCATCGATGACGATGCTGATGCCCATGTTGTTGTTATGACCCCTCTTGTTGCTGTAGCCACAACTGCCGCCTGCAACAATAACAAAGCAATTTTTATGCACACCGACATTGGCTCGTCGTCGGTTTTAACGCTCCTTTGAAAGTATTATTTCCATTGAGGGGAATGATGAGCACCCGAACCAACCAGCTGACAAAGCTAAAACCTTCGTTTTGGTTTACGGACTAGCGGGACTAAACTTTCTTTTTAAAAAAAAATTCAAAAATTACTGTAAATTTTATTTTATTTTTATTAGTTAAAACTCATAGTGAGAGGTTCTCCCCCTTCATTCCCCCATAAAATAAATCCCTCTTTTCCGGCTGGCAGAAAGTGTAGGTGTAATCCCAATTTCGATAAGGGTGTTTTATGTGTACGTTAATTGAGGGATTTAAATTTTAGGACTTCGAGATCGAAATACAAAATTTTTATTTATTATTTACTTATTGATTAAAAGCAAAGGCATATTCTCGTATTTTAAGAATTCAAAGTGTTTTTCTTCCATTTTTGTTTTTCTTATTTTTAAGGGTTCCATTTTATGCTCTTCTTATGTTCGATTTTTAGGTAATTCCAATGGCTTACAACTGGGAACCCAAAACTGCACATCTCTTAACCTTAGTATATAGATTCCGATTTTGACGTGGGATACCTCTATGAGTTCGTGTTTCAATTCTCGAATAATCTGCATTCAAATTTCTCTATTTAGCAAATGTCCAAATTTAAACCCATTTTCATGTTCAGTTTTTCTGTATTCCCAATGGTTTTCAGTAAGGGAACCCTAAACTGCACTTCTGGATTCGATTGCTGGAGTAATTTGGACCCGATTTTGACGCGGGATACCTCTATCAGTTCGTGTTTCAATTCTCGAATAATCTGCATTCAAATTTCTCTATTTAGCAAAGGTCCAAATTTTAACCCATTTTCATGTTCAGTTGTCTGTATTCCCAATGGTTTTCAGTAAGGGAACCCTAAACTGCACTTTTGGATTCGATAGCTAGAGTAATTTTGACCCGATTTTGACGTGGGATACCTCTATGAGTTCGTGTTTCAATTCCCGAATAATCTGCATTCAAATTTCTCTATTTAGCAAAGGTCAAAATTTTAACCCATTTTCATGTTCAGTTTTTCTGTATTCCCAATGGTTTTCAGTAAGGGAACCTAAATTGGACTTCTGGATTCGATACCTAGAGTAATTTTGAACCGATTTTGACGCGGGATACCTCTATGAGTTCATGTTTCAATTCCCAAATAAGCTGCATTCAAATTTCTCTATTTAGCAAAGGTCCAAATTTTAACCCATTTTCATGTTCAGTTTTTCTGTATTCCCAATGGTTTTCAGTAAACCCTAAACTGCACTTCTGGATTCGATTGCTGGAGTAATTTGGACCCGATTTTGACGTGGGATACCTCTATGAGTTCGTGTTTCAATTCCCAAATAAGCTGCATTCAAATTTCTCTATTTAGCAAAGGTCCAAATTTTAACCCATTTTCATGTTCAGCTTTTCTGTATTCCCAATGGTTTTCAGTAAGGGAACCTAAACTGGACTTCTGGATTCGATACCTAGAGTAATTTTGAACCGATTTTGACGCGGGATACCTCTATGAGTTCGTGTTTCAATTTCCAAATAAGCTGCATTCAAATTTCTCTATTTAGCAAAGGTCAAAATTTTAACCCATTTTCATGTTCAGTTTTTCTGTATTCCCAATGGTTTTCAGTAAGGGAACCTAAACTGGACTTCTGGATTCGATACCTAGAGTAATTTTGAACCGATTTTGACGCAGGATACCTTTATGAGTTCGTGTTTCAATTCCCAAATAAGCTGCATTCAAATTTCTCTATTTAGCAAAGGTCAAAATTTTAACCCATTTTCATGTTCAGTTTTTCTGTATTCCCAATGGTTTTCAGTAAGGGAACCTAAACTGGACTTCTGGATTCGATACCTAGAGTAATTTTGAACCGATTTTGACGCGGGATACCTCTATGAGTTCGTGTTTCAATTCCCAAATAAGCTGCATTCAAATTTCTCTATTTAGCAAAGGTCCAAATTTTAACCCATTTTCATGTTCAGTTTTTCTGTATTCCCAATGGTTTTCAGTAAGGGAACCTAAACTGGACTTCTGGATTCGATACCTAGAGTAATTTTGAACCGATTTTGACGCAGGATACCTTTATGAGTTCGTGTTTCAATTCCCAAATAAGCTGCATTCAAATTTCTCTATTTAGCAAAGGTCCAAATTTTAACCCATTTTCATGTTCAGTTTTTCTGTATTCCCAATGGTTTTCAGTAAGGAAACCCTAAACTGCACTTCTGGATTCGATTGCTGGAGTAATTTGGACCCGATTTTGACGTGGGATACCTCTATGAGTTCGTGTTTCAATTCCCAAATAAGCTGCATTCAAATTTCTCTATTTAGCAAAGGTCCAAATTTTAACCCATTTTCATGTTCAGTTTTTCTGTATTCCCAATGGTTTTCAGTAAGGGAACCTAAACTGGACTTCTGGATTCGATACCTAGAGTAATTTTGAACCGATTTTGACGCGGGATACCTCTATGAGTTCGTGTTTCAATTCCCAAATAAGCTGCATTCAAATTTCTCTATTTAGCAAAGGTCAAAATTTTAACCCATTTTCATGTTCAGTTTTTCTGTATTCCCAATGGTTTTCAGTAAGGGAACCTAAACTGGACTTCTGGATTCGATACCTAGAGTAATTTTGAACCGATTTTGACGCAGGATACCTTTATGAGTTCGTGTTTCAATTCCCAAATAAGCTGCATTCAAATTTCTCTATTTAGCAAAGGTCAAAATTTTAACCCATTTTCATGTTCAGTTTTTCTGTATTCCCAATGGTTTTCAGTAAGGGAACCTAAACTGGACTTCTGGATTCGATACCTAGAGTAATTTTGAACCGATTTTGACGCGGGATACCTCTATGAGTTCGTGTTTCAATTCCCAAATAAGCTGCATTCAAATTTCTCTATTTAGCAAAGGTCCAAATTTTAACCCATTTTCATGTTCAGTTTTTCTGTATTCCCAATGGTTTTCAGTAAGGGAACCTAAACTGGACTTCTGGATTCGATACCTAGAGTAATTTTGAACCGATTTTGACGCAGGATACCTTTATGAGTTCGTGTTTCAATTCCCAAATAAGCTGCATTCAAATTTCTCTATTTAGCAAAGGTCCAAATTTTAACCCATTTTCATGTTCAGTTTTTCTGTATTCCCAATGGTTTTCAGTAAGGAAACCCTAAACTGCACTTCTGGATTCGATTGCTGGAGTAATTTGGACCCGATTTTGACGTGGGATACCTCTATGAGTTCGTGTTTCAATTCCCAAATAAGCTGCATTCAAATTTCTCTATTTAGCAAAGGTCCAAATTTTAACCCATTTTCATGTTCAGTTTTTCTGTATTCCCAATGGTTTTCAGTAAGGGAACCTAAACTGGACTTCTGGATTCGATACCTAGAGTAATTTTGAACCGATTTTGACGCGGGATACCTCTATGAGTTCGTGTTTCAATTCCCAAATAAGCTGCATTCAAATTTCTCTATTTAGCAAAGGTCCAAATTTTAACCCATTTTCATGTTCAGTTTTTCTGTATTCCCAATGGTTTTCAGTAGGGGAACCTAAACTGGACTTCTGGATTCGATACCTAGAGTAATTTTGAACCGATTTTGACGCAGGATACCTTTATGAGTTCGTGTTTCAATTCCCAAATAAGCTGCATTTAAATTTCTCTATTTAGCAAAGGTCCAAATTTTAACCCATTTTCATGTTCAGTTTTTCTGTATTCCCAATGGTTTTCAGTAAGGGAACCTAAACTGGACTTCTGGATTCGATACCTAGAGTAATTTTGAACCGATTTTGACGCGGGATACCTCTATGAGTTCGTGTTTCAATTCCCAAATAAGCTGCATTCAAATTTCTCTATTTAGCAAAGGTCCAAATTTTAACCCATTTTCATGTTCAGTTTTTCTGTATTCCCAATGGTTTTCAGTAAGGAAACCCTAAACGGCACTTCTGGATTCGATTGCTGGAGTAATTTGGACCCGATTTTGACGTGGGATACCTCTATGAGTTCGTGTTTCAATTCCCAAATAAGCTGCATTCAAATTTCTCTATTTAGCAAAGGTCCAAATTTTAACCCATTTTCATGTTCAGTTTTTCTGTATTCCCAATGGTTTTCAGTAAGGGAACCTAAACTGGACTTCTGGATTCGATACCTAGAGTAATTTTGAACCGATTTTGACGCGGGATACCTCTATGAGTTCGTGTTTCAATTCCCAAATAAGCTGCATTCAAATTTCTCTATTTAGCAAAGGTCCAAATTTTAACCCATTTTCATGTTCAGTTTTTCTGTATTCCCAATGGTTTTCAGTAAACCCTAAACTGCACTTCTGGATTCGATTGCTGGAGTAATTTGGACCCGATTTTGACGTGGGATACCTCTATGAGTTCGTGTTTCAATTCCCAAATAAGCTGCATTCAAATTTCTCTATTTAGCAAAGGTCCAAATTTTAACCCATTTTCATGTTCAGCTTTTCTGTATTCCCAATGGTTTTCAGTAAGGGAACCTAAACTGGACTTCTGGATTCGATACCTAGAGTAATTTTGAACCGATTTTGACGCGGGATACCTTTATGAGTTCGTGTTTCAATTCCCAAATAAGCTGCATTCAAATTTCTCTATTTAGCAAAGGTCCAAATTTTAACCCATTTTCATGTTCAGTTTTTCTGTATTCCCAATGGTTTTCAGTAAGGAAACCTAAACTGGACTTCTGGATTCGATACCTAGAGTAATTTTGAACCGATTTTGACGCGGGATACCTTTATGAGTTCGTGTTTCAATTCTCGAATAAGCTGCATTCAAGTTTCTCTATTTAGCGAAGGTCAAAATTTTATCCCATTTTCATGTTTAGTTTTTCTGTATTCCCAATGGTTTTCAGTAAGGGAACCCTAAACTGCACTTCTGGATTCGATAGCTGGAGTAATTTGGACCCGATTTTGACGTGGGATGCATCTATGAGTTCGTGTTTCAATTCTTGAATAAGCTGCATTTAAATATCTCTATTTATCAAGGGTCCACATTTTAACCCATTTTTATGTTCAGTTGTTCTGTATTTCCAATGGTTTTCAGTAAGGAAACCCTAAACTGCACTTCTGGATTCGATACCTAGAGTAATTTTGAACCGATTTTGACGCGGGATACCTCTATGAGTTCATGTTTCAATTCCCAAATAAGCTGCATTCAAATTTCTCTATTTAGCAAAGGTCCAAATTTTAACCCATTTTCATGTTCAGTTTTTCTGTATTCCCAATGGTTTTCAGTAAGGAAACCCTAAACTGCACTTCTGGATTCGATTGCTGGAGTAATTTGGACCCGATTTTGACGTGGGATACCTCTATGAGTTCGTGTTTCAATTCCCAAATAAGCTGCATTCAAATTTCTCTATTTAGCAAAGGTCAAAATTTTAACCCATTTTCATGTTCAGTTTTTCTGTATTCCCAATGGTTTTCAGTAAGGGAACCTAAACTGGACTTCTGGATTCGATACCTAGAGTAATTTTGAACCGATTTTGACGCAGGATACCTTTATGAGTTCGTGTTTCAATTCCCAAATAAGCTGCATTCAAATTTCTCTATTTAGCAAAGGTCCAAATTTTAACCCATTTTCATGTTCAGTTTTTCTGTATTCCCAATGGTTTTCAGTAAGGGAACCTAAACTGCACTTCTGGATTCGATTGCTGGAGTAATTTGGACCCGATTTTGACGTGGGATACCTCTATGAGTTCGTGTTTCAATTCCCAAATAAGCTGCATTCAAATTTCTCTATTTAGCAAAGGTCCAAATTTTAACCCATTTTCATGTTCAGTTTTTCTGTATTCCCAATGGTTTTCAGTAAGGGAACCTAAACTGGACTTCTGGATTCGATACCTAGAGTAATTTTGAACCGATTTTGACGCGGGATACCTCTATGAGTTCGTGTTTCAATTCCCAAATAAGCTGCATTCAAATTTCTCTATTTAGCAAAGGTCAAAATTTTAACCCATTTTCATGTTCAGTTTTTCTGTATTCCCAATGGTTTTCAGTAAGGGAACCTAAACTGGACTTCTGGATTCGATACCTAGAGTAATTTTGAACCGATTTTGACGCAGGATACCTTTATGAGTTCGTGTTTCAATTCCCAAATAAGCTGCATTCAAATTTCTCTATTTAGCAAAGGTCCAAATTTTAACCCATTTTCATGTTCAGTTTTTCTGTATTCCCAATGGTTTTCAGTAAGGGAACCTAAACTGGACTTCTGGATTCGATACCTAGAGTAATTTTGAACCGATTTTGACGCGGGATACCTCTATGAGTTCGTGTTTCAATTCCCAAATAAGCTGCATTCAAATTTCTCTATTTAGCAAAGGTCCAAATTTTAACCCATTTTCATGTTCAGTTTTTCTGTATTCCCAATGGTTTTCAGTAAGGAAACCCTAAACTGCACTTCTGGATTCGATTGCTGGAGTAATTTGGACCCGATTTTGACGAGGGATGCCTCTATGAGTTCGTGTTTCAATTCCCAAATAAGCTGCATTCAAATTTCTCTATTTAGCAAAGGTCCAAATTTTAACCCATTTTCATGTTCAGTTTTTCTGTATTCCCAATGGTTTTCAGTAAGGAAACCTAAACTGGACTTCTGGATTCGATACCTAGAGTAATTTTGAACCGATTTTGACGCGGGAAACCTTTATGAGTTCGTGTTTCAATTCTCGAATAAGCTGCATTCAAGTTTCTCTATTTAGCGAAGGTCAAAATTTTATCCCATTTTCATGTTTAGTTTTTCTGTATTCCCAATGGTTTTCAGTAAGGGAACCCTAAACTGCACTTCTGGATTCGATAGCTGGAGTAATTTGGACCCGATTTTGACGTGGGATGCATCTATGAGTTCGTGTTTCAATTCTTGAATAAGCTGCATTTAAATATCTCTATTTATCAAGGGTCCACATTTTAACCCATTTTTATGTTCAGTTGTTCTGTATTTCCAATGGTTTTCAGTAAGGAAACCCTAAACTGCACTTCTGGATTCGATACCTAGAGTAATTTTGAACCGATTTTGACGCGGGATACCTCTATGAGTTCGTGTTTCAATTCCCAAATAAGCTGCATTCAAATTTCTCTATTTAGCAAAGGTCCAAATTTTAACCCATTTTCATGTTCAGTTTTTCTGTATTCCCAATGGTTTTCAGTAAGGAAACCCTAAACTGCACTTCTGGATTCGATTGCTGGAGTAATTTGGACCCGATTTTGACGTGGGATACCTCTATGAGTTCGTGTTTCAATTCCCAAATAAGCTGCATTCAAATTTCTCTATTTAGCAAAGGTCCAAATTTTAACCCATTTTCATGTTCAGCTTTTCTGTATTCCCAATGGTTTTCAGTAAGGGAACCTAAACTGGACTTCTGGATTCGATACCTAGAGTAATTTTGAACCGATTTTGACGCGGGATACCTTTATGAGTTCGTGTTTCAATTCCCAAATAAGCTGCATTCAAATTTCTCTATTTAGCAAAGGTCCAAATTTTAACCCATTTTCATGTTCAGTTTTTCTGTATTCCCAATGGTTTTCAGTAAGGAAACCTAAACTGGACTTCTGGATTCGATACCTAGAGTAATTTTGAACCGATTTTGACGCGGGATACCTTTATGAGTTCGTGTTTCAATTCTCGAATAAGCTGCATTCAAGTTTCTCTATTTAGCGAAGGTCAAAATTTTATCCCATTTTCATGTTTAGTTTTTCTGTATTCCCAATGGTTTTCAGTAAGGGAACCCTAAACTGCACTTCTGGATTCGATAGCTGGAGTAATTTGGACCCGATTTTGACGTGGGATGCATCTATGAGTTCGTGTTTCAATTCTTGAATAAGCTGCATTTAAATATCTCTATTTATCAAGGGTCCACATTTTAACCCATTTTTATGTTCAGTTGTTCTGTATTTCCAATGGTTTTCAGTAAGGAAACCCTAAACTGCACTTCTGGATTCGATACCTAGAGTAATTTTGAACCGATTTTGACGCAGGATACCTTTATGAGTTCGTGTTTCAATTCCCAAATAAGCTGCATTCAAATTTCTCTATTTAGCAAAGGTCCAAATTTTAACCCATTTTCATGTTCAGTTTTTCTGTATTCCCAATGGTTTTCAGTAAGGAAACCCTAAACTGCACTTCTGGATTCGAGTGCTGGAGTAATTTGGACCCGATTTTGACGTGGGATACCTCTATGAGTTCGTGTTTCAATTCCCAAATAAGCTGCATTCAAATTTCTCTATTTAGCAAAGGTCCAAATTTTAACCCATTTTCATGTTCAGTTTTTCTGTATTCCCAATGGTTTTCAGTAAGGGAACCTAAACTGGACTTCTGGATTCGATACCTAGAGTAATTTTGAACCGATTTTGACGCGGGATACCTCTATGAGTTCGTGTTTCAATTCCCAAATAAGCTGCATTCAAATTTCTCTATTTAGCAAAGGTCAAAATTTTAACCCATTTTCATGTTCAGTTTTTCTGTATTCCCAATGGTTTTCAGTAAGGGAACCTAAACTGGACTTCTGGATTCGATACCTAGAGTAATTTTGAACCGATTTTGACGCAGGATACCTTTATGAGTTCGTGTTTCAATTCCCAAATAAGCTGCATTCAAATTTCTCTATTTAGCAAAGGTCCAAATTTTAACCCATTTTCATGTTCAGTTTTTCTGTATTCCCAATGGTTTTCAGTAAGGGAACCTAAACTGGACTTCTGGATTCGATACCTAGAGTAATTTTGAACCGATTTTGACGCGGGATACCTCTATGAGTTCGTGTTTCAATTCCCAAATAAGCTGCATTCAAATTTCTCTATTTAGCAAAGGTCCAAATTTTAACCCATTTTCATGTTCAGTTTTTCTGTATTCCCAATGGTTTTCAGTAAGGAAACCCTAAACGGCACTTCTGGATTCGATTGCTGGAGTAATTTGGACCCGATTTTGACGTGGGATACCTCTATGAGTTCGTGTTTCAATTCCCAAATAAGCTGCACTCAAATTTCTCTATTTAGCAAAGGTCCAAATTTTAACCCATTTTCATGTTCAGTTTTTCTGTATTCCCAATGGTTTTCAGTAAGGGAACCTAAACTGGACTTCTGGATTCGATACCTAGAGTAATTTGGACCCGATTTTGACGTGGGATACCTCTATGAGTTCGTGTTTCAATTCCCAAATAAGCTGCATTCAAATTTCTCTATTTAGCAAAGGTCCAAATTTTAACCCATTTTCATGTTCAGTTTTTCTGTATTCCCAATGGTTTTCAGTAAGGGAACCTAAACTGGACTTCTGGATTCGATACCTAGAGTAATTTTGAACCGATTTTGACGCGGGATACCTCTATGAGTTCGTGTTTCAAAGGTCCAAATTTTAACCCATTTTCATGTTCAGTTTTTCTGTATTCCCAATGGTTTTCAGTAAGGAAACCCTAAACTGCACTTCTGGATTCGATTGCTGGAGTAATTTGGACCCGATTTTGACGTGGGATACCTCTATGAGTTCGTGTTTCAATTCCCAAATAAGCTGCATTCAAATTTCTCTATTTAGCAAAGGTCAAAATTTTAACCCATTTTCATGTTCAGTTTTTCTGTATTCCCAATGGTTTTCAGTAAGGGAACCTAAACTGGACTTCTGGATTCGATACCTAGAGTAATTTTGAACCGATTTTGACGCGGGATACCTCTATGAGTTCGTGTTTCAAAGGTCCAAATTTTAACCCATTTTCATGTTCAGTTTTTCTGTATTCCCAATGGTTTTCAGTAAGGAAACCCTAAACTGCACTTCTGGATTCGATTGCTGGAGTAATTTGGACCCGATTTTGACGTGGGATACCTCTATGAGTTCGTGTTTCAATTCCCAAATAAGCTGCATTCAAATTTCTCTATTTAGCAAAGGTCCAAATTTTAACCCATTTTCATGTTCAGCTTTTCTGTATTCCCAATGGTTTTCAGTAAGGGAACCTAAACTGGACTTCTGGATTCGATACCTAGAGTAATTTTGAACCGATTTTGACGCGGGATACCTTTATGAGTTCGTGTTTCAATTCCCAAATAAGCTGCATTCAAATTTCTCTATTTAGCAAAGGTCCAAATTTTAACCCATTTTCATGTTCAGTTTTTCTGTATTCCCAATGGTTTTCAGTAAGGAAACCTAAACTGGACTTCTGGATTCGATACCTAGAGTAATTTTGAACCGATTTTGACGCGGGATACCTTTATGAGTTCGTGTTTCAATTCTCGAATAAGCTGCATTCAAGTTTCTCTATTTAGCGAAGGTCAAAATTTTATCCCATTTTCATGTTTAGTTTTTCTGTATTCCCAATGGTTTTCAGTAAGGGAACCCTAAACTGCACTTCTGGATTCGATAGCTGGAGTAATTTGGACCCGATTTTGACGTGGGATGCATCTATGAGTTCGTGTTTCAATTCTTGAATAAGCTGCATTTAAATATCTCTATTTATCAAGGGTCCACATTTTAACCCATTTTTATGTTCAGTTGTTCTGTATTTCCAATGGTTTTCAGTAAGGAAACCCTAAACTGCACTTCTGGATTCGATACCTAGAGTAATTTTGAACCGATTTTGACGCAGGATACCTTTATGAGTTCGTGTTTCAATTCCCAAATAAGCTGCATTCAAATTTCTCTATTTAGCAAAGGTCCAAATTTTAACCCATTTTCATGTTCAGTTTTTCTGTATTCCCAATGGTTTTCAGTAAGGAAACCCTAAACTGCACTTCTGGATTCGATTGCTGGAGTAATTTGGACCCGATTTTGACGTGGGATACCTCTATGAGTTCGTGTTTCAATTCCCAAATAAGCTGCATTCAAATTTCTCTATTTAGCAAAGGTCCAAATTTTAACCCATTTTCATGTTCAGTTTTTCTGTATTCCCAATGGTTTTCAGTAAGGGAACCTAAACTGGACTTCTGGATTCGATACCTAGAGTAATTTTGAACCGATTTTGACGCGGGATACCTCTATGAGTTCGTGTTTCAATTCCCAAATAAGCTGCATTCAAATTTCTCTATTTAGCAAAGGTCAAAATTTTAACCCATTTTCATGTTCAGTTTTTCTGTATTCCCAATGGTTTTCAGTAAGGGAACCTAAACTGGACTTCTGGATTCGATACCTAGAGTAATTTTGAACCGATTTTGACGCAGGATACCTTTATGAGTTCGTGTTTCAATTCCCAAATAAGCTGCATTCAAATTTCTCTATTTAGCAAAGGTCCAAATTTTAACCCATTTTCATGTTCAGTTTTTCTGTATTCCCAATGGTTTTCAGTAAGGGAACCTAAACTGGACTTCTGGATTCGATACCTAGAGTAATTTTGAACCGATTTTGACGCGGGATACCTCTATGAGTTCGTGTTTCAATTCCCAAATAAGCTGCATTCAAATTTCTCTATTTAGCAAAGGTCCAAATTTTAACCCATTTTCATGTTCAGTTTTTCTGTATTCCCAATGGTTTTCAGTAAGGAAACCCTAAACGGCACTTCTGGATTCGATTGCTGGAGTAATTTGGACCCGATTTTGACGTGGGATACCTCTATGAGTTCGTGTTTCAATTCCCAAATAAGCTGCACTCAAATTTCTCTATTTAGCAAAGGTCCAAATTTTAACCCATTTTCATGTTCAGTTTTTCTGTATTCCCAATGGTTTTCAGTAAGGGAACCTAAACTGGACTTCTGGATTCGATACCTAGAGTAATTTGGACCCGATTTTGACGTGGGATACCTCTATGAGTTCGTGTTTCAATTCCCAAATAAGCTGCATTCAAATTTCTCTATTTAGCAAAGGTCCAAATTTTAACCCATTTTCATGTTCAGTTTTTCTGTATTCCCAATGGTTTTCAGTAAGGGAACCTAAACTGGACTTCTGGATTCGATACCTAGAGTAATTTTGAACCGATTTTGACGTGGGATACCTTTATGAGTTCGTGTTTCAATTCCCAAATAAGCTGCATTCAAATTTCTCTATTTAGCAAAGGTCCAAATTTTAACCCATTTTCATGTTCAGTTTTTCTGTATTCCCAATGGTTTTCAGTAAGGGAACCTAAACTGCACTTCTGGATTCGATAGCTGGAGTAATTTGGACCCGATTTTGACGTGGGATACCTCTATGAGTTCGTGTTTCAATTCCCAAATAAGCTGCATTCAAATTTCTCTATTTGGCAAAGGTCCAAATTTTAACCCATTTTCATGTTCAGGTGTTCTGTATTTCCAATGGTTTTCAGTAAGGGAACCCTAAACTGCACTTCTGGATTCGATACCTAGAGTAATTTTGACCCGATTTTGACGTGGGATACCTCTATGAGTTCGTGTTTCAATTCTCGAATAACCTGCATTTATTTAGCGAAGGTCCAAATTTTAACCCATTTTCATGTTAATTTTTTTATGGTATTTCCAATGGTTTTCAGTAAGGGAACCCTAAACTGCTTTTCTGGACTCGATAGCTATAGTAATTTCATATGTTTAAATTTTTGAATAATCTGCATTTAAATTTCTATATTAACGAAGGTTTTTTTGTTAACTTTGTAGTTTTCTCGATGATTTAGTAAGGGACAACTTTTCTTTCACAACAGAAAGCTCTGAAAAGGCTTTCGCTTAACAGCTTTGACTTCCCCTTAGAATACTGTAAGTAAATCTACCCCTTACAACAAATTTGGCTCGGGTTATCCCCCTCATTTTGGGGGTGAGACACCCACAGTCCCACCCCGCCGAAGCACACACACCTACGCATAATTTGCACCTTGGCGTCATGCGCTCTGCCGGCGTTCGGAGTCACCGTCGGCTGGTAGCGTCCGCAAGTTCAGTCGGCTTTTCCGTTCGCTTTCGCTTCGTCAGCCTTGGCCGAGCTTCGCTTTTCCGAACTTCGGCATTTTCCGCTGCGTTTTTGGGGGGTGGCATTTGCTCACCTGAAACCGAGCGAGCTTCGGTTGCGTGGGGGTGTGTGTGCCACCCCCTTTATGCCACATTTCCGAAGCAGGTGTAACAATTATTATTTTCTCGTTGATTTTGCTGCCGTCGTTTCGGTTTTTTTTGCTGCTATCGTAGCTGTCTGCCTCTCGCTCGCACCCTCGGCCCTTTCGCTTGCTCCTCTGGCTTTTGGGTGGCGCACACGCATGGCGCATGCATTTGCTGTCTCACGTGGGAGTGCTTGTTTGTGTGCGTGTGACCTGCCCGTGTGTGTGTGTGCCAGTAATGTTACTGCAACAATTGCGATTACAAGAGCAACAACCAAAAAGAGGGGAGCCTGGGCGGCATCCTTCGGGCAGTGGCCACGAGTTGTCCCCTCCGGTTCCGATCCTCGAAAGTCTTATACGGATTGGCTTGAGTTCATACAAGTTAAAATATAAGAGATCATTGTGCCCCGCTGAAAATAATGACTTGATAATTGCGCACCTGAAAAAACCACTGAGAGGAAGAAAAATAATAAGTCCATCAGCAGGTAGCAAACCAACGGATGAGAGCGCGAGAGAACGGCCAAACAGGAGAAGGCCCAAAAGGTGTGCTACTGATGACTCGTTTTCCCTTCGCATTTTTTCGGAGTCGTCGCTGCCAAGAGGAGAAATGCTGCCCACGACGAGCGATTCCCGCAGCGTTTCGTGGTCGCTCGACTCGGCCGAGTTCGTTCTTTGAGCCCGAGTCCGGTTCTTGGGCCCACTGTTGCTTTATTTTGGTTAACACGCGTCGCCGCTCTGCCGCTGCCTCTGCCAGCGCAGCAGCAACAGATTCAATCCCGGCAGCGACTGCGACGCGGCAGTGGCAGAGGCAGAGGCAGCGGCAGAGGCATCGGCGTCCGACTCCGAAACAAAAAGGTATATTACCTTAGAATGCCAGTCGTTCTTACTTCAGTCTTCGTACAGTCTTTGCTTTAACCCGTTCCAACTCTGTCCGCCGCTCAGCTCGTTGGCTCTCTATAGGAATCGAATCGAATCACCTAGTATAACAGCAGCAGTAGCATCGTTTCGCCGTACCATCGTAGCATCGTAGCATCGTATCATCGGGTCGGTAGCCCGTGTTCTTCCCTGGTTCCGTGCAGTTCAGTTCAGCCGTCATCGAAAGTTGGCGTCGCAGTCGCAGTTGCCGTCGCCGTCAGCGCCCAAAACCAACCACCGCCACACACCTCCGCCAACGCCAGCGACATCCTCTCCACCACCGCTTGTAGCAACATCAGCAGCAGCAGCAGGAGCCAGAACGCCAGAACACCAGAACAGCAGAACAGAACACTCTCTCACACACTCCACTCACTCACGAATTTCAATATCCAAATCAAAGTCGGGTTCAAATCGAAAACAGCCGCAACAGCAGCAACAACGCCTCGCAAGCAGCACGCGGATAATGATAAAAAGAAAATAACACGCGCAGTTCGCATCCAGTGCCCGACTTGAACAGATCACATCAGTCCAGATCCAGATCCAGATCCAGACCCAGACCCAGTCCCGAGAATATTGTAATCGAAGCTTCTCAGTTCTCCGTTTGAAAAGTAAAATCGAATCGACTTCCGGCTTCGTGGTGTTTTCACTTTTTGCGCGTGTGAATCAAATTTAAAGGCCCATCCGAAAACTCGACTCTATTTTTCACTTCCCAGTGTCTCTATCGCACCTTGCGCTCTCTGAAATGTAAGAAGAAAAGAAGTAAAAACAGCAAGAACACAACAGAATATAATATTTTGTGCTCAAAAGTAATAATTTAACAATAAGCGAAGACCGATTAAAGCGGGCCCGAGTTGCTGGCAAAAGTTCGTTGCTCGCGAGCCGCTCTCCAGTTCTTGGCCGATGATATTCCTATAGGCCTTGGCAACAACAAGTTCTGAGCCATCATCAGTCTCTGCGGCTCTCGCTCCTGTTCACTGCGTTTAAGCCGCACATAGGCGAAGAAATTTCAGAGCCGGCAAAACCAAGAGCCCTGCCAACAAAGAAACACGTTTTTGTGTTTGCGGGCCCACAAAAAAAGAAAAAAAAAACACAAAAAATAATAAAAACGAAAATAAAGGAAAAACAACACGAAACGAGAACCGAAAAAGAAAGACGAAAAAACAAAATAGCAGGCAAAACGCAGACGTAGTCTTCCTCAGCTAACTCCGAGTCGAGTCGACTTCTGGCCATAAAACCTTATGGCCCGCGTTCCAATAGGCCGCACACAGACAGCCGGCGTAGACGTAGACTCTTGGCCACTTGTCGCTGCCGCTGTTGGCGTACTAAGTACGCATCCAAATAATTCCCGTAGTTTATTTTTATTGTTGTAATTACACGTCGGCGGAGAGCGAGGGAGACGGCGCTCGGCCCACGCGGCGATTCACGGGCTTGAACTCTCTTCTGGCTTCTTACCTGTTTTTGCAGCGGGCCAAAGTGTGACTCAACAACAAGAACAACGGCGGCACAACAAACCGGTAAAGCTAAAGAAATTTCGTGCGTGTTAATCAGAATCTGGGGAGAGAGGAACACAGGGGCTTTCGCTGGCCTCTCTGGCCCAAACGTGTTTTTTCACAACTCTCAAAAAGAATAATAAAGAATGTCTCGCAAAAATGTTAAATTATTTACACACTTGAAGCGCACAGAAGAGCACAAAATATTTGAAATCGCGAAATATTCCATGATTTTTTTTGCCTTTGTTCCAGAGCCATAATTACAAGATCCGCAACAGCAGCAATAAAACCTAACAAAAAATTGATTGAAAATAAAATCAAGAGAATCCACCAAAAAATAATAAAAACTTCACTTCTCATCCAACTTCAACGACTCTGACTCGACACTTAATTGGTAATAAGAGCAAATTTTTATTAAATATTCATGCCCATTGTGTCTCGTTTTTTTGTTTCTTATTTTGTGCAAAGCTATTATTCGTTTTTTAATTGATACTCACTTCATATGCTTTATTTCTCGTTTTTTGGAGCTTCACGTTTGGCTTTGAATTGGCAAGAAAATATGCGAATGTAAAAATTCAAAATCTTATTCCATTTATTTATTTGAATTTGATTTTATTACCCAACCATTTGCCTCACAAGAAAATAATCACACGAATTCTGTCATCTCTTGACCGCATTTAGAAACCGATATAGAAATGCCTGACAAGTCCCAGCATAAATGAAATAAATCCAGAGCTAAAGGCAACAAAACTCCAAACGAACTCCCTGGTATTTTTCTAAGCCCCAACCGATCCCCCTCCAAACCCGACCCGCCCAAAAACCCATCAGCCATCAAAGCACTACCGAGCAGAATCCATTAAAAACCAAATCTGAAGAAAACAAAATAACAACAAACTAAAACCATACAGAAAGGCACAAAACAAGAAACAGACAAAAAGTGGTGAATTGTTGCTAAATCAAAAGAATTTCAGTCGGTACAGAACAGTATTTTAAATTATATATACGGACTAAGTGTAATCGAAGATTTGCAAAAGATATTTACAAAAACAAGATCCTGTTGAGACATACACAAAGAATTGTGAATTTTATAGAAATTTATATATCAATATATATATCTATATATTTGTATGTTCTGTTGTTAATTTTGAGCGTAATTTAAAGCGGCATTTGCACGCTGACAAGTGTAGGGGGAAAATCAATTAAAAAGGTGACCACGCAGGGCAATTTAGCAAGAACCAGAAAAAGTAAAGGTGATAGCCAGAAAGGTCAAACATAACGCCGACAGAGAAGCGAAGAATGCAAAGGTTGTTAAATTGAAAAATAAGTATAAATATTTACAAGGAGAGAAATAAACCCGTTAAATAGAAACATATCAGCATCAAAGTACGGCAAGCAATCAATTAGAAGGCAAGCGAAAGCGGCCGCGGAAAATGAGAAAAATCAAACAGAAGTAGAAGGAATATATGTATAAGTATTGATGCTACTAAACAATCAAACCAATCCTCAGATTACCCTGCAAATAAAGCAAGTAGCAAGAATAGCGAAATCCCTGTCTTTGCACACTGACGAAATATCGGTTGTAGAAAGGCGTTGGCAAAGTCAATTTGTAATTCGTAAGCAAGCAACGTCAATCAGAGACCCACTCAATCTCAATCACTCTCGATCGACATTTTCATGTAACCACAGCCAGACTTTCCTAGCTTTGTCTCTAGCATACAGTAAGGGGTTAACAATTTAAAGGGAATAGGGTTAAAGTGGGATCGCCGGGTCTAATCAATGCCTCGATCGACAAGAAATCGCGTTTTGACAATCACACGAAATTAGCGTATTTCATATACACATCAGATATATCGCCCTCGCGCGTAATATAGGGTTTATATACATCTTCTCTACAGCATATATTTATAAAAAACTTTTGCTAGCCTTGGCACTTTACAGGTCTTAAATCGAACCTCTATTCTATGACAATCTCTAAGACAACCACTCTGCTCTAGAAATCTTCGAGGCTTAAAACAATTAAAGCGGTCTATACAATCTACAATCTTGCAATCAATCAGAACTTTAAACAATCTTCAAACGGTTTTCAAATCTCTAAACACATATTTATACACGTCTAAACTATTAGCCAAACACAGTAGTGATATATTAAAATACTAACATTTTTAAGAAATATTTTAAAATACGCTCAAAATCAGATTAAACGTAGGAGTCATAGAACTAAACTTGTTAGCCGTTTTCTTGTCCATCGACTAAGTGTAGCAACAATTTGCGTAAAGCTTTACGTCACACAATTGGCATAGCTGACATCGAAATCTTACTCAATTGGCATTATATTATAACAGTAAGCAGAGCTCATATATTCACCAAAACACGCAAATCAACAAACCCTGTGCAATTTCCCCAACAACCAAACCCGTCAAGAAAATACCGACAAAAACCGAAAATCTAAAACTCAAAACGCGCCAAGCAGTATAAACTCTCTAAAAACAACCAAGTGCTAAAACCGAAGCTGAGGAAATTTTAATCAACATTTGTTGCCAATAAAACTGTCATCATTGCCGCGTTAACAGAAACCACGGCGTCAGCAGCGATTGCAGCGCTCAGTATCAGCAGCAGCTCTCAAGCGTCGCTAGCCGCCAACGTCCCCGTCACGCCCACACCCACCACGCCCACACCGCCGCCCACTTCGTCAGTGGCAGGAGCAGCAGCTGCGGTAAAAAGCGAGATCGTTGCATCCGATTCGGCCGACTCCTCCCCTATACAAGATTTAATAATGGTAAGCGCCGCCCAGAATCCGATCCTAATCAAATTACCAAATCCGCACTCGAAAGCAAAGAAATGCGAAAAATTAGAACCGCTAATTTAACACCCGAAAATAAGAAAACGAATCCGAAATCGGAGTCAAGAACTCTGTATGTCTCGATCGAAGAATATGCCATGACTACTTATTAACTAAAGATATATATGAAACTTGTACAGTTTACTATGCAAAAAGCCAACTATATTACTAAACTTATTTTTTGGTTACCTCTTTCTGCCATAATAAATCTATACAGCTAACCTTATATAACTTAACTGAACTATCAACTACGTATTGGACAGTTTCAAAAGTTTTTAATGTCAATGAGGGAGATTGTATTGACTTTATTTATAAGTTGTATATTTTATTTTAAGTTTATTGATGGCCTCGGTTTCGGAACTAGATTTACTTTTAATGATCATTTTACACCTTCCCCTGCGGACGTGTATATAGTTTATTTTTAGATTGTGTTACCAACCGCCATTGACATTAAAATTTAATTAAACTAAGTTGATGCTCGACTCATGATTTGGCCACAAAAACTTTCACGTCCTCTTCACTTAAGCTGTTCCTCTCAGTGGCCAAGTTTTGAGCGGGTCTAGATCCGTTGAAACTGTCAAAATCTTTGTGCTCTGCTTCCGTCTCAGTCTCTCCTTCTGTCTCTGTATCGGTCATTCTCTGCCTCTCTATGGTTCCAATTGTAGATTCTACTATCCACTGTCCACTAGTAGCGCTCGCTAAAAACTCTCACTGCTCTATCTCTCACCTGATTTATTAATCTATATCTCAGCCCTCAAATCACTTCCCGTAGCCCACCCATTTTCCACCACTGAAACACAGCTTATAATTTAAAACGGATGATGTCGGAAGGGTCCAGTCCACTCCACTCTACACACACTTTTGAGTTTGTTGCGATTTGTTTGTATTTTATTTAAGAGAAGAACAGAAAATCCAATTCAAAAACCAAACTGAAACCAAATCAAAACTATCGCCAAAAACCAAATACAACAAATAATCTGAACCCACCACGCACAGCAAATGCAATTGTTGCACGCACCGCCGTCCACGCATCCGCATCCACATCCGCATCAGCATCCGCAGCACTCGGCAGCATCAGCCGCCGCCTATCAGGCCATGCAGATGCACCAGCAGCAGCAGCAGCATCAGCAGCAGCAACAACAACACCAGGCGGCCGTCTTCCACCATCAGGTTGCGACCATTGCCGCCCAGCAGCAGCAACAGCAGCAGCAACAGGCGCAAGTGCAGCATCAGCAGCAGCTGCAGCAGCAGTTCCACTACCAGGCCCAGGCCCAAGCCCAGGCGCAGGCCATGCTGCAGACGTACATGCAGCTGCAGGTGAACAGTGCAGTGGGTGTGGCCACCGCCCCTGCCACGCCCACCAAACCGGTAGCCGCCCAGATTCCGGGTTCTATTGCCGGACCGATTGCGGGTCCGGTTCCCGTGTCGGTGCCGACTCAGTTCTTCGCGGCTCCGAGCACTCCGTTGACCATCATTCCGGCGGCGGCGGTCGCCTCGTCGGCCATGTTCGCCACCGCGGCCACGCCCACTTCGGCGGCCACCACTCCGACCAACAATGTAAATAATACAGTTAATCTATCAGCCGTAACTAGAACTACTACTACTACTAAGAAGCAGCCGCCGGCAGCAGCGGACGCAGTCCTGAGCGCCGGCCTAGGAGTGGGTGGTGGGGTTGGGGCCGTGGCCTCGCTTCTGGGACCGGCGCCACTGCCGATGATGCCCCACCACTTGCCCCTGGCCAGCGTTCTGGGCTGCAGCAGCGCCAGCAGCGGCTGCAGTTCTGCATCTTCTGATTGTTCTATGCCATCGCCAACTTCACTACACTTATCTTCTCCTAAAAAGGTTTGTGTGTTCACTAAAAAAACGCTATAAACAACTCTCTCCTCAGATCTCTTTGAGTTTTCCTTCAGTCATTTTCCTGTCGAGAAGTAGATACTAACTTTCTTTCCCCACTAACTCCCTTTTTCTCTTGCTTTGCCTGTTGTTCTGGTATTTGTACATCTTGGATATGCACTATAATCTCTGAATTTGTCATCATTCACCACTGTAGCTAACTAAGCCCTTTCTCATTCGTTGTCGTGCTCCTAGTTGTTGCCGTTGTTTCGTAGATGTATTTGCGATTTTAATTGTTAATTTGATTACCAATCAATTATTTAGTACTAAGACCATTAAGTTAGCTGTAAGTGAATATACAACATCAAAGTCCCATTTTACAATTACTGATTCACATAATTGCATAATGTCTTACTCTACAATCTGGCATTTGCACATTGCAGGCTTTTGTACACTAGGAAAAATATAACCCTCTTAGATTTTGTATTTTTGAATATTTTCTTGATCCAATTAACTTATTCTTTAAAAGTATTCTACAAAATCATAATTTTTTTACATATGTCTCGGGCTTATTCAAACTTTATTTAAACATCATAGACCAAAAAACCATATTTATTACCTAAACATTTAATAACGAGAACTGTGGGATAATTAAATGCCAATTAAATTATAGTATATATGAATAGCACACTCGTTTTTTTTCACTGCCAGCCTTTCAGCCCTTTTTATTGGGCCACGTCTTCTGAGGGGTCACTATTTGGGTTGTGTGAGTCAATTGCGCGTAATAAAATAATGTGCAACCGCTCGCCCAGCTGACCAGCATACAAATGAGCGTCCGATCGGGTTTCTATATCCGACACTAATTTATTGACTCAATCTCAACTTTGTTGGAAGTTCGTAAATTTCGATGAAGGCAATAGTGGGTTTGCGAAAAAAGAAAAGGAGGTAGAACAAAAGTTGCTGGCTGGTTGAATTTATTATTTTATCAGTCATAACTATCGCGTTGCAGGCGAGCATTAACCGCAATTGTTTGGCCAGCACTTACGTTTTGTCCTGGCCAACTGTTTCGGTTCGCCTGAACCTCCTCCACCTCTGCCTCCGGCCGCGTTTAGCGCCTCTCCGCCTCCTTTTCCCCCATTCGGCCACATGTCGTCCATATTGATTAGTTGGCGTTGAAAACGTCGCTGCAATTTGTTGGCGCAAACTGCACCACGAAAGGCAAAAAGTTGTACCTCCTCGTCACTCAGTTCTGGTAATAGAACGGCCGGCCGACCCTCTGCTCCTCTTGCTCCTCTTTCAGTTGTATTTCCCCAGCCGTGGCCGCGAGTCAAACAAACGTGGCCTGTGCTGTGGGCCCAGTGTGCCAGGGCTCGGTGTCCAGTGGCGTGTATCGCCCCTCGTATCCAGTGTCCTTTGTGTTAGGTGTCCAAGTGTCCGAGTGTCGGCTGTCCACAGTGCGTATGTGTGCTCCGTTTGTTATTCTAACCGCCGAGCTGCCAGAACGGACAACCCACGTCTGCCACATTTATTATCGATTTATCCTGGCCAGCAGCTCCTTGCTTTGCTGCTGCAATTACCCCCCGACCCTCATTAATGTTTAAACTGTACTTAAATGACTCTATTATGTGTTTCCCCCTTTTCACAGCCCCGTACACGTTAAATTATCTGTAATTGATTTTGTTTAACATACGCCCCGACAATACCTGACACCCAGCCCTTATCCATTAGCCGATTTAAATGTTGGTTTTAGTCTTGCGCTTATTTTTCGTGCGATTTTCCATCTGGCCGTCATTAAATGCACTCAGTCGTACATGGAAATATTTTGTGATTAAATAGTTTTCGCATCGATCCCCTCGGCATTGCTGTGTGTAATTATTATTGTTATATGGCAACAAATTCCGCAGTTTTGTTTTTAGTGATTCCCGCAAAAACGAAATACAGCAATATTTTAATTCATTTGTATTTATATGGCTCAACAATCCGCTTTTCCACTGTTCCCACCTGCACTGCTCGTTGTGGCAAATATTTTTGTCAACAGCGATCTGCGTAAGCAAATAGCAATGAAACGGAGGCGCAGGAAAACAACCCCTAGGTGCTAATAAAGACCGCGGACAAGTCCAGCAAACCGCACGATAAATAAAGATATTGACAATGGAACATGAAAGCTTCCGCTGCGAGGACAAACAGAAAATTTTTCAAATTAGGCAGTGCGCTTGGGGATTCGGATAAACATCATGTTAGGCGGCGGCAACTCTGCGGGCAAACCGCCCGCAAGTGTCACGACCTCATCAGCGAACTCGCTTTGAAGTGTCGAAGTCAGTCAGCCTGCACTTCTAATAATAATCCGCAGAACTGCCGGCCCTCGGCTAACTTACAAACGCACAAATAAACTTTTTAAATTTAAAAATTCATCAAACTTTCAAGCCGGGCCGACAAGTCAAACAAACTAGATGAGCACTGGGAGGGGTCAGTATGCAAAAAAAATAAACAACAAAATAATAAAAAATGTATATATATGAGGAAAGAATTACATTAATCCGTAATCGAAAAACTTGACTCGAACACGGTGGAAAAGTTTTCGTTGTGCGTTGAAATTTATAACATTTTTTATAATAAGCGATTTACAAGCGCGCTGCATATAAAGTGTTTCCAACTACAAAATTTCAATTATCTCCCTGTTTTTGGACCCGTCCGGCAATAAAACAATTTGAAATTTAAATGCACCGGAGACAAAGTCCCCTTTTCCCCAAAAAATTATGTCAAGAAGTGGGACAAGCAATATGTTGCCCAAAATAAGTGAGGGCAAGCAGAAAGGAATTGCTTCGTGCTAGCATCAAATTGAGATGAGAAAATAAAATTCAATAAACTCTTGTTAAGCACGCAGCGCTACGGGAGGGGGACAGCAGAGCTGGGGGACAGGGGACAGCAGATGCGTGCTCCGAAACAGGACAACGTTTTAAATATTGACAGCTACAAAAGGGAGTCCCTTTTCCGCCCTCCCCAACCCTGGCCTGGTATCCCTGATGACGAGGCTGCCGAGTAAATAGATAAATCAACCCCAGAGACATGTACACCAAGCATTTTTGCATTGATCAAAGCTGGGGCCGGCTCAGCAGGGGGCAAAGGGGTGGGAGCAGGGCGAAGGACAGGACATGATGCCTAAGCATTGTTATGATTTATCCGGCCCTCAATCGATTTTCGTAGCACACTTTTTGGGGCTGACAAAATCCCATCTCTCATTGATGAGAGCTCCTACAATTGCGCTAATCAGAGTGGCTGCGACACATGCCTAGATTCGATTGAGTACGGTGGACCATCAAAAGAGCAAATAGGTGCACACAAAGTAAATATTTTTGGGGTACTTTAGGGTCCATTAGAGTTTAACATTCTCCAGGAGAGCTGAACTTCAGCGAGAACTGTAGGCCCATTCTCTTGTAACCAGTTTACTTGCTGGCTGCTTCACTGTACCTTGGGCCGTCGTTGCGATTCGCCTGTCGCTGACAAACAAATTAAAAAGTTATGACTAAAAACGTTTCGGGCTCGGCAATGAAATGAAATTTGTTCGCTCGGACAACGCTCAGTGTTCAGTGCTCAGCTATGCCGCCGGCTAAATTTAAATTGCTTTTGTTGCGCTTTTGTAGTTGTCTAGTTGCTGCTGCCGCCGCTCCTGGTTCTGCTCCTAGTCTCGCTCCTCCGGCAGCTGATGATGATGATTTTCCTTTTTGTGAGCGCAAGTTTTCTTTGTTGTTTGCACAAATAGTTTTTGTCGCCCGCGCACAGCCATAAAAAATGCCAGATTTTCTTTTGAATGGCGTCGCGGCGGGGCGCGTAAAAAAAAATCTCGAAAAAAATAGTAAAAATGTGTGTAGCTGCGAATTAAGTTTGCAGTTAAACGGCCACGGCTAAGCGCATTAAGAGAAAAGTTTTTGCATCCACTGGTGCCCCCCACTTCTCTCTTTATTTCGAGGCGAACTTTTCCGAAATCATTAAAAGCTTAAATGCGGCGACCAGGAGCATGAATATGAATATGAATATTGAATGTGCGGCGGAATGAGTGACTGACGGAGACCATTAAAAGCAAGCGCGCCCTTCAACCCCCCAAGCCAACTTGCGGGGTTGTAACTTTGGCTTTTACGAGCGCAAAATGTTTGCCCTTCAGTGCACTAATCCACCGAGCACACGAGCTCACTGGCACACCAGCAAACTACCAAACTAGCAAACTAGCAGACTGGCAGGAGCATGTGAGCGGAGGCCACAACCCCGGGACCAACTCGGGCACTCACTCAAACTAGAAGCGACAAACTAACTTATTAATATGCAATGCACACTTTGTTGCTGTATTAATTGCAATATTAAATTTCCACTAATACTCGCTTAGCCGGGGCAGACCAGGACTCGCCTTTCACCCACACTGAGCGAATAAGTATATACCTCCCGGATTAGGTACATTTCAAAAACTAACTTTGGTTCGGGTCTTCGATTTGCCTATGAAAAACTCTGTTAAACATTTTATTCTACGAGTTTATATATCGATATCATGGCTTAGAATGATATCTGTATTTAAGACACTTTTTCCAGTGTCCGCTCAACTTGTTCTGCTTGAAAAGTTTTTCCGCAACTTTTAGCGGAGTAAAGTGAGTTGAAAACACCTAGAACCGAGTAATTATTACATGTTTACGTGCGCCAGGATCACGTATCCCTATTCCTTTCGCCGTACCCATCCCGCCACTCCTGTTCCTGTCCCGCTCCTGTTTCCTGGCAAGGATTTGCGATGGGAGGGACGGCTTCATTCGGCATGCGGCACGGGTGCGCTGAAAAGCGATACTAATGATAAGTTTTGCTTGCCAGGAGTCCGTCAGCGAAATGAACTCAATTTGCTACGTTTTACATTACCAAAGCCGCGAACGGACATCATTTCCATACGCGCACGTACGGCGCAGACGGAGGTGGTGGGAATTTTCGTGCTCGGTTGCCCGCAGCTTGATGTATGCGGCTGGGGAAATTCTGCGTCTGGCAGCTGAAAATTGCACTGCAACGCACCCCAGAAAACCAGAGGCGAACAAACGGGTGCCGCGGAAAAAGTAGCAGCGAAATTTATAAATGTTTAAGAGGTGCAGCAGGCAGGCAGGCAGAGCCACCGGCATCGATGCCAGACATAATGTTGGCTCAAGTTTGCAGTTAACTAAATTTACACACTCGCAATCTGGGCGAGTGCAACTGATTTCATTAACTAGAGTTGGGCAAACAAGCCCACAAAGTCCCGCCCTTCTCTCTTCTGGCGGGTGGAAAATTAATTTGTTGAAAATAAGTTGAGGGCAAAGTTTTTCGTGTTTGCATAGCACACTTTCATGTGCGCACTGCTCGGGGCTGATTAATAACCACAGACGTTGTCTATCCGGCCCTTGTCTAATTATTATTGTAGCGCAGAATGTGTGTCAGACCAAAGTTGAGCTGGTAAATTTTAGTGTCCTGAATTATGCATCAACTTTGAGCCACCCCTTCCCGTAAGAGATCGTAACCCTTAATATTTTATAGCACTGATTTCGACTGCGACAGCCCATAAGCACATGCTAATAACTAATTTGTGGTCCTCGGGCTAACGAAGTCTGGCTTGAACTTGATTAAATGCAGTTCTGGCGGACAATTGTCACCTTTTGTCAACATCAACATCAAATTTTCCGCTAGTTTTATGTGCATAAATTCAAATGCCAGACATCAGGACGAAGCCCGGCCAGAAGGCAGACTTTTGATGAGTTGTGCAATTTCCAGGCTGAGGCACAGAAATAGGAAAAAAAGAAAAAAAGGGCTGAAACCCGGCCATTGTCGCCTGTCGTCTTTGGTTCGCCTTTTGCCTTTCAAGCGATTTTCCCCCGTTTTCCACAGCCAGGAAAAGCGAAGACTGCGCTTGATTGTCTGTGTAAATGCGGCGCCAATTTTTTATGCTCATAAATGCAGGCAGACCAGCAAAGCGACTCCACTTTCCACTCAAGTTCATTGTATTTGCATGCTGCCCACCCCCTCCTGGCATATTTTCTGCTGTTTCATCATTCTCATCAGCAGGCATTGCTCATACGCCACGTTCCTCCTTTCGTCAGTCAACAAAAGCCAGAGCTGCAGTTCGTATAATTTTTTACCCATGCTTTGTTCAAGTTCGCTTTGCTCCAGAGCCAAAACGTTAACAGTATTTTCAGCATTTTCGAGACAGTTTGTCATAATTCCATAGAATCTACTTGGCATTTTTTCTCGTTTGTGTGCTTCTGGCTTCGGAGCTTCTTCTGACGTTTTATTGTGTCAACATGACAAATCGTCAAGTGTCAGGAGGGCCAGGAAGGGGGAATGCAAAAATACGGTCTTTCCTTATTTAATTTGAAGGTGGCCCTAAATGGACTAAATTGATAGGCATGCACAGAAAAAATATTATTGTTCTTAGTCTGGGATATATTCAAATACGGGAACTCTGTGAGTTGTTTGAAAGAAACTTGGTGGGAATAAATGATTGCATAAAATATTTGATTCTCCAATAAATAATTTAAATATAGTAAGAATTGGTTCAGTCATTTTGTGAATGGAGATTCTTCCGTTTAAAGCTTCAAATAAATTAACACTTTCACCTTTTTTCGACTTAGAACAGGGAGTTAAATTGTTTCACTTTTTATCAGTCGGGCCATAAATTCCATTGCTCAATTACAATATTTGGCCCATCGTATGTAAATTTATGAGCATTTTTATTTCGATCAATTTACTCTCCTACTATTTCTCTCACATCCCGTTTGTGTGACTGGTGTCTGCGTTATATTTATGCTTTTTACGGCCACCTCGAAGGAGAGAAAAATTTATTCATTGAAGTTTTTACAGTCAACTACACACCTCCTCGATGCGGTTAGCCCTCGCATGGCCATCATCGTAGTCATCATCCTCATCCGGGGATGTCGGAAAAGCGGCTAAGCCGAGCTCCCTGCTCCCCGCTCTGACGTAATCATTCATACTTCATCAAGTTGACCCGACTCCGACTCCTTGCTTTTCTATTCAGACCTCGGACTCGAGCCCGCCTCCGTCCCTGCTTCATTGCTATGCAAACTGCTCCCAATGGCTACGTTTAATGGTCAAGTGTGTAAAATTGCATAGCAAATCGCTGGGATGGTGGATGCGGGTGGGTTTGGGAGACAGCTGGTGGGGAAACGTTTCCTGGACCATTGCTCTTAGATAAACATCTTTGCCATCTGTTTTTGCTCCACTTTGCTCAAGCTCTCTGGGTTCTGGGTTCTGGCTGCTGACTGAGTTACATATTGATGTGATTTACCACTCATGTCTTTAGGGCGTTCTGTGTCCTCGGCAAATTGTTTTGGAATTCAGTTTTGAATCGATTCTCCTTGTGGCATGATATACACGCCGATACGGCCGATTCATCGCACATTTTATGCCTCCGTTTTGAGGTTCAATTTGAACGTGTTGCCTCCTTTTTTCCTGTCGTAGCCATAATATATGTGGCAGATAAATTGAAACTTCACCTCAACTAAATTATGGTTCTTTACCGGTTTGTCTACTACTGAATCTTATTTATTTTATGACAGCCCCACCGAAGTAGCGAACAACCTAAGCTCGGTCCCTTAAAAGCTTATAGTAAAAAGTTAAATTTCGTATTGCCACCTTAAAATGTCTCAAGTGATTTAATAAGTAAGAGAACAAAAATTGTATTTAATTTATTTTGCCGCTCTAGTCGATTTATAGTATTTTCCTCTTCTTATATAAGCTCCATTCGTAGACTGTCCATCAATCAACTCTCCTGAAATTCCCGTGCTCCCAGCTATGTCTTGCCATTGTTGATTTCATTATGATTTCGATTTGCATAACCGAATGTCTAAGCAACAATTTGGCACTCGGCCCCCACGGTTCAAAATGGTCGCCAGGGACTCCTTTTCACTGTCAATGGCTCTGAGGAGTGGAGTTCGAGGTGCAGTTGGAGTTCATCATCGTCTTCGGGCGGTGTGTATCAATTTTGGGGGCCTCACATTTCATTAGCTTGTCAACATTTGTGTTAGCCGACAAGCAAGCCTGTGATGGCCATGTCTTTGACACTTCAGCCTGCGGCGTGCGCCTCAAATTGTAGTTGCCATGGCGTGCGGCACACAAGGAGCGAGGGAAGGAGCTTTGAGTGGTGCTTCAGCCCGGACTGTTGCCCTAAATAGTTAAACTGCTTAGCGAGTGTCTTGCGATTTGGCAGACTATGGCACATGCTCCGGTTGCTATGCAAATCAATTTTCCCGAACAACCTGTCTGTGCCGTGAACCCGAGTTCATTAGTACTTTGTTTAGTTAACTTTCTATTGGCAGGCTTTTGAACTTTGATACCCGGATTTGGCAAACGCTTTTGTGCTCACTCAGTTAATTTGTTTTAATTGCCATAATTTTGTCCTGCCTGGGCTGCTGCCTGCTGCTGTCTGCTTTGATTTTCATGCAAATTTTAAAGCGCTTAAATTGTGGCGAGCACAATCAGCAGGAGGAGGGGCAGTCAGGTAACGAGCTGTACAAAACGAAATCCCTTCTTAACAAAGGCAGGAGGGGAAATCATAAATTTTGCCCAGCAGCCATAAAAGTGTTCAGCTTGCTTCGTTTGGGGAGCTCAAAAGCAAATATGCAATACGCTTGCTATCGATATGCCGAAATCTATGCTGCTGCCGTTTTGCTTTTCCCCTTTTCGGTTTTTTGCCTAGACAAAGGGGAGAATCCCTGGCACGTAAGGAGCTCCGCAAAAAGCCCTTGCCAAAAGTATTTTATTTATTTTTGCCACACACACACACCAACACATTATCAGCAAATGTTATTAGGGTGCCCCGTAAGTATGCAACAGTTTTTTGTGCGCATGTTGTTCTTTTTCCTTTTCCTGCTTTGTGTTCTTGTGTTGGCCCTGCGGGCAGACAGCAACAAACAACAGGCAGCCAATTAGGCAAGCCAAAATCTGGTTAACTGTTGCTTTCCTCCTTTTTGGCAGCCAGCCAAGACATGGTTTTATTGCACTTTAATAGGCTAGCGAGTTGGTGTTTTTCGGGGTTATAGATAGGCCAACGCATTAGGCAAATCGTAAATGCTCCAACTTTTTTCAGCGCATTGCTTTCAAACCACTTAACGTAAATGATGTTGATATAGCCGATAGACAGGGAAACTTTCTCGGGCCTTTCCCCTATAAACACACGGCACAGTTGTTGTGATTATTATTGCTGTTGTTGCCGCCGCTCTTCTCGAGCAACTTGCTGTTTTTCTTGGGCCCAAAAGTCGTTGAGCGTTAAAAGCAACCCAAAAATGTTCTACAACTTTTGGTTTGAGTGTGTGTTGGAACAAGTTAATGTAAAAGTATTTTTATGCTTTGAAAAACATTTGCCGAGCCAAAAATTATAAAGAAAATAATAAAGGAGGAAAGAAGCGAAGCAAAAAGAAAGGAAAACAAAAAGTAGAGCTAGGCAATGCGGTGGGAATATTCTGCGGTTGTTGTTGTTGCATAAATAAAATCAAACAAAACAAGTAGGAAAATTCGAAACAAACACCCACATTGTCTGCGTCTCGGTCGCACGAAGTGGGGGATTCCCATATTATCGTCAGTCGCATCATCATCATGGATCAGCCGCAGTCGCTGTAATTTTGTTATACGCACGTGTGTGTGTGCGTGGGTTTTCCTCCTTTCCTGTTTTGCTCTGTGTGAGTGTGTGCGCCACAAGATAAATGTCTATTTAAATTGTCCCTGCTTCTAGCCGGGTTCTTTGTGCCGTCGATTCCTCAATGGCAGGACCATGGCAATGCCACTTGACAGCGCGCCGCCCACTCGAACTCCTCCCTAGTTAAATCTTTATTGTTATCATAATTTGCTTTTATCCGTGCTCAAAGCTTGTCTCATGGCAGGTTACCTAACCAAAGCCCCATTCATCCAGCCGAGATGGGACAGGCAGAACCGAGCCGAACAGAAACCGAGTCAAACGAGACCCAGAGTTCACATTTTTATCGTAATTGTTTTCGTGCATTTTTTTCGGTCTCCTGCTAAAGTGAAAAGCGGGAAAATGGAGCGTAAATAGCACTGAGCTCTGTGGGCTTGTTTACCATTTTCCCAGCTCTGTGCTTGCTATGCAAATCAATAAAAGTTGATAATTGAGATTTCTTTAACAAGATTTCGGGTGTCACAATGACAAGCTCCTGTTGCCTGCCTGCCTTCCTGTTGCTCCTTCCCCTGTAGATGATGATGAAACAGATACTAAGGCAGGGGAATATTAAAATTATAGCCGGCAGACAGCGTTGTCAGCAAAAATGGCATCTCTAGGCTGTGTGCCAGTGACATAAATTATAATTAGATTGAACGGCAGCCGACGGTAGACCTTGAAAAACGATCCGATGGGGCAATTTCCTGAAAACGGTGCATCATTAAATGAATTAAGGAAATCTATATCATAGAATAATTATACTGCTCATTACGTACATTTTCGATTACCTTGATTTTGATAGCGTTCGACCCTTCTCTGCATAATTCGATTTGTTACGTTATTTATGATTTTGAAAACCTTACCCCTCCATCTCTCTAGTATTTGTCGTATGAAATTTGATATTGTGTGCCTCTAGATAACCCAGAGATTGCCGTACTGTCCAATGTTTTAGTTATAAGCCAACCCGATCCCAGTGCATGACTAACCAACTGTTGTCTTCTCTTTTTTGTTGCAGGTAAGGACCGATGAACAGTATATTTATAAACTGAACTATTTGGTAAGCCATTCAATAAGTTTCCCAATATACTCAACCACATTTCGGGCTGGCAGGCGCACTTACCATTTGTCCCATAAGTATCTTTGGGGTTTTATTTCCGCAAATATCCCGCTTCATTTGGCATTGCGGCAAGCAGCCGGCAATTGTGTGCCATAATTGAATTTTAAATAAACCCGGCCAGACACGCACGAGAGTCGATTGCAGTCGTATCCTTTCTGCTCTCGGCTCCTTGGCACTTGTCTACTTTTTAAACTGTAAATAAATTTCATCGAATTTCTTCGCTGCCTGCTGACAAAGACGTCTAGCAGGCGGCTTCTTGCCCTGCTCCATGCTCCGTGCTCCTTGTTGCTGTCGTTGTGTTTGCCGCATCCTGCGCCATGAAGTATGCAATTTTATTTAGTGCGACCGGCACTTACCTGGCATCACTTCCTCCCTCCAGCCACAGCCTTTGTGCCGGCTGCTTGAATGCCATAAAATATTTAAGTTTACATTTCTCACACACAGTGTGCACCTCCCTTTCCGTTTGGGGATCATGCTCTACCTCTAAGCCGGATCTTCTTTTTGTTGTCTCCTTGCATTGACTGCACTAGACTGTCCATTTTTATAACTGAATTTGCCCAGTCAAGATTTCTACGACTTGGCCACACACATCAATGCACTTAGAGAAAGCAATAAAGCTTATTTACGAAATAAATATTTTGTGTAATACTGTAGTAAAAAGCTTAATTTCGAAGCTCGTTCAATATTTTGATGGTCATAAAATATCATCAGATTGATTTCTGGCGAGGTTGGAATACTTTGGAATACTCTGGACGTTCTTCCAATTGCAGAAATCCAATGCGAAAGTATTATTGAGCAGAGACACTTTGCAAGAATACATATTTTTTTACCAGTGAACTCATTCAGCATGTTTGTCCGCCTGCTTAATATTTGCTCTGCCATTGTCATGGGTCAGCCCCTACTCTGACCGCAAGCGACCGACACGACCTGAACCGGCTATTTGTGCAGCACTTGGCTCGCCTCGACCGACTCTCCAGCTCTGATTACCGGCAATTCCGTTTTTCCTCACTGCAAATATAATTAAGTCAACACACAAACACGTCCAGATATATCTATGGACAAATAGTGCAAGTGAGTTGCATGTGCATTTTATTTAAGAGTTCAATAAGCAAACTTTGCACCGAGTCAAGAGTGCAGCCATTAGGTAATTAATTTAACACTTGGCCACACAGCCCGGCCACTAATTGGCTTCCATTTACCAATTGAGACAAATCCGGCGGAGGGAAAATAAAGAATAGAGCAGAACTGGAAGCTGATGGATGGGCAGATAGAGCTGTAAGTCGGAATCAAAGCGATGGCAGTCATTACTGCCATTTGCGGCACACTTGGGGTTGGCAGCCATGGCAGTAGTTCCCAGGAAAAGAACCTGACATCAAAAACGCTTCAATGAACTGGTCAAATGTGGAGTAGGGTACGTGTGTGGGTGTGTTTGGGGTTGACTGCTCACTGAACCCAGTGAACCTGCTCGAAATTAATGTGCCACGTAAAAAGGGTAATTTCCAGAAGCCACGTCAAAGGTGCTTGGCCAAGTTCCAAGTTCGGGGCAAGACTTGTTGCGTGCCTTGTGCACTTTTTTTTAGACATGACCCCCATAGTCAAAGTGAAGTCAAGTGCAAAGTAAAGTAAAATATTTTCCCAACAGAAAAGAAAAAGGGTAGCGAAAACCAGCTAACATCAAAATAGACAAGCTGCGAAACTTTTGTAATGTCTAAAAGGCTCTGCTCATTAAGAGGAAAGTCGAGGAGGAGATGCGTTTGGTGGTGCCTTTGGCGTTAAACTCATTAACGGTAATTGCAACCTTTTTTTGAGCGCGCATCGCATTTTTAAAATGCAATTTTGTTAATTAATTTTCGCACATGACGCCCGCCGTCTGAGGCGTCGCTCGTTAGCTCCGGCATTAGTCGATGATTTGGCTTTTGAATATGTTGTCAATCAGCAACGGAGCGTCCTTGACTTGTCTATCCAGCCGCCACTTGTAGCTGCCAGGCGTAGCTCTTTGGCTTTGGCTTTTCGGCGCTTTTCGCTTTTCAATTACGGAAAAACACGCCCCGCAGCCCACTTTCGGATGGAATTCGGATTCGGTTGGGATAACGCTCTTTACCGCTAGAATCAAAAGCCAGCGGATCCGCCTCCTGTTGCTGACACTGATGATGATTGTCGCCCCGAGGGGCGTAGCCCAAATGGAGGTAGAAGAAGTGCTCTTCACTGAAAAAAAAGTATCTTCTAAAAGCCAATCGCAAATTGATTCTCAGTCAGCTTTGTGACGTAAATATTAGACGCCTTTTTCATGATCAACATAAAATAAAAAAGGTTTATCCTAAATTGAATACTTTATAAACAATTGCTACAAAAGTCAGTTACAATTTAAATTCAAAATTTTAATTTTTAAAATGTATTTTTAATTAGCATCCATTATTTAAAAACTATTACCCCAACGAATACGTAAGCCACTTTCCTTAAAAAATGATTTTAAATTTGCGATTAAAAAATCTTCTAGTGCAGTAGTCTCACATTTCCACCGGCTGCAGAATAATTTGTCTTGCGGCCAAACGTTCTATTATCAAGCGGCGGAGCAGAGTGTGTGTGTGGGCCGAATGGCGAAGGCGAATATAATATCCTCACTTGGAGCGCACTCCAGAGATGCCCAGCCCAGATACGAGGGCTTGTTCCCGCCCTCGAGGCGGTTAACTGAATTTCAGTGAAAAACGAAAGGAAAGCCAAGCCAGCGGGGGAAAAAACAGAGGAAAGCAGGGCTTAAGGAGCTTCTGTGATTTATAAGCATGTGCTCGCTGGCTAACCTTTCGCTTTTCACTTTTCTTTTGGCACTCCTTTACAATCAACAGTCCTTTTCATGGGTCAGTGCAACTCACACACATAGAGACAAGGAAAAAGGCTGTCACTGCTGTTGTAATCAACTTAATTGCCGGGAAACAGAACCGGGGCACCCCGAGAGGAGTAAAAAGGCGCGCAGGAGAGGGCGAATAATTATGAGTAATTGCTATTAATAAAATATAGCCAGAGCTGGCCAAAGGACATATTCATAGCGCCCAAAGGCACGCGATGAAAATATAAAAAAATTACTCCCAACCAGTAGCGTAAAAAGCAACGAAACTTATTCACAGAACGGAACAGAATACATTTGATTATAATCTACAATCTACGTCAACAGCAGCAGTATCCAGGAACTACAAAAACAACAAAGAGGGTTGTTAGCCCCTAGACAAAGCTCGAAAATTGATATTAATTTTTCCGCCTTTTTTTAGCCTTAGCTCGTGGAATGTCGTTAAAAAGCAAGCAAGAACAAAAGACCCAGAAAGAGGAGTAAAATGTTATGAGCCTTGTTATCGGCCCACGCCCACGAAATGAGGGCGCAATGTGTTTCCTTGGCATTAATTTTTGCTATTTAGCAACGTAAGAAGGCAGCAAAAATATATCAAATTAATTAGTGAGGCTTTGCGGCAGGGAAAAAAACGAAAAAACAACCGCAATAGCAACAATGGCATGCAAAAAAATTTGGTGAAATTAAAATCCTGTTTCCAGGCCCCTTAAAGCCACAACAATGAAGTCCCCAAGTAACTGACCATGACCAATTCAAAATACAGACGAGATCGTTAAAGGATTTCGATATATTATTTTTAGGACTCGTGCTTAATCTCAGCCCACATCATTATACGTAACAATTAAGCAATGTGTGGCCATGGGGATGCTATTTGTCAATTTGACATTGACAAACTCGTTGGTCTAGATTAGAAAACACATGGGCCTGGGGTGGCCTTAGCAAGTGCGAAATGTAAACACAACGAATGGTCTGCGGTCTCTTCTTCTTCGAGCCAAACAAGGGCGAGAATGAGAACGAAAAGGAGAACTCGCCCCCAGGACATGTTGCGAAAACTTCATTTGTGGCCGGTGCTCTGTGCCCCTCTTATTGCCGCTTGACTCTCGTTAAACGCTTCAATGACTTAATTATATTTCCGTAATTGTCTCTAAATCACGAGAGCCATAATTAGATTGCCACAGCGCACAAAAGTATGCAGCGCTCTTGCTTACTTCATTGTTGCTTTCTGCTGCGGACGAAAAGGAATATCTGTCTTTTCAGCTTTATAGAATTTAACCGCCTCGCTTATAAGCCAAGGAGAACTATTTCCAGTTAAACAAAGGGAAAATGGCAAAGACCAAAGCACGGAGAAAGTGCTGCAGTCAAAGTTTTTAAGTGTTTATTTCAATTATTGTTTGGCTGCGTGTTGTCTGCTCCGTGTTTTTAACCCCGCGCACGGGGGCGAGTGCTCGCGGGGGCAATTTAATTTTCCGCATTTTGTGCACTCCCGAAAAGAGTGGGGAAAAACAACGAACAATAACAAAAACTAGTTAAGAAATGCAAAAGTTTTTAGCGTGAAAGTTCGTCCACCGTTCGTCCTGCAGCCCCTCCCTCCCGGCTTTGTTTTCATTTTCATTCACGTGCAGTTACTCAATTTTTGTGCTTAACACGAAAGAGTAACAGAAGGGAAAACAATGTGATTCAATGGTGAAAAGCTGAAATAGTGAAATGCTTGAGGTGTCGAGGGAAAGTCCCCTTCTTCACTCACACATCGGCGCTCTGGTATAATTTAATTTTACACTTGCTTCTACTTTTGCTGGCGACCAAAACTAATGCTGGCGCACTCGAGTTTCCGCAACATTGTTGCTCGCAGCCCAGCAGCATTGGCGGAAAACTTGGCCAACAGCCCCGCCCCTCCACTTGCCGCCCCTGCTGCCCCTTCCCCTCCCCGGAGCCTTTTCGCCTCGGTCTGTTTAGTGTTGCGTGTCGCCATATTGTTTGCTTTATGTCACACACTCACCAGCACAAACGCACTCTCTGGTTTATTTGCTCCGACAGCCATATATTTTACTCTCAGGTAATTGCGGTTTTTATTTCACAAAAATAATAATAGCTGCACCTTCGGGGGTGGCGCTGTGCGAGAGTGTGTATGTTGGTGCATGTGTGTGGATGTGGATGGATGGCTGTCGGAAGTTGTCAGGCTACAACAATGGTGAGTGGGAAAGGCGAACGGCATCTTAAAGCAGCCACAAACACGCGTGCACACAGGGTCTCAACCACTTTAAAGGCGGCAGCTGAACGCTAATAAGACACACAGACACACAGAGAGTTCCCAGGAGGGGCAGGTGGAGGTGGAGGAGCAGACAGCCGCCTTTCATGGGTGTGTGAGCTTACACTCCGCATACAGCAGGCTGGATGCCCTGTTTGTCTGCGCGAGTGTGCAGCATAAACCCTGTTAACACACTTAACAACAAACAAAGCTACAAGCAACGCCTGGCCGGGCACACACCTCCTCGCCCCTACCACCGCCCTCCACTATGAGCATAACTTTAATGCTCATTGCTTGGCTCGCTGCCTTGACTTGGCTCGACGCCAAATTTAAATGAACTGGGTCGCCGGCGACGACGAACTGCAGAAGAACCCCGCATTCAGATGAAAATGTGCGGGATGCAGGAGGGGTGCGAAACTAAAGGGGTTGAGCTGCCAGCTGGGGCAGGCACTGTCCAAAAACAGCAGAAAAATGGTTTGCCTTTTAATAATGGCTACCACCAAATGTGCCTTTCTTAATTTGTAAATGTTTTATTAAAAGTACGAGATTCATTTCGAGAGATCTTTAATTTACTGACTGAAATAATGGATTGAACTAAATTTACATGTGATAACCTCCCATGATGATATCAACAAATGGAAGGATTTTTAGCAGTGTATGCTGGCATTGGTATGCATTCGCATGGGTCTTAATTACATAATATCCGAATGAAGAAAATTCGAAATGCCCAGCGGGCTCTTGAGGCCAAACCAAAGCCTGTGTGTGAATCCTGGCCCAAACCGATTTGTGGGGGAGTTTATAAACAATAGTTCATTTGCGAGCGCTCCGAGGTAGCCTTAACCCGCCGTCGCCCGCCTTAACCCCTGTGCCCAGCTAACCCGCATAATGTGCTTACGCTTCATCGAGTGACCGTTGTCTGTGGCTGTGTGCTGTTGCTTTGCGTGGGTGTGAGTGGGTGTGAGAGGGTGTGACTGGGCGGTGGAAGGTCGAAGGTGAGCTGCCGAACAACGATCGACGGGAGCTGCGTGGTGCTAAAAATGTTAATGCAAATCATTGGGGAAATCAAAAATGGCTCCACCCCCGTCCAGAGTGCAAGTGAAAATTGTGGCCAAGATTTTCGTAGGCATCCACTTCATGCAATTTGCAAGGGTTTCCCAAGTGGCCTTTCCTCCCCCATTTCCCCGCCCTGTTTGTTGTCAAATTTGCGCAGCAGCCGCTTCCAATTGCAACAGCCAAGTCATTAGCATAAACGTAGAGCGGCGAAAAGCAGCGAATCCATTAAGGCCCGTGGCTACCGGATAGGCCCTCGAAACGGGCCGTGAGCCCCTGCTTTTGGCAACTCTTTAAAGATTTATGAAGCGTCAAATATTTATTATGCCCGCTTTGCAATATAAGGCAGCCGAGCACGCGAGCCCCGTCTTGGCACGGAATGGTCCACGGCGAAAGGAGAGCCAGCAGCCAACAGGCGGGCAGGCATCTCCCTAAGCCTTTGGCTCTGGCTTCCTTGCTGGCTGTGCGAACACTTTTTGAAATTGCAAAGCGGCGCAAATAAATAAAAACACATAAAAAGTAGGCAAACGCAGGATACGAGGCTGAAGCAACATCAGCCAGAGCCACAGCCCCGACACAGACAGCGGGAAAATAAAAAGCAAGGCATAAAATAAAACGCAGGCGGGGAAACGAAACGAATGAGAGCGCAGCCCACGATGATGGGTCCAAGGAATGCCAGCAACAGGACACAGAAAGAAAAATCCGTTCTGAAATCAGGACGAATCTGCATTATATCAGGACCTGTTAGCCTTTTGTTCTAAAGGGAGAAATTCAACTTTATAAGATTTTTAAAAAATACCGCGCTATTGTGAAGATGATTTAAGGATATTTTCAAAATCAGGATAGCAGACTACAAGGGCGTTTTAAGATAGTAGAATATTTTCATCAGTGCATGGCTGGCACAAAAAATGCAGAGCGAGAGCAAAACAAAATCAATGCGAGAAGCAGGCTGAGCTTGAGTCTTAGTCGCACTTTTACTTTCCCTTTTTCGGGGATGGGGATTGTGAGGGGATGTGGATGTGGCACTTCAACCCCTTCAACGACTCACGAGGACACGGCGGCTGCAGCAGCCTCTTCTCGTGGCGTTGAAATATGTGGCCCCAAATATGAAAAATCTCCTCTCGTGCTTATATGTATATATACATCTTTTTGCAGCGGCAGCAGCAGCAACAGGAGAAGCACATGAGCCTTGTTCCACCCTCGCACTCGTTTGTTAAAGTGTTGAAATATGTCAAACATCGTCGAAACCATTTCATTTGACTGGGCGCGACTGTCGCGGCGGCCGGCCTTTGAGCAAATGCAAAACGCTTGGAATATTTTTAGGCGCACACAACCGGTGACTAATGATGATGATGTGTGTGTCTCGCCCTCTGCCCTGCCCCATACCTCTTCCCCTGTTCCTGCCCCTGACTCTGTGCTCAACTAATGAGGCGCATAAATTGTACACACAAAAATCTCCACGCTCCAGAACAAAGTTGCAAATTTTATGAGCTCCCTGACTAAACAAGCTGTCAGCGAATGCGAAGAGTTACATGTCGCTGCACTTAAAGAAAAGCTCGAACGGTTTTGTAACAGATGGGTTACATATTTGCGAACACACTCTCTCGAAGACAAATAACTACTCAATTAATTTTAAAAATTATCTACAAAATGGGAAAATAATACCTGATCAATTAATATCGGGAACTTTCTCTATAATTATCCGATCATTTTTTGTGAGTGCACACGACAATAGACTATATCACATGGCCACCTGTCTCGGCATTCAAGCAGTAAGAGACAATTTAATTAACGCATTTTAGCCGCCTGCCAGCCGTCTCTTCGCTGACGTCTGTTTGTCATTTGTCAAGTCGGCCGTGGCTGTAGCCTACTTTTAGATGCTGGCGGGTCAGAGCGGAAGAGCTAATTTAAGATGGAGTGCAGGCCAGAAGGCACCGAATTGGTGGCGGGATCCATCGCTGCCGAAATGCACGTCACGCTCCAATTTGCATGCCTTAGGTCTGCCAGTGGCCCCCAGTGGCTCCCACTCATCAGTCCTGTCCGTGTGGAGGCCACACGCCAAACAAAAAGAGTTCAGAACAAGGGCGCCCAACAAAAACGGAGCAGCGAACCAAGCCAGCCGCAATTTGGTCATGTCCAACTCAATTTTCGTTACGTAAACTGCATCATATGCCAGGCATACGAATAGGACCTGGCTGTTAGACATAACTTTTGGCGGAGGAGGAGGTGGAAGCGGAGGTGGGTGAGGAGGAGTCAGGAGGAGGCAGTCGCTCACATGTACATATTTTGTTTTCATTGGCCAAAACAAAAACCGAAACCCAAAAAAAATTTCCCCAGCCGAGCCTCGATGGCGGCTTCTCAGGCGCTTCAAATTTAATTAAACATGCACACGTGAGCAAATGCAAATAAATAAAAACTTTATGGCTTTTGCCATAGCCAGAACGGAGGCCGTTGTGGAAATGGGGAAATGTGGAAATGGAAAAGCGAATGGCGGCTGTGTGCGTGCGTCTTTGGTGTTTGGTATTTGCTGGCAGTTGGTTGGCTGGCGTGCTTATAAGTTTTAAATTTGCGCCAGTCGGCGGTGGAAAATAAATAGAGAGCTCTGGCCGGCAATTTTTTTGGGAGAGTGTTTGCGGCTTTTTCCAGAGAGAGCGGCCAGCTTTTTGGTTAGTTTCGTGTGTTGTTGGTACAACACGTTTTAAATTGAACGGCTTTGGCCACAGTTTTTTCACTTTTTGTCATGTGGATGGATGATTTATGCAGTGGCAGATGCTGCGGACCGGGAGCAGTAACACGTTTTAATTGAAATGCACTTAAGGACTTAGGCTTATCCAGCCCCGCATTCTGCAGGACATTTTTTAATTACAAAACAAAAAAATGCAGCAGCTTTGCATATGTGATTAGGGCTTAAGTCTTATCAGAGCCGTACCCATTCCGATTATGCTGCTGACAAATGTCATTTCTAAATTTTACAGCTCCGACAATGAAAAAAAATTGAAAAACATGCAAGCACATGGAAAATTCATGATGAGCATAATAAAATAGAACAAAAACAATTTAACTTTCGCCAGGACACTGGACAGTGGACACTCCGCACACAAAGGGTCAAGAGAGCCAGCCAGCCATGTAAATCCTGCTGCGGGATTTTTGTTAAAAACTGCATAATTCATATGCAGCTGGGGATGGGTGGGAGAGGGAGGAGCTGCTGGACAAGGGACAATCATCAACATCAGGCTCCGAGCCAAGCCACAAAGAGCCGGGCTTCCAATCTCCGTGCCCTCGCTGTCCTTGTATATTTCATTTAAAATTTACAAGTTAACAATATTAAATATTAACAGTTATTTATGCATTTTTCGGCACAAATCAAAAATTTACATACATGGCAGAAAGTTCGGACTGTCGCTGCCGCTACCGCTGCCTCTCCATCTGCATCTGAATCTGAATCTCGCCTGACCTCGGTCCTGGCCAGAAGATGAATGTGTTGATGGATGCCGGCCAACATTTTTCATGTGCAGGAGACATTGTATTTATGTATTTGCCTTTTCCCACATTTTATTCGACAATATTTTCGTCCTGGTCCTGGGCTTCTTCTTCTGCTCCGCCGACCGCAGCGAATGTTGATTTAAATAATTTGCTTTTGGCTTTTGTGTGAATTTCCCAGTGTGTGTTGTGTGTGCTTTGTGTGCTGTGTGTTTGCGGGAAAACATTTTTGGCATATTATGTGTGCTTTGCTCATTGTTTGACTATGAATTTTTGTTTATTTGCCTCGGCTTTTCTCCGGCTTAAACAATATTCCGTCTGGCTAACAACAAATCAATCTTAATTTATTCAAATTTATTGCCGCACTCACAAGTTGAGTTGACTTTTTGTAGCCGTGACAATTTCGTTGAACTCGAACGGAAACGGGCGAACAATGCGAAAGTGTACTGCAGTTTCTACTCAAATATTGAGCATTGAATTTTTGTATTTTTTACTCGGTTTCCTTGACCCCCGGGGCAGCCGACTGCCAGACGATCTTGGTGTCTAGGCAATGGCCAGACGAGGATGCTTCTAATGCCTCTGCAAATATTTACTAATTCCCGGACCTAAGTTGTAGACAAATTTTCGCAGCCGAAAGGCAAAACTTTTGCATTTTCCGGGAGCCAAAATGGACAAACTTGCGCCGCCCGCTTCTCAAATATGCAAATGAGCTGAGATCCGAAACTTGGCTGCTGTAAGTGCCCTGAAAGTGGCGGCCCACACACAACAAACAAGGCCGGCAACAAAAGCATTAGCCTGAAAAGTGCATCGCTCCGAGTCCCGCTCCTCCGAATCCGTAGTCCTGATTCCCGAATCCTGGCTGCGGTTGCAGAGTGCATTTGAGGCTGAGCCGGGCGAGAAGAGCCAGTCAAGGAGTGAAAAATAAATGGAGTGTGTGACTGGCAAGTGGCCGGGGCCCAGACCCAAACATAGGGATTACATTTACACAGGGTGGCTGGTGGAGGCTGGATGGGGCACGACTTTTGGTAATACGATGATGGTGCCTGTTCCCTGGTTAGCTGCCCCCAGTGTCCCCCACTTCCCGGCCCCCGGTGTGTGCTAGCCGCGAAAATGCCAACAAATCATTGCCAGGACAACCAGCCAAGCCGGCAGCAGTGCACGCGGCGAAAAAAGGTTCCTAGTTTCAGAAAATGAACTTAATATAAATTAAGAGAACTTCACTTGCTGTTTTACTTCTAACTGGTTCACAACTGAAACCCGAATTATATTTGGTCGCCGAAAGGGACTTTCACTATCCTCTAGGGTAGTAGAATTTTTTCCAGTGCAACTACAGGGGGCAGACAGGCATGCAGCGGCTAACAGGCAGCAACATCATCATCAGTCTGTGCCTAAGCCGCATTTTGTGGATTCAGATGTTGCACTGGAGGCTCCCTTCACCCTGCCACCCAGCCATCCACAGCCGGGCGAGAGAGTACCTGCAACAAACGAGGTGGTTGCTGCCAAGTGATTTCTGGTCTAATGTTTTTTAATGTTGCTCATGTTGCAGCCGGGTTGTTGCTGTTGACGCTGATGATATTGTTGCTGTCGACAGCAGCGGTTGCTCTGGTCAGCTCACCGTTGTTGTCAAGTCAAACAGGAGAATGTGTGGCAGAGGATGCACCTGCAAGGACTCTCGAGTGTGTTGGGGCAATGGAGCCATGGCTAATTTTTCGTTCTTTGTGTGTGTGCGGGTGGGGGTCTGGAGAGTCCATTAGCATTTGACAAAGTTGTCCGGCGGTTGGTCCAACCAAAAGCCCGCTATGCTAACCCTCCCACGCCCCTGCCGCTCTGCGCATCCTGTGTTGCGGCTGTGTTGCCGAATTTGACACAACATTTGTCAAACCGCAAAATGGCTGCCACAACGTTACTTTCATTATGCAAAAGGGTCAGCCAGACAAACAATGGCAGCAGCAGCGCTCCGGTTTCGACCCCTTCCCCTTCGTTAACCCTCTAATGACATTTGAGTTGGTTAGCCTGGTTAGCTGGTCGGGGCCAGGCTAATAAGCCGCGATTTATCAGCTTGCCAACAAAAACTAGAGGAAAATTACCGAAATCGATGATCATTTTTTTGTTTAAAGGTGATCGTTATAAACTATGTTTTTTCACTGTGCCCACCAACTGCCAACGACGAAAATCAAAATGTACATCTGCGAATCGATCATGGATATTTGCATATTTCCAAATCGAATCGCATCACGAAAGAGAACCCTCGGCGTATGCGTAATTTCATTGCTTGCGGTTGACCAGTGAAATTGTATTACGAAAATTTGCCAAATGCAATTGTCACAGCGTGATTTTGATGCCAAATCGATGACAGTCCTGTGCACAGAAGGCGAGTATACCGCAGGGGCGACAGGAAGAGGAAATCAATTAGTGCAAACATATTTGGCAGGGCGCTAAAAGCCTTGACGGATGATGATCGATAAATTAGCGAACCCTAGGCCCTCGGGCAGATGCACGATGTTAGTGTGTATATTTATGAACTGGCGAAATTATTTATTTACAAGTTAACGCTTGACCGCCTGCCGATGATGCTGATTTCCTCTCCAGGCGATAAATATTTTATGGGCTTTTTTGTTGGCAGCCTTGTTTATTTAGCAACAATTAGCAGCTTACAAGCCAGGCGTATTATTGATTCCATATGCATAAGGATTAGCGCGTGTTTTTTTTTTTAATATTTTCCCCATTAAGCCTGCAATATTTCTATGCAAATGTGATGTTCACCCTGTGTGTGGGGCAATAATTAATAATTTAATTGCTTCTGTTTATCTCTTAATTAAAAGGGATTTATTTGACCATTACAATGGCAGCGCGCACATAAAGAGAGTCGCACAACTGAAGCACTTTACTTTTTATCGCCTTTGCTAATTAAGTTGCATAATTAATGGGCCCAATATATTTGTTATTGACAATTGCGGCCAAGATGTGTACGCCCTTCCCCCGATTTCGATCTCTGGTCGACGAAGATGACCACAAAAAGTGATTAGGGCCCAGCTTAATTAGATTTGATTGCTCAAAAGATTTGACAAACCCAATTGCAATAAAGCAAATTCAACATGCTAATCAAATTGTCTCTCTCTTTCGATTTATTTACAGGTGAGTTACCCACAAGATTATGCCCAAATGCCGGCTCAATTAGTAAGTAGAAAGCCCGAAAATTCCACTCTACTTTGGCAGCACAGAAGGCCTGTCAGCAGCACGCCCCCGAGTATGGCACACTAATTTAATTTCAGGGCATATTTGCAGTGAGTAGCGTCTTTTCTGCCTATTTGGCACAAACCTAATTAGCCGCGAAAACAATGCCAACCAGCCATCGTGGTCCTCCGCTCCGCTCCGGCTCGCTTCTCGCTTCGCCTCGGCTAATTTTCATAATTGTTATTATAGAAATTCAGCAGCCATAAACAAAAGGTTAGTTACTTGCCTAATGACTTGAAGTGCGTCCTGCCCAGGGCTCCAGGCTCAGACGCTGCGCCCTCGCCCAAGTCGATAAACATGTAAATGCGCTTATCATCCTGGTTGGCAAAAGTTTCGCCGAGCTCTCTATCAGTTGATTTTTGAGGCAGACAAAACCGCGCATTCATAACCCAACAAAGGCAGAAACTCGCCCGATGCGAAAATGATAGCTAGCTCACAACTTTTCAACTATTTGCAGGGAGGGTTGTGCTTTCTGTTAAGTCACCCCCAAGACGGGCAAACAACCCAGCACTAATTAGGCTGTGGCGTTGATTTTTATGTGCCTCAAAATTGAAACGAAGGCCCAGCCGGCTGGCAGCACTAAACGCTTTTAAAGACTCTTAAAGGCGGTAAGTTTTACGGGGACGTGTGGCGGAAAGGGGCCGAGGGAAAGTCGGCCTACAAAGTTGCCCGTTGAACTTTACAACTTTTGCAATACTTGGTCGCCGTTCCAGTTGTTTGTTTTGCTGGCCGCCGCTCACACAACTTCGGGCCATGTCCTGGACAAAGTGACGACTTCAACCGGACGCCTTTCAATTATTAATACCACTGCTCGGCCAATGCCCGTCTCGTTTCGACTCGCCTCGTTTCGTCTCGGCTGTAGTGTAGTTTAATTAATTAATTTGACAAAAGTTTCCAATTGAACTTCAGCAACAGTCTGGCCGGCGGCCTGTGGCTTTAAACACCAGGCTTAAATAAGTGAATGCGACTTCCTCTGCCGCTGCCTCTGCCTCAGCCACTGCCTCTGCGAATCAATAAGAATGCATAACAAAATAGCCCGAAAAACAAGAGGCCAACAATGAATTAATTGTTATTTGCATGCAAAGGTTTCTCTGCCGAACAATAAGAGGGAAAAGAAAGGTGCATTCTTCTGGCTTTCTACCCACGTACACACGCACGCATTGTGTATTTGGCATTGCTGCTGCTGGCCGGACTATTTATGAATATTTCAAATGGCCTCTTCATTATGTGCAAGTGGAGGGAATGCCTTTGATCAGCTCAGTGCAGACGTCAAATGCAGTTGCTTAGCTCTGCAAGTATTTTCTCAACTTTATTTAGGCCCGGAAAATTCTTAGGAAAATTCCTCCGGCAGTACTTCACCGATGGTAGATTACGGATTTAATTAACAATCTGCCCGGGCCTGGCCTTTTTGTTTGGCCAACCCTGCCACCTTTTGTGGCCCAAATCGAAGTTGCAGCCGCAACAACAAAAGGGCCTGCCCCACGACCTCAAAAATGTTTATGCCGCACTTCCGCTGCCTGGCGTTCAGTTACTGGTTTCTGTTGCTGCCGCATGAGTTGGCTATAATTAAAAATGCTATTACTGCCAACTTCATATAAATTTTTAATTAGCAATTTTTGCTATTTTCCTACTTTGTTGCTACTCACCGCTCACCGCTCGCTTACCCAACGTGGCTGCTGGCGAACTTTTTAAATTAGCACTTTGTTAAACACCCTGACGAAAAAGGTAGCATCCACAGCAGAAACAGCTCCAGCAATGTCGGCATAAATTGTTTTTTAAAAGGATTTTGTCCATTTCCCCCTGCCTCCAGTTTAGGGCTTTCAGCTCAGCCACGCCTTCCGCCCCTTGGCCGCAATTTTTGAGGCAGCAACGCGTGCCACGGCAGCTGTTCGCACGCATTAAGCTCGTGGTGCGGCAGCTGTCGTAAATTTTTTAGATAACAAAGAGCGTCGCGTAGAACATGCAACATACGAAATAAAGGTGGAAATAAAACGAAGCCTGCTTATTTGCGCTTTAAGCGCTGCAAACTTGATTAGCATGCAAAGGGTGGTTGACTCTCGGCGGTAATTATTAGATTTTATGCATGGCCTGGCCACCACCGCTAAAACAACCGTTCCTGCGGCTGCTTGCCGGTCATAAAGGCCATAAAGAGGAGCAAATATTGACAATTATGGCCTATAATTCGACACCCATCTGGGGGAGCAGGAGCAGAAGCAGCAGCAGCAGGAGGGGGAGGTGGAGCAGCCAGGACACAAAGTCACCAGCCAAAGGGTTAACAGTTTAAATTAAAAGAGGCGCTCACGCACTCACATGTGCATACTTTACGATTCAGCAGCTTTTTGGTATTTGTCCCCGCACACACTCACGCACCTCTCATGCATTTTAATTAAAATTAACTTCATTTTTATTACGCCAGCGAAAGAGAGAGCTAGTTGGCTCGGTCGGCCGCAATTTTTACAATTAAATAAAGATTTTATTATCATATGCCAGCACGTCTTCGCCAGTGACTCTGTGTGTTGGTAAATATTTAAGCTGCAAGCGTATAAAATTTACTGTAGGTGTCGCGTCGGCATATTTTAAAAGCTTTTTGTTACACCAGCTCGTTTACTTAGCACACAGGCCCTAGACAGAGACGGGCAGCTCCCGGGCGAAAGAGAGCGGCATAGAGCGGCCCTCATGTATGCAAATTTATGTGACATTGCGGCAAGCACGCGTTCACTTTGGCTTAAGGCTCGCCCAAAGGAATTTCCGGCTTGTGTGTGTCTGTGGCTTTTGTTTTCTAGCTGACGCTGCAGCAGACAACGTGGCCCAAATGTATGCAAAGCTTTGTTTAAAGTGTCACACAAGCGGGGCGAGTGTGTGGGGCTTGCTGGCAGTTTAATAGCTTGCGACCTGCTCCGCCGTTTATGCATATTTAATAGTTGCTATTTTTGCTAAGTGCTCGAAATTATCGTCAGTGGCTGGGGCATCCGCATCCCCGTCGCAGAGCCCTTAAGAACTTGACGCATTTTGGGATGTCGCTGCCATTATCGCAGTCCAAATAGAACAAGATTGTTGTACTTGAGTATTAAACTTGACTTACAAGAGACAAGAATAAGTGCTGATTTTCCTCGCGGTTTTTCTCGGTGTGGCTTTCCTCTTTTGCGGCACATGACACGAAAGCCAACTAATTAAATGTCTGACTGCCTGTGCAAAGTTACTCGACCCTCTGACTCCCTGACAAGTTACACAATTAGCAGCTGGCGAACCGAAAGTTGCTCAAACATTTCAATGAATTCTCCAAATTCTGGTGCCGCACAAACTTTGGCCACCAAAAACCCATTTTGCAAAGCGCCTCCCTTGGAATTTCCATCAGAGAATCCCTTCGCCCGATGCTAATGAATTGCTGTAACTGACTACTCCTAGTTCGCCTGGATTTATGCCATGAAAACTCAAAGGTAAATAGCAATCTGCGTGCAGTCCGGGCAGGGGAGACTTTAATCAAGCGATACCTTTGTTTGCCAACCAGATACGCCTCTCTCATCACTCCCCGCCCCCAGCTGAACCAAGTTTGCATCAATTTCAATATTCCCACTGTTTTCATTTAATTTCAGCAACTTAAAACTTAATTGTGTGCTCCCTGGCCACCGCTACCGCCCATCCCCCACCCTTAACTGTGCAAAAATTAAAGCAAGGAGCAGGGTCCTCGCAACAGGTTGCCGCACAATCCTATTCGGGGGAGAGGAGGGGGTTGAGATTGCAACGCAGCAGGTCCCGCGTCGGATCTTGTAATTTGCAGCACAGCCAGCGACAACGGCAATGATAGTTTCCTCCCTGCCCCTGCTGGCCTTTCCCGCCTCTTTTCCGCCCAGTTCCACCCACAACGCCTGCCGGCTTCGGTTATGAATAGCCAGTGGAGCAGGCGAGATGCTGGAAACGCTGGAAAACATGGCAGCCCGACGACCCCCTTCAGCTTCATCATTTAAAAGCGCATTAAAAAGTTTTTAGATTAATTTCGCCTCTGCTGCTGCGTTTTGTTTTTGCCACTGTTTGCTACTTACTCTCCACTGCTGACGTTTTGTTTTCGCTTAATGTGGCGAATTTTAATCCCAAATTGCTGAAATTTAATACTCGCTGGCTGTGCGTCCAAAATCCTTGGATAATATCTGGCGAGCGGGGAAAATATGCTTCTCTCTATTTTTTCAGAACAACAATGCTCCGGTTACTAATACGTTTTCCATGTTCGCTTCGAACTGAGATCCCACATTCGCTTATTCATGGACTAACATGCAAAGTGTAGTTGCTCTGCTGCACTGGCAATTCAATAGCTTTTACCTTTTCAATACACATTTGCCAAATCATCAATATTTTCCTCATCTTGCGCAAAATTCATGCATCTGAGAGACGCTTGCAGGCGGACGATATGGAGCACTCCCAAAGGTGGATGGTCTGAGTGTGGGGTCTGACAATGTTTGCTCTATACTCCCGGAGGCAGGTGGGGCATCACTCGCTTTCTCAATCATTTTCAATAAATTTATCTGCAATTTCAGTGGACCCATACACACATGTTGGGAGGTCTCCTTGTTGTCGCTCGAACTCAATTCCAAGCAGATTTATTTTTCCACCCAGTTTTTCCATTCATAATTTCCATCAGGGAAGCCCTGGCGTTTTGTAGGGCTGCTCGTTCTAATCCTTCGCTTATAATTCATGGCGCAGAGTGCGTGTGCGGCGAAAAGCGATTTTATTTGGGCTTCACCTGGCTGGTTTTTAAAACGAGTTCTGCTCTGCCCCAACCCTTACGTTATATTCATTTCTTTGACCGCTTCCTATTCGGTCTTGGGGTCGACCTTTCTCGCCACAAATTATACGCAATTAAGCAAATTTGTCTAGGTCCCCAAAACGGAAAAAAATCAAAGCTCCTTGGTCGCAGGTCACTGATTAACAGCCCCAGCCGGCAGCAATCCTATGAAAACAAATTGCGAAAAGGATAAATAAAATAAAAATAAAGAACAATAACAGGGAGCAACATGTAAATAAATGGAAAGAAACGGAAAGACAACTAGGAAACGAGTTGCTACAATGCGACGCCGCCGACCTTTGACTACACTCAGCGAAATTCCTAAGCCTCTATGAGAACAGAAACCACGAACTGTTAGCGACCCGGGATGCTGTGTTTTCTAAAATCCTAAGACAAGAGACTTTAAAATTTCCAAATTTTCCCAGAGTAAATTTTAGTCTGTTTGTCCTTTTGCTTAGTGTACGGGTCTGGCTTCACGTCCGGTCGTCGGTCTGTCCTGCGGTTCGTTCTGAATGCGGCGGGGTGCGGGGAGAGTTCATTTAACTTACGGCGCGTTTCCGATTTACCGCAAATTTGAAAACCAACAAACAGCCAAAAATTCGCCCAAAGGCCTCTTCTGTGCAACGGCAAACAAAAGGGGCAAAGCCAACGAGCAAATAAGAACTCGGAGATAGGGAAAGTAAAGGATAGCAAACCGGGAAATGTTGGAAAAAGTGCTGGGGTGGAGAAGCTGGATAGATTGTAAAATTCAATTTTCGCCCCTTTTACTCCTCATTTTTTGTGTTAACACTTTTAGCTTTGATTTATGCAAAAATTTCCACTTCACTTTGCACATGGCCAAAAGTTTTCTCCTTCTGGCCCGTTGATTTGTTGATTTCTAACAAATATTTTTGAGCTTTTCCGATAAAAGGGGAAAGGTGTGGACAAGCGATGACTGTCAAACGTTCGCGTGGACCCATCGTCCATGAATCATGCCATTCTTTTTCTTTTTGGCACCTCACCTCCCCGCGTGTACCGATATTTGTTGGCCGTCTGGTCCGACTCTTTTATGTGCCGACATCTCGCTCGTGTCATCCGTCATCTCTGCGCCACCCCCGGCGCGCCCGCCTTACTTGCTCATCGTTAGTGTCACGGACCAACACTTCCGGTTCACTCCATCCGTAATCCTCCGCTAGGAGGCGCCTTTGTCTCCGGGTGAAAGTCGCACGCTTTCATTTATCAGTGTGGCCCCACTCGATTTAATATCAATTTAAATTTCACGAAACTCATCGTGCGATGCGAGGAGAATTATTCATGGCCGCCTTTCATTAGCCATGTCAACGGCCATCATCATCAATGTTGCATTATTTTAATGGCAATTATGAATATTACACACATATGTGCGAGCGATCTGTGCGATTTTTTCTAGCAAATTAAATGGATCAGTCCCGCACGGGTTCATTTGCCGCCTTTCAATATTTTAATTGCCAAAAGGAGCTGCGTTGAAAAAAGCGGGGCTTAAAAACATTAATAAACCGGAAGCACAGCACGAGCTCGGAGCGGAAACGAGGCGAAAAGGACAGCGCCGCGATGTTGCCCCCCGACGCAAAGTCGCCGGTGGGTCAGAAAAGCGGAGCACAGGCGGCGGTTCAGTCGCCCATCATCGCCAGTTTTGTATGTTTATCTGTGCGCGAAAATGCATTTTTGCATACCACATAACCGCAACAGATGCGGTCGCTTCAATATAAATGCAGTTACAAATGGTGGAGGTCCGCCCCACTGCCCCTCTCTGGTTCTGTGTGCGTGTGCTGCGGTCATTACAGCGAATTGCGTTCGCATTTTCCGTGTGGGTGTGGGTCAGTGTCTGTTTTTATGGCCCCGTGTGTGTCTGCCCTGCTGTCTGCCAGGCAGTTTGCCTGTTTTTTATGTGCCCTGGTCATTTCCGTTTTTGCTGGCCCGATGTCCATTATGCGTCCTGTCCTCGCTCATCACTAAAAGGGCGAAAATCGGGGTTAATTTGGTAGGGGTGTAGGGGGACAGCCGGGAACAATGCAGCGGGCACTTGGCAGCTCTGGCTTTAGGTAAACATGTGCTCATTTTGAAAAAAATTCAGCTAACTCAACCTTAAGTTCGGACTTGTTATTCCAGAAAAAGCAATTGGTATTAAAATAAAATGTGTTTAAATAATTTTTAAATTCGTTGCTAATTGGTCCTGCTGTTTTCTCCCAGTGTTGGACTAGTTGCATTTATAGAATGCATCTGACAGAGGGAAGGAGAAAAGCGATCAGCGCTGGCACACACCCACAAATATCGCTAATTATGGGACTTATGGGCTGGCGCTGCACCTTTAAAGCGGATTCCTTGTTAAATGCATTTCCCGGAAAAGCCGCTTTCCATCAGCCAGACACACACACTCGTACTGAAGCACACAGGACAAACACAATCAGAGCGCTTCAACCGGCTAATGAAGAGCAAATGCAAATGGCTCTCCGTTTGCCGCCGTGCCGCTCTTTCTGCGGCTCATTAATGCGCATAATCAAAGCGGCAAGGCAGCCGCTGCAGAAGCAGTAGCAGCAGCGGCGGCATCAGCAGAAACAGAAGCGGAGGCAGCAGCATATTTGTCACATGATTACCGTATCAAATAACACGCAGACACACGCACACTCGCAGGGGCTGACGTGGATTACACGACATGGGGACACGGAGCCATGGCCAACCAACCTCCGACCGATCGGATCTGCCAGTCCGCCGTCATAAAGCAAATTTCGCGCAACTGAAAACCACAAGCACCATAATTTGGCACTATCCACAGTCGCCAGCGGTGCCGGTCGGTTTTTGGTGCGGCGGTGGCCAAAGAAGCGTCCGACCATTCCATCACATTCACTCAGCCATCCATCCGGCGCGTGCACGGCGAGAAAAGGTGGACTGACAAGGTCTTCATATGCATTTTACTTCATTTTTAAATGGCCTCAATCTCTCATTCTTATTTAATGATTGAGAAATGGTGCAAGTACTCTTATCGATTCTCGGGTTTTTGTTTTGCAAAGCAACTGGAAACATACCCCTGACTTCTACCAGTGCAGGCAGGCATCCTTGCATCAGGACATCGGGCAGAGAGAGCGGACAAAGACAGCCCGCAAGCGTGTGGCAATAGACAATGTCTATGCATATTTGTCATATGTGCACCCCGGCTTGTGTGGTCCCTGCTCTCCCTGCTGCCGCACCCACTCCAGGACACACTGGCTGCCAAAACTGAAATTGAAACTGTTTAGAGCTGTTGTTGTTGGCCGGAGGGGGACGGGTGCTTTGGTATTTGGGCTTTGGCATGGCCTGGCAGGCAGATAATTTGCTTGGAAACCCATTTTCCGGTTGTTGTCTCCGTGTTCTGGCTCTCTCGTTCTGTGTTTCATCGTACGCCTGGCTGGCTTGTTTGACAACTTTTGGACAGTTTGTGATCACTGCCACGAAACTCGAAGGATCACTTGAAGGCTTCCAGGCAGCTGGTTCTTTTATTCTCCTATTTGCGGGCCGTTATGGCCGCCATGAAATTCCGCTTTTAAGCTGTGCCGCACATGTTTCGCGCTCTCAAAAAGCTCTTAGGACAAGTGCAGCTTTGTTGCTTTTACGGCTCACAAACACACTACCGATTGTCGCTGTATGTGGCACGAAACCAAAACTCACCTCTGCACTGGCAAATTAAAAAGACCCCTGAAACAGCTGTAGCAGTAAATACAGATATTCGTACATTTCATTTCATTTTGGAAACAACTTGTAAGCTCGAGTACAACGTCTCTTATATTTTCTCTTAGAATCCAAGAATATGGCTGATTTTTCGAAGGCTTTCGCTCCGTGTAAAAAAAGTAGCGCCTTACTTGAAACGTGGCAGGAATATAGCACTTAACGGCATCGTTGCCTCGGCTTAAGTAGTCGCTGTTGCCGGCGCAGGGGAGGGGATCCAGATTACTGGGAGAGCAGGACTAGTCACGGTCTCCGCTATTCCATATTCATAATTGCTAATGGAATATGCTGTGACAACCGCAATGATGACGAAGAGTGGCTGAGCCCCATCGTCCTGATGATGGTGATTATGAGCAGGAAACAGCCAGCAGGAGCAACCCACTACAAAGTGTTTCCCTCCCATATTTCCCTGAGCAGCTTGGGACCATTCCTGGGAGAAATTAATTTGCAACTTGCGAGACATTTGGCGCTGGCGTCTATTTACATTGTATATATTACGTATACGCCATGCGCCTGGGCAGAGGAGCGGAGGCTGTGTTTTCGGGCGGCCACAGCTGCTGGCGGCTCTCCACTTCAGGGCGCTTCTCGAAAAATGTGGGCTAATTTCTAGTCGCCCGTCACCTGCAGCTACGTTCACATTTTTTCCATCCACTCTCTGTCGTGTTCTTCTTTTGTTTTTGGCTTTTCCTCCTCTGCTGCTGCTGCTGGCGAAGTTTTGGTGGCTGGCTCTTTGTTAATTGGTTCAGTCACCTGTCTCTTGATCTGCCAGTCAAGCGCACACGACCCGTGGAGTCGATGGCAGCGCCACCACCATCAAAGTAGCACCACAACCGGACGGATGGTTGAAGGCGACAACGCTGCAGGAAAACACGGAGGAAGGAAGGAAGGAAGCCGGATCCTAGGGCCGCTCCATTTGCCAACCTGCCCAATGAACGTTTTAGATTACAATAGGTTAGGCCCAAGTCCAGGGTGGATTCCTGGTGAGCTGCGCACATTAGCCAGTGGTGGCTCGACCGCAAAGTTGGCGCTCCGCTCCGCCGTCCGTCGTTAACTTAATTGGCCATCACCACCCACTTTGCGGGTTTTTATGACGACGACGACGTCGACGATGCCGGCCAACTTGTGACCCAAACCCGGAGCCAAAGCACCAAGAAATAACACCAACAACACGGCGGCAAGTTTGGCTTTGTCGACGCGTCGACTGTCACATTTTTGACATTTTTATTTTACATTTTGTGCTATTTAGTTGGTTGTTGCTGTTGCTCTGGCAGCTTTCTATTAGGGGTTCGTTTTTTCTGTTTTCTTTTTGTCACCTGGCCATAATGTTGTGACATTGCCTACTTTTTAGAGCACTGACTCGTCATTTATGGCTAGCCGCGGTCTGGGACTTGGGCTAGAAACTGTACAGTGAAAACATTGTGAGAATGTCAATTTTAAAGTACCTCGTTTTCAAGTATACGTTAAAAGTCCCTAAACAGGACTTAATATTATATACACTACAAAAGGGTTGACTTGACTTTAATGTCGTTCCACTATCAGATTCGGGAATAGATTACATAGGTTTTTTCCCTGTGTAGAAAATTCAGAGACGGAAGGCTTCGCTGCTGGCCTGTCGTTCACGGTCGGCTTGGCTTGGCTTTCTATTTTTTGTGATTAATAGGTGTGTTAATGGATGTCATTTTGATGTTTCCGCCAGACGCATGTCCACAAACCGAGTTTTTCCTCGGCTGTCCTGCTGCTTCCCCGCTGCCTCGACTTCGCAACCTCTGACCCTCACGCTTTCGGGCCGTGCTCAGTTTTATGTTTAATTTGAGCATTTCTCGCTAATTTTTAGGGCTCGCCATTAAATGTAGATAATTTTGTATGCCTTTCCTCTGGCCTGCACAGTGTCCATTGCCATTCATTCACCATTTCTATGCCTAGGTTTATGGCCCCGCCCCCTTTTGTGGGCGCGTCGTAAAAGCGAAAAAGTAACGAGCCGGCGACACGAGCTTGTTGCAAGTTGGCCGAATGGCGGGTCCGAATGCCCCAGTTGTTAAAGCCTTTAATTTGCCGTCGTAGACAAATCGTTTAGGTATTCCGCTGTCCTCTTCCTTTTCCGTTTAATTAGTCGCAAATTCGTTTTTAAAGTGCTGCCAAAAGTGGGCAATGGCACGAAAAGGCTTAAAATCAATAGCCAGAGAAGCGGCTTTAAAAAATATGTTCTTGTTGGGGAACATGGCGTAAAATGCAACATGTTTTCGCCCACCCATTGCCCACGCCCCCTGCTTTTTATTGCCTAACGCCCACGCCGGCACTCACACATACGAATGCAGAAAGCCTGATGTTGCAGCAGGCGCGCAGTAATCGATATGTAAACATGCGAGTTTGCGTTTCGAATGCAAGAGGGCGGAGTTTGGGGGTGAAGGGTGGGGGCGAAGGCAAACGCCGAACGGGTGAGGGGGTGTATAAATTTAGAAGCAAACACGCCGACAAACCAAAAAACAACAACGACGGAGCTGCGACGGCAACAAGCTGCAATCGTTGTGGCATGCAACATGTTTTTATATATAAATCAATTACTTACCAAACATGACGCGAGCAGCGAGGATCGGGGTTGGCCGGGGAGTAGCGTGCAGTGGATTTATGGCCGTGGAAAAGGGAATCCTTGTGAGTTGTGTGTTCGTGCCACTCGGCTTTGGTATGTGCCACAAGTCCATTAAAGTTATTCAAATTGTTCAGCAATTTGATTAATTCCCGATTGTGCCGAGTGCCGGGATTCAGAGACACAACTAACTTCGTTATGCCAGTGCCCTTCCATTGCGCAGTGGAGTTGCGCCCAACTGAATTTCGTATCTTTAAGCCCTGCCGCACAAATTTAACAAGCCAAATCTAATTACACACCGCTAATATTAATTGAGCCTTGCGTCCCCCGAAAATTAGAATCAGCCGAAATAAAAATTGAAATTGACGCGACAGATTTCCGCGGCTGTGGGAAAATCCTCGGGGGCTGAAATTTGTCAACGAAATTTTGGACCATGAATTGATATAAATGTCGGGCCCAGAGGCTGTCTGCTGGCCCAACGAATAATGCGCTAAATAAATTGCTAAAAATTACATAAAATATTTAAGCGCATTCAAGTGTGGCGCTATAAAAAATGGCGGGGCATTAAAAATGTTTTTCCCCGTGATGGCGCTGGCAAGTGAAAGCAAAGCGAGCGGCAAATGGATCCCGGAGCAGGCAGAGAGGTGGGAGTGGCTCTGTGGAAATGGAAGTCGAATAGACAGCAGGAAAATAGAGGCAAACAAAGGAAAGGACTGGCAAGGATAGCAGCCAGCGGCAAACAAATTATTTGTACACATAGCCGTGAGCAAATAGCTGCCTGAATATTAGACATTTGAGAATTGGCATGGCGAATTTGTTCATTGACTTGCAACCCCAGCAACAATGCTGCCACCTGTCATGCAAATGTGAGGAGCGTGTTGTCTCGGCCCGGAAGTCCTTTAAAGTCGAGCAGACAGAGGACAAGCCGAAATGTTTGTTCACCGTCGTTTCCTCCCAGACCCAGACGCTTTTAATGCATTTTTTATTGGGCTGCTGCCGCACAAAACGGCAAGCAAATAGAGAAGGCCATAAAAATAAATAAGGCACAGCACGTGGGTGGGGCGGGATATGAGGGTTGGGTGTACATTTTTCCCATCCCATATTAACACCCACGAACCCTCCGGTGAAACGCGAGCGCAGCATATTTTCGCTATTGCCAGTGTCCAGCCGCCATAAATTTCATTGCTATTGAATTTTGTATGAACCCGGGAGCGGGTCCTGGCTCCTGGGTCAAGCTCCCCATACGTGCTTCGTGGCCGCTTTAAAAAGGTATAATTTATTTTAAAATATCCCCTCAACACGCCGCCAGAATGGCATAGTAAACCGTAGTACTTGGCACACAACTCCCCGAGGAGCGGAGAATCAATATCCCGGCAAGATTTATGCCGCCCGGTAATCGTTGCTAAGGTCAGGACCAGAATCTCTGACTGGGCTCATTAGAAATGCTAAACGGCAAATGCTTGTCATTTGCATATATACACACACTTTCAGCACACGCATGCCCAACTCTTTGTGCACTGGGAAATATGGGTATCGCCAAAATGCAAAAGATATCTATTCGTACTTAGAATGTAGAATCATCTAAAAATGTTGTTTTTACTGCACTCTGTTTCATTATTCAGTCTTCTAAATATCATATTTTTAGAATTTACAATCGGAAATTTATTCAGCTCAGGGCGAACATAAAAATTGTGTTTCTGTGTCTTATTTTTGAACATCCCCCTTCCTCAAACTTGTTTCCCAGTGCATATATATACGATGTCGCATTACAGGCGAGTGAATATCTTTATAGACAGCAGAAGTCGCGTGGCGAGAGAAGCAAATAAAAAATTGCCAAAACTTTCGGCCGTGCGTAAAGTGTGGAAAGAGGAGAGGCGCGCGGGAAGGGGAATATCAATGAAATTGTCATACACAAATAAATGCCCTGAGATAAAGCGGAAAGGAAGGGTGCCAGGACTACGGAGGAAAACGCTTGCCTACCTTTCAGGGCACGGTAGTTTTTCTACTGCATTTGCTGCCAGAACGGCGAATCGTGAACCTGAATGGTGAGACGCGCAGCGCAGAGCAGTCAGTGGCAGACAGTCGGAGATACAGACACTCAGATACTCGAGGAACACATGTTTTGAATAATTTATGCGGGCGGGCGCTCGAAATGTGCCCGCCAGGAGTTTCCCCCATTTCCCCTTGCCGGCTTTCCCCCAACCAATTGCCTGGCACTAGGCCAGGCAAAGTTTTTTGCACTCTCGCACACAGAAAAAGTGTGGGGAAAAGGTGATAAATGCATAAGCAGGAAAAGTTTTGCGCCTCCTTTGCTTTCCTTTCGATTTCGCTTTGTGCAGACTGGAATAGAGTGGAGTGCGGCGCAGAGTGGAGTGGAGTATACTAATAGCGGAATTGCTACAAATCGTTTTGGCCAAACTTGCCCAAGTTTATTTTCCCCTCTCACACAGCACGTGCTGTAGCTGAAGTCATTTTTTCTCGCCTTTCGACATTCTAATTTAGCTTCGCTTCAAATATTTATGCAAACAAATTGAAATAAAAAGAGTTCCCGACTCTCGGAAGCAATAAAAGCCAAAGCGTAAATATTTAGTGGTATTCAGCTGGCAGCTCTTCCCCTATATATATAAGCTTCTACATAAATTTCCATCGTTCCCTCTTTTTAACTAGACAGAAAAATATGAAATAAAATGACTTGGCAGGGGAGGGCCAGGCTCTTAGATACGAGTATTTCATATTAAACTTGAGCTGAGCCGGTGACTCTTTCTTGTTGCTGTGGTTTCGATGCCCCTTCTCCGGCTTCTGTGGCCGGAGTTTGGCAAGAACCGCAGCTGTTACACTTTGGCGGCATTTTCATATAATTTATTGCCTTCTCCGCCGCCAGCCGGCAGGTGGGTTAGGTGGTAAGGTGCTTTAGTCGGCGGCTGGTGGATTGAGTTGGGTTAAAGTCCCATATCTGTGTCTATGTGGCCGCAGTTACAAGTTGCGTTTATCAACTGACAACTAGCTAACAAATAGCGCTCGAGTCGAAGTGGATGGGTGGTTGAGTGGCTGTCTCATTTGGCCTTCTAATTAGAATTTATTGGATGCCTGGCTGGCACTTTAAAGACGGCTTTAAGGCATCCTCGAAATGGGAAGTTCCTCGTTTCGCCAGGTGGAACAGCTGCTGCTGCATGAGCGGCAGCAATAATTGTTATTTCAAAAGGGGGTCGAGCGGGAGGTGTACCGGAGATTGCCGCTTTGTTATGGCTGCAGTTTTGCGCTGTTGTTATTTTTACCTACATATGCAATTTTTTGCATCCCCATATGCCATCATCGCCGTCAGCAGCATCATCATCCTCGTCATCAATGATGTCAGCGGGGGAAGCTGGGGGAGTCGATAGTCGACATCAATGAACCGATCCGGTGCACCAGCGGAAATATTGAGTCGTATCTGTGTCGTGAGCGAAACACACACTAACGGTAGAGGTCAAACAGATAGAACTGACTACCCGAGGGTATTCATAATTCCTTATAACTGTTTATTACAAATGCAGCTCCTTTATCATTTTGGCAGCAGCAATAAACATGGTAGGACGTAAGAAGCTCGTATCCAAAATTGATTTCGTTTAAGTTATATTTTGTCACTGCTACCATTTCGGCCGCCATTGTGGTCCAGAGACAGTCAGACAAAACGAAAAGCCTTTAATCGACAGCAACATATTCGATTTTAATATTCATATGCCGTCGTCATAAATTCATGACAAAGAGAGCTGAGAACACAACACAGAGGCCGTACAATAAATGAGGGCGTTGATATGGTGCCCCCGCCTCATCCTTCTTTTCACCACCCACACAACTGAGAGCAGAGTTATTATCAACTGGATTCATGGTGGAATTAAAGTTGGGCAGACTGGCTGCTGAATCACCCACTTGGATGGCATTTTGCGGCAAATAAAATTATGACAGTGGACGGGCAAATCACAAGTCATGGACATAAACATAGAGAACTGCTCATTATGTAAGGACTGCCTTCTAATTTGGGGACTTTTATTTTCTCGTGTCCAGGCAACTTTGAGCCCTCTAAGCCTGTCCCATTTTTCCGCCCTGGAAGCAGTAATAACACCCAAAGTCCCTTTTTGACTGGATAATCACATGCTGTGCATATCATTTGCCTCGCTCTCAATTACACATGATCTGTGAGTGCTCAGCTTTTCAGCTTTGCTCCCTTTTAAAGCGTCTTCGAGTAGAAAATCGCATGTGAGCCTCTTGTGGGAAATTAAACAACAACAGCCCCCGAAGAGCCAAGCAAGGCCGGGTCCAGTGGATGGATATATATGAAAGGGACAATGTCGGAGCCCTCTACACTCGGGGGAAAAAATATTCCAAAATATTAAGTATTAAATTCAGGATTGAAAGTTGCTCTATTACTTTTTACATAACAGTGTTTTGAAAACACAACGTCCTTTCCGATATCATAAAAACTCCAACGATTACTTTCAAATAACCCGAAAATTAATTGCACTCCCGTTTTTACTTATTATTGAATGACTAAGTTGCTATTACTTGACCTTTAATTCGTGAAAGATAGACAGATGGACAGCATTTCTTGCAGTCTATGAATTGCTCATTACAGCAACAATAAAGAACGGGGAAGTGGGGCTTGTGCCAGCTTCTGATGACGCTGACACCCTTTGCTTCCGTGTCGGGCTCCCTTCTCCGTGTCCGTCAGCGTGGCGCACTTCAAAAACTTAACCGTTAGGCATATGCGTGATTATCTTTCCACTGCTGCCTCGGACAAGAACAACGACAACACGAGCGGCAAGGGCGAAGGCCGGTGGGTGGCAAGAGGTAGGAGGCAGCAACCCTCAGAGGCAACAATTGCGCGCTGACCCAGTTACCCGGCAACAAAGGCGGAAGCAAAGGAAACGGGCTGAAAGAGAGACAAGGGGGGCTGAAAAGGCACATGTCATCATAGAAATCAGTGAGTGCCCAGAAAACTGCCCACGCCCTCCGGCAATGGGACGTTGCTTATGAACAGAGTGGAGGGGATGCAGAGGCGCTGGGAAAATTCATTAAAATGGCACAGAGGCGAGACAACAATGAAACGGTCCACTTGGGTTCCTGCTTTCTGCTCCCGCTCCAGGTCCCTTCAGGAAAGTGGACAGCAGCTTATCGTCCTGGCCATATGTGCCACACACCCATACACTCACACGAGGAGGGAAAAGGGCGCACGCACACATACAATTACTAATCAAATATTTAGCATACTTTTTAGAAAGCATATTAAAATAACATTTCCGGTCAGCTTGGCAAAAAGGAAATCGTCGCACAGTCCGAGCCCTAGCGGCAGCGGAGGGCATTAGCCCGACTTTCTGAACCGTGTAATGCACACTGGCACACACACATTCACTGCGAGGATATTCCGTTGAGAGCCGACAAATCCCTGTAGCATGCCAGGCAGCCGGCACTTGGGGAGCGTTAATGTGCCATAACGAATGCATTAGAGACTGGTACTAAGTAAGCGCAGTTAGTTGGCAACCCTTTCGGGGGCTGCGGGGTGCTGAGCGGAACGGCATTTAAAATTTAATTACCCACTACAGAGGTCCAGAAAGCCACCCTCGAAAAGGAAACCAATATGCATTACCCTAATAAAGTCCAGTGAAAAAAGAAGCCCCAAAAAGTATGCTACTGCTTTTTCGGCAGCAAAAAGTGTGCTACAGAACATATGTTGAACACAATGCACAACAACAACATGAGTGAGCAGCTTCTGCTGATATCATTACTCAGCCCACACACACACTCCCACAAAGGCTGGCACGCACACAGACTCAGACACAGACGCGAGCTTCCGCTTGCGTTTTTTCGCTGTCGTTTTTTGTGTGTGATATTATCAAGTGAAGTGCTTTTGCGGTTTTCGCCGCTGCTTTGTCTATTGCACAGCGCACACTCTCTCCCCACCCTCACGTGTGTGTGCGCTTTGGCTTTTCTTATTATTCCTATTACCACATGTTGTTTTTGTATTTAAGCTAATTCCTTTATGTGTGCGGCTATGGATGTATATAAAACGTGCAGGCACATAAAAATAAAAACCCCGGCAACAAATAGCAAATAACAAATAAGGCACAACAAAAGCAGAAGCCAGCAGGCAAAAAGCAAATAAGCCAAAGGCAAAGCGAAAGCGAGAGCGCGCAGCATGATAAGCCAAGTGGCGAATTCAAGCGTAGTCAGCATTGATAGCTGATGATGGGATGGGAGTGGCGATGGAGCCGGGGGCATAAAGGTGCCTACTTCACACAAAATTACCCTTTTCAATTTGTGCGGTGTGCAGAGTGTTCCCCCAGCAATTCCCCTCTTTCCATCGCCAGCTCCCGTTTATTGACTTTTTGTCATTGCCGCTAATGCATAGCAGCAGAAACTGAACAAACACATCCCACCCTCCCACTCACACAGAGGCACGGCCACCAACACACGCATCCTGCTTAGCACAATACAGTCAGCATCAGCAGTAGCTGAAGCTGTAGCAGCTTTATTTTTATGGGCCGCATTACATTTAATGTTTGGCTTAACTCGGTTACTCTCGATGCTCTCTGGGAATCCGACTTCGACTCCGCCACCGGTTTTGATTCCCACACTGCAAGAACCTGGACACGATTGCTAGAACCAAACACCTTTAATAATAATAGTACCTGAATTATTGGAAACCTTAATATGTATTGAACTAGAAATACTTCTATGACCATTGCAGTTTCGTTATACCTTTGTATTTTAATAGCAAGAGTCATGGTAAACTTAACAGTTTGGCAAGGCCACATTGTTTTCCCCAGTGTACGCTTGGCTCGGTGGCTGATGCTTGTGCTTCAACTTCCGCTTCTGGTTTTGGCTTCGACTCTTTGTGTGAGTGCGGTAATTAAGTGTCACATGTAATTACAATACACTCATGTGCTTTGTAATTAGAGTTTAGCGCTGCAATAAAGCAGGAAAAAGCAAACGGAAAGCAGAAACAGGAGCCACAATGCGCAAGCTGCTTAGTGGCTAATTCAAATGAATATTTTCCCGAGCTGTGCAATTATTTGCACTACTTTTTTTCGGGGTAACCAAATAGGAACGAGTGGATTTAATTTTGATGAAGCTGCGTCTCTGGCAACCGCTCTGGTGGCTCGGTCAGTAAATAGCTACGCCAACACTGGATAATGATTAACTGCAGTCCGCTTGCCACAATAATTTCCACTTACCCACTTTTCTTGTTGACTTTAACCAAACTGGAGAACCGAACCTAAACAAAATCCGAGAGCTATGCAAATGCTACGCAAAGTGGGCGGGTAGTGGGACTGAAGAATCGCTGTAATTTATTTAACTTGCGTAAATATCAAATATTTATATTGTTCTCTCTCTCTTTATTTTCTCTTTTTATGTACCGTACTCGTATACGTATATATAAACTTCATCTACTACAACTACACACCACTACTACTGAAAATAAACCATCTTCAACTTCTGTCTGTGCCTGCCCTGCCGCCTGTGCATCAACTACAAAATATAAAAATATATTAACCAACTGCCTGTGCCTGTGCCTACCTGCTCCTGCATCTGCATCTGAAACTGAAACTGCTCCCGCACCCACATCCGCACCTCTGCCCGTAACTGTGTAACTGTAAATCAGCGCGGAAGCGACGAACTTTTGAGTCAAGCAGCAGTCATGGCGCCCGCTTCCGACAATAACAATCAGGACCTGGCCACAAAGAAGGCCAAGCTGGAGCCGGGCACCGTGCTGGCCGGCGGAATTGGTAAGTCTTCTGTGCCCTACTCTTCCATCTATCTCTGTCTATCCTCCCTATCTGCCTCTGTCTCTCCGGCATTACCTTTACCTTTGCATTTGCCCTTGCTTTGCCTTTTGTCTTGGCTTAAGCCCAGCCTTTTGCCTCTGTCGTCCCCTGAGCGGCGTTCAAGTTAAGTGCATTTTGCAGCCATAGTCTTGGGCCCAGTTGGGTTTGTCTGCCAATTAACCACGTCCACCGGGACTGTGCTCAACACGGGGAAAAAGTCTATTTAAGCTTGTGTAATATAAGTAGCTTTTATAAATTATCATTGAATAGTGTTTTATCCAAATAAAATGTTCCAAGTTGCATTTTGTATGTTGCAAGTAAAATTTTTTTAAATCGTTTAATGAGGCACTTTGATTGTTCTTCATTGAATGGTAAACAAATTATTAACATACAACTTCACAATACAACTTGCAACTAACAACACAAAACATGTTAGTGTTTGGTATTGTTAAACTAATGTAATCTATATTTACAATTGTCACCGTCATTCAAAATTTGTATTACACTTGACCACGTCACCCCCAATATTTATTATAACAGACCACGTCATCGAGAAATTTTTTTAAAACGTCTAAATCCTAATTGTTTCTAGCTAAAAATGTATGACTTTAGAGTTATGACAGTCGATAAATCAGTTGACCGGAAGTTCCCGCGGATAAACCACAAAATGTCGGTCATTGTGGGGTGGTTGATGGCTTTCCAAAGTGATCTTCTATTGTGTTAATTTTTCATTTTATAAAAAGAAAATGTACCCAATCGAAACGTTTTATATCAATCACTCACATACTTTTAGCTCAGTTGGTTTCCCTCGGTGTAGCATTAGGCTTAAACCTTCAACTTGGCCACAAAGTCGCCGGGGCACTTGAGTACCCCAATTGAAGGGAAGCGCGCTTTGATGCCTATAGCCAATTAACCTACTAATTAGCATGGAAAACAAGTCAACAGCGAAAACATTTGGCTTGGCCCTTTTGTGCTGCCTTGAAATTATTACGGGAAAAATGGTTCGCGTTCGTTTGCATTATGGGCGCCGTCCGCTGACTGGCCACGCACTGTGACGACACATTAATTAGCCGCCCCAACCCACCCACGGACGCACACAAACTCGGACGGGCGGTACGAAAACCACCCTGCATATGCCGCCGCAAAGTAATAAAGCTAATCAAAAACCGCACACCAACCCGACAAAACCAAACTGAAGCGAAACCAGCAGAATGAACCACACATTAGGCAAATATTTGACGGGTTCGCAGGATCCCTGCCAAAAGCTGAAACTGGATCTGAAAGCCGAAACCCGAAAGCCGAATACCTGCCCACAAAAATCCAGTGAGCCACAAAATGATTGCCCATGCAAACAAATCAATAGGCAACAATTTCCGCTGAAATTCAAAAGTAATCGACTGCTCTACCCTTTGATTGTGTTGCTTTTGTTTGGGCGAATTTAATTAACGCCATATGCAGGTGCTGGGCGTCGATATCCTTTTCGTGTGATTTTTCAAAATGCTTTTGCAATTTCGCCGTAATTAACAGCATTCACCGCCGCCAGCCACGTCGATGATGGGTATGAGTGGGCTTGTGCCACAAAGAGAAGGCTTGAGTATTAGCCGCCAGACAGTCAAAGGTCACGACAGGAGATGGGAGGACGACGGACGAAGGACGACAAACGGGGGTTGCGGAAGGATCGGCAGCCTGTGAATGGCAATCGACTGAGAGCGAAAAAATGTACGCAAAGCGGAAGCATAATATTTATTTATTACTTTACAAAGGACTTTTCTATTAATTAAAAAGCAACAAGCAGACACCCGCACACACGCACAGAGAGAAAGGCAGTTAGCGGTTCGCCGTTCGCCTTTCACCTTTCACCCTTCTGCCTTCTGTCATTGTTCGATGGACGACACAGACGACGCCTTTGACCCAACGGCATTTTGGTGGCCCGAACGCCCACCTCCCCTTTTTTGACACCTGCCACCTGCGGCCATTTTAATTTTCCACGCAAAGTTCTTGTGCAAACACACACACGCACACACTCAGGGGCAGTTTTTTGTCCTGCTCCATTAAAGTCGCGCTTAAAGGAAGCGGGATATTCGTTGGGACGGGAAGGGTGCCGGAAACCCAATGAATTCATTCCTGCGGTCGCCACTTAAAGCCCTCTCCGCGCACACAATGGCAGAGGCCATGCCGATGATGCCAAAAATAATAACAAAAGGAATTGCTAAATAAATGTGTAAGGACACTTTTATTGCACTGCAAGCGCCAATACATGCTGGAGGGTCCAGGAGTGACAGAGAGCTCAACAAAGGGCAGACAAGTAAATAGCAAAAATCCGAAAAGCAACAATGAGCATTGTGTGCCTCTGTGGTCGAGCCTTAGATAAACACACGCACTCGGCTCAATCGTATCCGTGCGCCACTAAACCAATACATCGATGGCGGCTCGCACACACTCACGCTCTCGTTTCCGTTACAAGAGCTTAGCAGGACATGCAACAAATTTTTCACGTAAATGTAATAAAAACACTTTGGCATGTGCAGCGCGTAGGGGGTGGAGAGGCGGGACTTATGGCAGCAAGGAGGGAGGGGCGGCGCCACGCCCACCCACTTGAACTGAGTGGCTCGTATTTCCGTGCGTTGGTGGGAGGGTGAGTCCGTGCGGTGGGCGAACAAAAAACACACTCACACACTTAAAGCCAGTGGTCTCTTGCGAAACTCAGACTTAGAAGTAAGGTCCCTTTCGGTACGAATTTTGGCCGGCTAATAAATAGTTTCTCTTGATTTAATCGATTTTTTATTATTAGGAATATTTTATGCCAGGTATACGAGACCCCTGAGAGTTAAACGGTAACATTTAGTTCATAGAACCACAGGGAGAAAAATGAAATCAGGTAAAAGACATCGAACAGTATCACAAATAATTTAAAGAAATGATAAGCCAAGAATATTATAAATAGATAATTCGTTGGTTACATTAAAAAGAAAAAGCGTTATTTATAATTCAGATAAGCATCCCATTAATACTTATATAATACATTTTATCCACAATGAACCCATTAAGTTATTGGTGTTCGATAAGGACGAATCGATTAGCCAATCTTTAAACTTTTTTCCGTGTGTAGACCATGGCGTGGCCATGTCGCGTGTCCGGCTGAAACATCAAGCGTGGCCAGACCGTGTTTTGCTTTTGTTGTCGCCACTCTGGCCCACTCCCCCCGATTCAGTTTGTTGTTTATTGTTACAGCTCTCACACATGCATCGCCTCCACGCTGTTTGTGTAGTCCACCAACATTTGTTTGTTTATTGACCGATTTTGGGGGCTTAATGGTCAGCTCACCACCTATGGTTCCAAGCTGCTACGGCCGAAAAAAAGAGTTCCGCAGCTGCTGCCGCTGCGTGTGCACTGGGTTTTTCTCTGGCTCTTAGCACTGCTAATTCCCTGGCCAGACAGCCAGCGGCAGCAGAGAAAATATGCTGAAAAAATATCTAAAATTTGTATATTCAGTGTTCTGTTTTCATTATGCATGACCGGTCATCCCTTAAGCCTTAAATCAGCCGGGCACTGCCATCAATTTAAAGCTCAAGTGCGTTGCTGTCAGCGCAGCAGTTCGATGGCCCATCCCTTTGGTGGTCTGGTCAAACACTTAAACGCTTTTATGGCCATAACCAATAAGGCGACAGTTTGGCAGACGGCAAGTGTCCGTGTCCATGTCCGCATTCGCGTCCTTCGTGCCCTGTGAATCCTGCGCGTGCCGCCTTGGCTCGAGTATCACTCGCACGTCCCTGAGTCTGCTTCCTGGTCTCCGCGTTGCGTGTAAATATTTTCGCAGTCAATAAAATAATATTGTCATAATTTTTTCTGTTTTCTCTGCCATCTGTATCAATATTGAGACAGCATTGAAAGGAGTGTAAAAATCCGGCCAGACCAAAAGCAAACACCAATTGTCAACTGGTTTGACTCGCTGGCTGGATGGCTGGCTGGTCGGCGTCGTGTGCCACTTTTTATGGCAGTCACTGTACGTGAGTGCGGTTAGTGGCAGCGGACTTTCGGGCAGGGCTCGGCCTGACTTCTGACTTTCCCACCACTGTGTGAGTGACTGGGGGAAGCTGCGAAATATTTATGTGTGCCATTTAATTAAGCATACGACCCGTTGCAGGCCTGATCCAGCTTCCTGCTGCTGTGTGCGTAGTTTTAATGCACAAATGAAGTGGAAAGTTTTGCCAGGGCCAACAAACCGAAGCTTGCTCGTTCCTCTGTGTTTGCTCATAACTTAAACAATAGATATACTTGACGGACTCCTAACCAGCTCCCAGATGAAGTAGATCACTAAAAAAAATGTAATCCAATTATAAATCGAAATCAACCAGTTTTGGTAAAAGACAAAACTAAACTATAAACATTAGTTGTAGGGCTTTTTAATATTTAAACTTACAGGGTCCATTTTAATCCGTCCATAGCGCCTTCAAATATTCTATAAAAACTATATTTTTCAACGTGCAGTCTTAGTCTGGTCCTGGCTGTCGGCTGTTTGACTAAAAGCCACTTGACTGCACACAGACATGAAGATCTCGGTACTCTAGACTGCATCCTCCAGCCAGCTAACTGCCACTGCAATTCCAGGCTCCAACTCGGGGCGGCAGGGCGGCAGGAATGAGGCAGATGGCGAAAAAAACTATTTCGTAATTGAAATGCAATTAAAATTTGTAAGCGCAGTCGTCGCCATCGCTCGGCCTGTTCAAACCTGACTGCGTACGTTGACTCCTTGCATTCGCATTCACTCGGCAGAAGCACCAGCCTCGCCCACTTCTCCTCCCTGACAAATTTTTAATGAATTACATTTCTTGCGGGTGTTAGGCCCGAGCTGCAGAGGAAAATCGTTATTTTCAATTATGGCCCATTCTCGTGGCGGGGGACTCTGCTGAAATGCAAAAGGCAACGGGGCCGCTGGCATTGGGTTTCATTTGCTGCCAAAAAATTGTGCCATGATTGATTATGCGTGGGCAAATGTTTAAATTAAAGACAAGCCCGGCTGGCTGAGCAAATATCATTAAGTCGTTGTGCACACAGAGGCACAGCGACGGATGGGGCAGAGCGACAGACACGTAAAGGACACAAGTTTGCCCAACAATTTAAAATTTATGATGTGTGAGCTTGTAAAAATCTAATTTACTGTCGCATAATTAAAGGCGCTCGAACGGCTCTGTGTGCGTGAGTTGAGCGAGTATTTATTCAAATTATATATTCGACTGTTGACACACCCTTGGCACAGTTTGTGGGCGGAAGGCGGAGACAAACACTGGCGTCACGCTCACATTAAATCATTAAATGCCGCCATGTAAGCATAAATTTAATTGTTATTAACAATCAGCACTTATTTCATCCCGAAAGCCACGCCCCCGCCCCTGGGGAAAGCCCTTTTCTTTTGTTCGACTCGCTTTTTCCATTCATTTTCATTTACATTTTTCGTTTGGGGTTTCTGTTTGCTTTATGAATTTAAATTGTCATTAATTAACTTGGTGCGCAGCACTGCGGTGTTGAGGAGGGCAGAGTGGAATTATTACACATACGCCACGCTGGTCAGACTGACCATTCATTGCGGCCCAACCATCGTCGTCCGAACTCAATTACAGTTTGTAAACTTTTCAATTAGCTATAAATAGTTTATTTATGTATATTTTCGTGCAACTCATGGTGAGTGGTGAGTGTGTGTGTTTAATTGAAAACGGCAGGCTGGGCAGGAGGGCACTTTCCCCGCTATTCCCGCTTTTGGCGCAGCTTGTGTGAGGGTCATTAATACTGCTGAGCTTTGGCCCCACGTCCTTGCAGCTCATTTTAACGCGCAGCCGAGCGGATGATTGCTATTCATATCATCCATGGGGCATTGACAGTCAACAGGCAGTCCCGGCGTCATCATTATCGAATGCAAATTTTATCGCTGCACTTTTTTCAGCCTCTGCAGTTAATGCATTTCGGGTCCTGTTGATTTAGCATTGTACCATAATTACCCAGAGTATCAGTGTGCCGGTGAGGAAGCTCTCGAGCTGTGCAGCAGCTGTTTTTAAACTCGTGATTAATTTGGACTCCGCCGCAAATTGCAATTATTGTATGCTGCGCAAATATTTGCGGGTTCGGGTTATTTAACTCGCTGTTAATTAAAAAGCAGCAATGCCATAACTGCTAACAAATCCGGCCGCAGGCCACGAACCTCGGACCCCAACCCCCAACCCGGAGCGCCGAGCCCCGAACCGAACAGACTGATTCAAATTGCAATTTTTTGCAACTCCAGTAGAAGCAGTAGCTGCCGGGCTTCTGGCTATGTTTCCGGTTGTCGTCAGCGCTCGGCGCCATCTTCCTTTTCAATTATGCCGCCCGCCTTTGTTGGAGCCCGCGCAACCGAGGGCTCCGGCAGATGCAGCGCTTGTCGAATCGCCCATTGTTGCACTGGCATCTCTCGTTTTCTCGTTTTCACACCATCAGGCAGCGTGTTTGCTGCGATTTGAAACAAATGTAGCAAAAGGAGAAAAGCAAGTGCTGCAAAACCGAATTGAGTTGTTGGCAGCCGAACGTCAAAAAATCCACAAATTTCGCCAGTTTTTCGACCGGTTCGTCGACAACGTCATCATACATGATAGATACCTTTACATATTTTCGCCGTCGACGTTTTTTCCGGCAACTGGCCTGCGGCACTTGATTTGTTGTTTGTCTTGTGCAGAACATTTCCGGCCCGCGCGTCCGCCCCCACTTTTTATTTAGTTTCGACTCGCAGCAGTTTTCCCAGTCTTTTTCGATTTCGATTCGGCTGTTATTTATGGAGAGTTGTGGGCCGGCAGAGTGATGGAGCAGATCTCATCGCCCCGCCGTTGCCCATTGATTTTTAATAAATTTTTGAGCTGCCGCTCGGTCGGCTGAATGCTCAACTATAACGACCGCACGGCCCCTGACCCGGCTGCATAATTTCGTTTCGGCTTCATTTCCGTTTCGAACTAATCAAAAAGTGTAATTTCCGATTAGTTGTATTCAGCATTGACCGGCAGGCAGGGAGAGTTTACAGAGTGCACTTCGAGTCCCGGGACTCGGGTCTCGAACCTCTCGAAGTGGCTCGACTTTTCCCTTTCGCAGGCACAAAAGGTGGTCAAAAGTGGGTTAGAGGAAGGCCCGATTCAGGTCCTGTGGCGGTTTTTCTAGCACTGGGAAATAAATTGGAACATTGACCCCCAGCGTCTGGGCTATGATTGAATGTGGGGAATTGGCCGGATAATGACCCTTTTACATTATGAGTTATGGGGGAAAGTTCGGGAGCCAACTATCAATCTATCTCAATCTTGGAAATTCGTTGCTCAAATGCTTAAGTGGCAGGACGGCATTGCCCCGAATTTTATTAAATTGTGAAATCGAAGTTCGTTTTGGTTACTTTTAAATTTAACTGACAGAGAAATGCCTGTTTAGGTTTACCGTTTTCTACCCTATTTTTGTTCGGTTAAACCCCGAGCTAAATCCACTTAAATTCGGGCATAATTAAAACGACAGATGGACTGCGTCCGGAACTGCAGGCCACGTTCTCCCGTGGACTATCTCTGCCCATGTGTCGGCTTGTTTAGCAAACACCAGAATGTGTGAAAATCGGAAGAGGGCAGGAGGCGACTGCATTTCATTTGCATATGAACAGCAAACTGTTCTCCTGCAGGTGCCACAGAAAATAAAAAGCGCACAAACCAACACATTAACAGGTGTTGACTAAGCGCCAGACAGATTCTAGCGCTCCCCACTTCGTCCCGCAGCTGCAGTTCCCCATAAAGAGTGGCAAATTTGTTTGCCTTTGTTTATAAAAATTTAACGCACTCTTGGGGCAGGGTAAAGGTTTCACTCTGCGAAAAAGTGAGAACATGATTAATTTGATTATTAATTTCATTATTAATTTCATTGAATTTTGATTACCCATTATTGTTTGTGAATAAATGTTCTGATGTGTCATTTAGAATTTTGAAAAGTTTGTCTTTGAAAGAACTTCAGATACAACACCTTTCGCTCAGTGCTGTTGCAGGGATATCCCCGAAATGTGGCTGCAATCGCTTCCAGGGCCAAAGGCAGCCTAAATCCCATTTGTGCTGCACCACTTGGGGGGAATGGCGGTGGGTGGGCGTTTTATTTATGCAAAAATAACAAACAAGTAGCCGGCGAGGAGAGGCGACAGCAAAGCAGAGAAGCTGCAAAAACGACGACGAGTGCCTAAAAGCCTCAAACGTTGTCTGTGCGCCGGACATTGTCGCCGTGTTGCTGCTGGATTATTCACAGCCGTTGAAAGTGTGCAATGAATGAATTTATGGCGATGCCACCCACTTCCGCCCCCTCAGCGGGTTTAACTGTGCAAAGTGTATACAAATGTGGCGGCGCTTGGCCATGTTATCAACATTTTTATTTGCGTCCTCCCACTCTCCTTTGGCAACAAAGCGGGCAACAAATAAAACCCAAAAATAAACAAATTAAGTGGAGTGCGGAAGCGGAAGTGCAGACAGCGCTGGCCATTAAGTGAACCGGATATGGTCCCCAAAAGAGACGGGGCTGTTGCAGCAGAGACAGAGATAGAGTCAGATAGAGAGAGAAAGAGGGAGGGGCCTGTAGGGATTGTCACCTGTTTAATATTTCAATCGCTTAAACAACGTATGCTCATTTTCCCCTTTTTTTCCCTGCAGCCAAGGCCTCCAAAGTCATCCACTTGCGCAACATTCCAAACGAGTCCGGCGAGTCGGATGTGATTGCCCTGGGCATTCCGTTCGGACGTGTGACCAACGTGCTGGTGCTCAAGGGCAAGAACCAGGCGTTCATCGAGATGGCCGACGAGATCTCCGCCACGTCGATGGTGTCCTGCTACACAGTTAATCCGCCCCAGATGCGCGGCCGCATGGTCTACGTGCAGTTCTCCAACCATCGCGAGCTGAAGACGGACCAGAGTCACAACGTGAGTATAAATATTTAATAATTATAAGCATTTAAGGCGCCGTTGGAATTCTTCTCGAAATCCCTTCAAAAGATAATTATCTTTAGTACAATTACACCGTCTATAGTGGTATTTAGCTATAATTCGTGGTAGTGCACATCCCTCAAAAGAACACCTGCCGTATCTGTTGTAATTCTAATATTCCATCATCGAAGACACAAACTTTTCCCTGCAAATTCCCAGGGCCCTCTAAACCGATATCTGCTTTGGGCACAACTTCCGGTCTTAAGTGTTATTAATGTGGCAATTAAGTTTTCGGCCAGGGGAAACAAATGAAGCGGCTACGATTTATATGCAAATGTGGGTCGGCCCGGCGAACCGTCTGATTAATTACACTTTCTGGGCAACGTAAACCCACTCCTTAAGAGATTTGGACCCATCATAAATGCACACACACTCGAATGTCCTTTGAGAGCGTGCCTGTATTTGTGGGTGCTCTAAACCAATTTCTAATTTTAATTTCGTAAGCCACAAAGTCACTGACAAAGTTTAAAAAGCTTTCAAATAAATACACATGGCCGCGCACACACTCGCACACACTCTAGCTCACACACGTGTCTGACAAAAGCAGTAAAATGCATAGTTTTTGGGGTTTTGCGGATAGCCCACACAGAGAAATTCGGAGCGGGGAAGCCGGGAGTGGGGGCGAACATAAATACAAATGAAACCGCACGCATACCAAGGAGACAAACGAATCAGGAGACCAGCACAGGGATGCCAGCTGCTTAGCTCGAGTCAAAAGCATATTTTGATTACTTAAATGAAAGTGGAGGGGTTGGTGGGTGGCGAGGTTGGGAGGTTGGGATGTTGGAAGGTTGCTCTGAGGGCAAGGGGCACAGGCAACCGCAGCGGCAGTAAGAGCAGCAGCAATCGGGCCAGGAGAAAACCCAAAGCGAGGTTGTCACCTTTGCGGGGTGTGCGCCACCTGACGGTGGAGGATTTGGTGGTGGTGAGCCCAAAAGCAAACTACTTAAAAAGAGATCGCAACGGCAGCAGCAGCACGAGCGGCACGAACGACAACGAAAAAAGGTTAAGAGGCTGCAGCAGCAACAGCAACACGGGGCCAGAAACAAGAAGCAGACCAAGGGAGCGGCCTGTGACTTAGGTGACACAGCAGCAACAATGGCAGCAGCAGCAGCAACAACGGCAACAACAGCCACAACGGCAACCCAGCTAGGCCAAACAATACAGTTACATTTCCCTGATTACCTTTCGGCTGTGGCCCGGCCCGTGTGTGTATCTGCACATCCATCTCTGTGTGCGTGGGCAGATTTCTCTTGTTAACTACTAATCCTGGTAAAAGGCCTTGTTGTTGGCCCGCAGACAACGTGAGACAAGTCAGACGAGTGGAAAAGTCAACGCCGCCGTCTTCTGTAGTGGAAAATCTCTTAAAATGCAGGGGAGTGTGTTTGTGCGAGTGGAAGAGGTTTAATCTTGTGTGCTGTGCGCTGCCAACATATTTATACAATTTCTCATTTCATTCAGCGTTCTTTCTTCTGGCCATGTCCATTGTGCGAATGTCTTGTCTTGGGTTTCCCCAGCTGCCGCTCCTCTCCCTTGTGTCCTGTGTGTCTGGCGGCCCACCTGCGCAGCATTCAGTTGATTGTTTGGCGTCCTGGCCCAGCCACTGTTGACTGTTCCTTTATTTCTGCGTTTTGCGTCATATTTCGCCGCCTGTCATTCGCTATTTGTGTTGCTGCTGTCGCAGCTTTTGCCGCTGTTTCTGCTGCTGCTGTTGCTGCTGCAATGTGGCAAGCTCCAGATAAGATGCTTAGCGAATTGTTGTCGGCGCCCCGGCAGCAGCGAAACTTAAGAAATCATATGAGCAGAAGCAGGAGCAGAAGCCGGAGACGTTTGCTGTCAAGTGCGGGTCCTGTGCAATTGCAGGAGAGGAGTCTTTTTTAATTCCCTCGTTAGTTGGGTATTTCCGTAAATTTCGAATTTTCGTCAATTTCCTGTTGGCAAAGCTTGTTCTGTGCTTTAAACTCGGGAGAGATGGGAGGGGAAATTCTATTTCATCTCCACCGAGCGAGAGACAAATCCATTGCATGGCCCTCGGGGATTTTAACCCCAGCAGAGGAGGCGACACGCACCTGAAGGCAAAGCTGCGACGACAGCAGCAGCAGCAAATCAGCAATACAGGATTTCCAAATCATCTCCCCCGCCGCCACACACTCCCACACACACGCTGGGAAGCGGAGACATCTAGTCGCACACATGTGTGATTTCAACGGCTGAGTGATTGCATGGTATAGAAAATAAAACAAATAGGAGGAAAACCAAGCGACAGAAATGAAAAATCCCGTAGCATACTTTGCAGCGATATCACCACCCAACTTTCCCCACCCCCTGACATTTATGTTGGCAATTTGGCAGTCAACCGGCAACGCTGCTGTTGCTGCTGCGTAACAGGATTCTAATATGTCATGTCTTGGGATGTCCTTTCACCTTTGCTTCGCTTCACCTCCGTCCGGAAAGCTCTGCTTCTATTTCTGCTTCGGCTCCTGGTTTTCTGTGACTATTTTCGTTGATGTCTTACTCTGGCGTCTTAGGGCCCCCGCCCCTCCAGATTTCTACTCCTGTGCTGCGACTACCCTTGACTACGATGCCAGAAATGAAGATAAATGCACTGGCAAGTTCACGCGGTTACGACCGCAAAGAGCTGCCCAAGGAACCCAAGAGCCACTCAGCCACCCCACATAGCAATCCAGAAATCCAACCCCAAAGGTCCGCAACTGGCATTGTTTAGTGGGTTTCAAATTTGACATGTGATTGTTCTGTGTGTGTAACTGCGAGGCCCCATCTGTTGCCTCTGTGGGCCAGTTTTGTTTTGGGTAATTTTGATAAATTAATTTTTGAGCCTGGCCTCTTTTACGGCCGAAAAGGGTTGACAGCCACTCGGGGAAATGGGGCCGGCCCACGGCCCACAAAGAATTAGATTGAAATATAATTTCGCAACAAAAGGCGGCCAATCCCCAGCCTAATCTCCAGTGTAACATTTGCCAGCGCCCTCCGCCGCCACCCTGGCTTCATTAGATGAGCACAATTGATTAATCGTTGCATGCTCAGTGAAGATGGCTCCCATTCGAGCCTCACCGCAGCGGGAGTCGCGCGTTCAAGTGCGAACGCAAATTCGGGTAATCATCATAATTGGCACTCGCCGCCAAAACACCAAAACAGGCCAACGGGAAAAGGACAATGGAGCCGAGGCAAGTGCCGGTCCACTGCAGCCCATTGAATGCGCTCCACCCTGCAGCAGCTAAACAAGCAACAGACACCTGCCGAAAAAAGTGATTAATGTGAAGGGTGCCCTGCGAAAATCGAAAACCAATTGAACCTTCTTGTGCGGCGAAATTATCATGTTTTATTGAAGAAGAAAAAATTCACTACTATCGTAGTGGTTTGCGCACTTATAATAAGAACTTATTGCCGTACTGTTTCACTGGATCTCTTTTCTCGCAGTGCACATGCAAATGAATTTCCCAAGCGCTTGTTTTCATGTGTTTGCATCGACCGAGTGTGTGTGGGCAGGTGCTCGTTTTCCCTGCAGTGATAAGGTTACCTTGTAATTAAATTAAATTGCCGACTACAGAGAGAGCCGCATTTTACGGACGCCTCCTTCAAACCAAACAATGGCGAGTCGGCCAAGAAAAACACAAAGGAGGCAAGTGACGGACAGCAATTGTCAATTAATGGCTCACACATGAAAATTAGGCGGCAGCACGAAGTGGGATTAATTTACACCGCGTTTGACACCTGGGGCGAGTCCGGGCATAACGAGGCGGAAGACGTGGGCGCACGGCGCTGAACTAATACAAATGTCAAGCGATTAAGCCACAGAAAGGATCAAACTGATTAGCAAAGTCTTACTCGTGATGTCTGAGCCCCGCATGTCTATAAATAGCGGGCCAACGGGGATAAGGCCGTACGTTTGATTTGGTGTTAATAATATGAGCCTGGCTCAGCGACACAGACCTCAATGTGTTATTTAATTTGCGCCTCCTGCTGACAGGCTGTCAATATTGCAGGGTTGGAAAAGCGGGGAGTGCGGAGACCAGCTTATGGGGCCTTTTCTTTCGGCACGCTATTTGTCTAACTCTCAGGCGTGTGCAGTAAAGGATTTCGCCCAGGCAAATAACTTCACATATGCGGTGCTATCCGCCGAATGCTATCTGCTCGATGTTTATTTTTCTATGCGCTGCCTGGCTTGTGTTGTTCTTTGCTGTTTTCCTGTTTTCCCATTTTATTTTCACGTTTACTTTACCGCCCGCCCGACCGCTCATCGCTCTTCGTCGCCGTCGCCATCGCCATCGCTATCGAAGGCAAAAGCAAAAGTAAGCTAATCTTATTGTTTTCACAACAGCGCCGAGGAGCAGGAGCATCGCGAGTGTGGCTGTGCCTTCTGCTCCTGATCCTTTGAGTTATGCGGATGCGAATGTTTGCTTATACTTGTGGCACGCTAAAGCTTTTTGCCATTTTGATTGGCGACGTGTTGAAAATGGATTTAAATTACATTGTTTCGCAGTACGTGAGATCCGAGTGGAGTGGGGCAGCAAGGGGGGCTGAGCGCGGCAGGATAACAAGTGCGGAACTGTCGGCAACCCGGAGAAGCCAGAAACCCCAAAAAACCGACAACTGACAACTTTATGTATGCACTGACTTTTCCAGCGGCTGAGTCAATATTTTCATTGTATTGATTAGTTTTGCATTACGGCGCCCCGAAAGTGGCTTCCCCCTTTTTTTTTTTGGGCAGCGGATTTTGCTACTTTGTGTAACTCGTGTTTATTTAAGCCGCTCGGTTTTATAGTCCTATTTGTGGAACATTTTTGCCGAAGGCTTTTAGCACACTTGACGGGGCGGCTGTTTTTGTTTGCCCTTTGCATAAATAAGACAAATATGGTTTGTTGGCACTGAAACCGCTGGCCCTCCTTTGACTTTGAGCCACTTCTCCTCCTTGGCTTGACCGTAAAAACCACGCAGCAGATAAACGACCCACGGCAAAGTAATACATAATCCCTAGCTCAGCTTTAAAACTTAACTACACAAGTTCATAACTTGTAGTGGTAGTGGCCCAAAAAAGTTTCCTTCTTCCAGTTGCAAAGGCACCGAAAAAGGCAGCTCCTCCTGGCCAAGGAAGAGGGGATCGGGGATCCGGCGGAGATTGTGGCCAAGCGTCTGTAGCTGCTTTACTCTCCAACTTGGCCCGAACACTTAAGCTCTCGCTTCAGCCGGCTCTTGAAAAGGGGCGACGACACTTGAGTCCTCCTGCTGCTCGGAAGGACTCGCCATGCAGTTTAAAGTGCGCCTGTCAGGGGAGGGGAAGCCAAGGTACTCAGTGTGACATTGCAATGAAAATAAACTTCCTGGCCGCAAGAAAAAGGAGCAGCACACGAAAGCGCTATGGAACAAAAATATTTATGCAAAACCTTAAGTGAAAGCAACGTCAATATTTTTTGGCGCCTTTAGAGCTGCGGTTCCAGCCCTGAGCTTTCGCCTTTTGTCAGCCATTTTCCGGGTTTATTTCTTATGCAAAAACCGCATCAAAATCATAAAACAATTGCCGAGTTCTTTTCCGCTTGTTGAATATTGCAAAACTTTGCTGGGAACTCCTTTTAGCGAGCTGCGAAGTATAAGATTTTCGGTATGCTTTTTGTTTGTGCCATGTGGAGACTTTGCCTGGCGCACCACAATCTCAACTTGGCCGCCATAGTTTTCCGAGGAATCCGTGAGCATCCTTGAGCTTAGTGGCGAAATCTTCGTTAAAGTTTCCCTATTACGGTCTTCACATCGCATGAGTTAAATGGCCGAGTGGCGGGGACACGTGTGTCTTTTGTCCAGATTTTCCCACTGACACGCATCGATCGATAAATGTGCTTATCAGCAAGTAGTCGATACATTTCGCTTATCAAAGCATTTTGGCTTATCAAATGTGGCATTATGCAGGAGGGGAGGCAAGAAGCAGGCAGCCCATCGATATTAAATTATAACAATGTGGTGAGGTGGTCCCTATGATGGGTGGTCTGGTTGTTTGCATATCTAATCAGCCCACAACAACAAGCGGGGATGGGAGCGCACAATTGACTCATTAACAGGCAAAACCGCGACAAGCAAAGTCCAATACAAACACAGCCGCACACACACAACGATTTGTTATGTTTAATGATGTTGCTGGTTGTGGTCCCTAAACTTTCCCCGACGCCGTCCCCTTCCCAGTGCCCGCCCTGTGTCCTGCAGGATAATTAGAATGGCTTAGCCTAATATGCGTGCAAGTGCTCCCAAAATTTGGTTTGGCTTAGAGCCTCCAACTGGGAATGCCCATTATAATGGGCCTTAAATGCACTCGGGGAAATTACCAGCCAAAGATCCTTACGTAATTGAACAGAAAAGCAATTATTTTAATGTATTTTCGCATTTACATTTTCAAAGTAAGGGCTTAAATCTTCTTTTGTTTTGAATCTAGATGGTATTTTAAAAAATTTTTGCTCTTAAATTTAAAAAGTCGAGCAATAAACTTTCCGCTTAGTGAAGAAGGCAATAAGTCCGAAGTCCAGCTGGGCAAGTAGTTACTCAAGTGTCGGTGCAAACTTATGCACAATTATGAATGTGCTTAAACGCCTGCCAATTGCCCACTTGACAGCTAGTTAATGCTAACCAACTTTGGTGTTTAAACAAAGCTTGCAGAGGGGGCAGGACAGCGCGAGTAATAGATGGGCAAACGCTTCTCCACAATTACATTACAATTTTTACACAATCAACGTCATCGTCATCATAATAATCAGGCAAAGTGAAGTATCAAATTACTGGCGGCGGAAAGGAAACCTAGCCACTGATGGCATCCCACTGGCATCTGGAGCCAGCATGGCAATCGAAGTCGAAGCAGCCGCATCATCATGGGCCACTCGTGCCACTCATGCCACTCGGCACATCCCACATACGCCCTGTCTAGCCACGCAGCTCGGCACTCGGCAATTCTAATCAATTTTTATTATTTTTACAAACTTTGGCTTCGAGCGAGGGTCGAAGACGGAGCTCACGTCGGCCAGGTCGTTGTTTCCGATGGAAAGGAATTTATCTAGGCGGAGGCAGAAACAAATAGCACGCCTGGGGAGGATTGCCGTGAAGTTTTCCCATCCTATTCCTCCCCGCCTCTCCTGTTGCTGACAAACGCACAAAAACGCGTCGCAAATGGGCAGGATAAGCGGAAATCGGGGGCAGGTGGGTCGGTGTGTCGGTGGCGGTGGGCGGTCGAATGTGTTTACGTTATGATTTTCGAAATCAAAATTCAGCACGAATAGGAATAAATTTACTTCCGAATGTCATTAAATTGTTTTCCGATAGAACGTGTATATTTCACGCAATAAGTTTTTGTTGCTCACTAAGAACCGTATCTGGCATCCGCCCAGCATCCTCGTCATCGGCAGACGCCTCTGCCTACCACCTCCCGTTTTCCCTTCATTATTACGATACTTGATATTATTGATTCTGATTGAGATTTATGTTGGCGAGGACGATTCCCAAATAGCACAGCATACCGCTGAGTTTTTGACTGGCTGCCGTAAAAAACATTTAGCATATTCGTGCACTAAAAAAATGGATTTGAGTTAAAGCTTACATTTTTAATTTTATTTTATACAAAATGTTGTCAGTAGAATAAGCATTCTTGAGGTTTTACACTTATTTAAACGATCTTTCGCAGAAAAGGAAATTAAAGTTACTGTTAATAGCACACAACTAAAAGAACATTTCTCTGAGTGTAAATGTCTTCTAGCCTTAAAAAAGTTGCCAAGCTGCATAAATTTTGTGCACTGCCAGTTGCTTTGATTAATGCGCAAAAGTTTTCGCCTTTAACTAATAAAAGTTTCCTGCGCGCTCCCCCAGTCAATTGGCTCAACATCTTTATCATGTTCCCTCCTCCTTCTGCTTCCAGAACTCGGTTGTCCAGAGCGACTACCGCATCCAGTCCCCGGCGGGCGGATCGCCCCTGCCCCTCTGTGCCGCCGCCAATGCGACCAGTAACAATGCCAACAGCTCCGGCGACAGCAACAGCAGTGCCGTGGGCATCTTGCAGAACAACACGAGCGCAGTGAACGCGGCCGGAAACAACACGAACTCGGCCGGAGGACCCAACACCGTGCTCCGTGTGATCGTGGAGTCGCTGATGTACCCCGTCTCGCTGGACATTCTGCACCAGATATTCCAGCGCTACGGCAAGGTGCTGAAGATCGTCACCTTCACGAAGAACAATTCATTCCAGGTAAGTTGCAGTTGTTGAGTGAAGTCATTTATGCGTCTAATGGACAAAACCCTTCCGTCGCAGGCGCTGATCCAATATCCGGACGCCAACTCCGCGCAGCACGCCAAGTCGCTCCTGGACGGGCAGAACATATACAACGGCTGCTGCACGCTGCGCATCGACAACAGCAAACTGACGGCGCTGAATGTGAAGTACAACAACGACAAGTCCCGGGACTTCACGAACCCCGCGCTGCCGCCAGGTGAACCGGGGGTGGACCTCATGCCCACCGCCGGAGGACTGATGAACACCAATGATCTGCTACTGATCGCCGCCCGGCAGCGGCCTTCTCTCACAGGTGATAAAATAGGTAACACGGACGGAACATTTTCCCGATTTTTCCTTTATGTTTTTCCTTCGCTTCTTGTTGCTAACCACACAAACGGCCACACAGTTTCAAACATGTCATCCAGTGAAGCATATATTTGAAGCATTTTATTTTAAAGTGATTTCGTTACCTTGAAGTATTGTTAACGAGCTTACTCCATCAAAAGCTAAATTCTTGACTTTTTATAGCCTTACCAGTTTAGAAAATCTAATAAACCAAATTTAATTGTAGGGGACTGACCTGAGTGTCTTTGATCCCCTTTTAATATCGAGAAATCGGTTTTTGCATCACTGGAAATAACACACTTATACAAGAGAGCAATTTGCAGCGCTGTGCCTTGTTTTCAGTCTTTTTGCCTTTACACCTGCTATCGATTCAAATAGAGCTTAAGTGGCATGCAACTAATCGGAATACCTCGGCATTGACAGATGGCTAACGCTTGTTCAATTTCTTTCAGTCAATGGCTTGGGCGCCCCGGGAGTCCTGCCGCCCTTCGCCTTGGGCCTAGGCACTCCGCTGACCGGCGGCTACAGCAACGCCCTGCCCAACTTGGCCGCCTTCTCGCTGGCCAACAGCGGCGCCCTGCAGACAGCCGCTCCCGCCATGCGCGGATACTCGAATGTTCTGCTCGTCTCGAATTTAAATGAGGAGGTAAGTGCGCTTCTATACTATAAGGTACTCTCAAAGTAAGGGATGCCCCAGACCACGGTTGGATTTTAGAAGAGGAACCAGTTGTAGCCCGCTTATACCATTTTAATAAATATATGGTATTTTAGGATGTGAATAAGGCGGCAAGAAATGATAAAACATCGCTACATTGATAAATTCCATCAGCCATTTCTAACATCTTATATTCAAGGTGCAAAATTAGTTTGCATTTCGAGTACGCCCGCATTTTTCCGTATGTTGCTACATTTTTGTTCTCACTTTTTTCGACCTTTTATAAAGCGCGCTTTGATTTCTCGCCTCTCACTCACTGATTTCACATCTGACAACCATGTATTTGTACTCGTATTTGTGTAGTGCATCTGCTGACAGGCCTGGGACCTGAGAATATCTCCTCTCCACCTCCCTTCCCCGCTGCCTCTCTATCTCCATCTCTGCGTCCCAGCCTGAAACTGAACACAGAGTCCAGATCCATCACGTCCTATGATTTAATTTGTTTATTTCCTGTTTAACGTACTTTGTTGTTTATTATTTGTAATACATCTGAATCGAATCTCTCGCTAACTGACGACAAACTCTATTTTCTCTTTTTCTCTGTAGATGGTCACGCCTGATGCTCTCTTTACCCTCTTTGGTACGTCTGCACAAACGATTACTCTATTAATTGCCAGTCTTTCGATTTTATTTGTTTGTTGTCCGGGCCAAGCTAGAGGATGACCGTGGTGGGGAGATGCAGTGTGCGCTCCTCTGAGGACATCTTATTCGTAGTTGATATCTGTCTCTATCGCTATCCGACTCCTGTTCTATCTCCCCCGAAGTAAAAACACCCATTGTCCCGTCTAGCTTTGCCCGGTCACAACGTGTCCCACATAAATTTACACTCCTTGAACAATTTATAAGTAGTTTACTTGGTTATTCATTGAATTTACACTGAACGAATCGAGCGAGGCCAACGCTTTATCCTTTACCCGTGTAACTGCTCTCCATGTTGCCTTTCATCCTCGCTTCCGGTTGGCATTTACGCCGTTTACGTGCAATCAGCAAAAGTGCCATGAATTATTTAAACCCCGGAATGTGGGGTCGCCGGGGACCGGGTGGGCTAACAAAGCAATAGCTGACAAAAATGCGGCACAAACTGTTTAAAATATTGAAAAAGCCTTAAAAACGTGGGGGCTTCTAGAAATTTGGGTATGCAACGGTATCCCCATAAAATGCATCGCCGTGTGGGAAATATAAAGTAGGACCACCAAGCCTGGGTAGTAAATGTCCTGGACCGCTTTTGAAGATTCCTAGCTCAAAGCGATCATATTGCAGCGAAGGCAAAAGCCAATAGTCCCTGCGAGGAAAGTAAATAAATTTAGAGCAGCAGCGCCCGATCGGGCTATAAAACCCATTTAAATGGAGAGATGGTGCTCTGCACTTTTTCCGTGTGCCAGTGGCAGTATTTATTGTATTGCCAAATGGAATAAACCGGGCAAAGCCGGCAGCAAATGGCTTTCTAATAGCTTTTTGCCAGCAGCAGCAGGGACAAATCCATCAGGCAGCTCGGAGGTGGAATGGAAAGCGTTCTTGGCTATCCAGTCTTGTCCTTCTGCCATTTATCCTGTCATAAGTTCTGCTTACAAATTGTAAAACAATGAAAATGAGAATACACTCGACGTCCTGCAGACTGGCACACGCCACATGCTTGCATACTCGTATATTAAAACACGGCAGCGGCAACTGGCAACAAGTGAAACCACACTCAGCCGGAGCGGTGGTGCAGTGGCAGCTCCAGCACTTGTGCATCCTGTTGCTCCTCCGTTGCTTGGTGTGTGTGTGTGAAATTACATGAATTAAGTGTGCTCGTGGCTGGTTTCCATTGTTGAGGCACAGGAGCTGGGGCCAGGGGGCGAGAGGGCAGCGCCCCTGAGCTGAGAGCTAAAATGCATGCACAAAACACATGCTTTCACATGTGCTCATCCTGCCACACATACAGGCCCACACACACGCCGGCACCCACTAACACACTCGCAGCACAAAAGATTGAGTGCGGAAGTGCATAGCTATAAAAATGTCCATTTATTTAGTTATCATTGCGCTTGTTGCTGTCGCCCATTGTTGCTTTTGCTGCCTTTCTTTAGTGTGTGTGCACGGCGAGAAAATGTGTACTGAGTCCTGCTCAGTTTTCCTATAAGGCAGAGCCGCAGCCTGAAGCTACAAGCAGCTCCAAACAGTTGATTTTGTACCAAACTTTAAATACACAAAGAAGCGATTTTTTAAATGCAAAAAAACTGTGTCACAAAAATACTTTGGGCGAGTGGATTTAACTAAACATTCGAATAATCCAATATTAAAAAAACTGAGAAAATTATTCAAAGCTCCTAAACTAATTTTCTAGAAGCGTCGTCGGACTACGAAGTTCCTTGTTTTTTCTCCGTGCGTGTGTGTGGTTCTTAGCCTCCCGCTCCCCAGGTCCTGTATATATACACCTTTTATACCGCACACAGCCATGATCATTGTGTAGTTTTTGCTGGCTCTTACAATTGAAATAAAATTTACTTGTGACTTTTCGTAGCTCGTTGGCTCGGTTAGCCGGTCGGTTGGTTGGTTGGTTGGTTGGTTTCTCGAATGGAAAAGGGGATTGTCTCCTGTCTCCTTGCTGCTTTTTCGTAGTCTGTCGTCTGTTTGCCAAATGAATTTAACTAACTTTGTAAAGTTAATGGGGTTTGCTGTTTGAATTGCTCCCCAAGTTCCCCCGCCCCGAGTGTGTGTTTTATTATTTTATGGGATTCCCAGTTGACTTTTCACTTGCGCTGCATTTCTCCATTCGGCTTGCTCCATTATGTACTTGATTTAATTACCAAAACACATCGATTGAGCAAGTTCTTGCCCGGTTCTTCGAGCATTCTGCCAAGTGTGGCGCATAATTGCAGCATAATGGGTTTTGTTGCCACAATACCTCCCGTCCCCTCCCCGCCCTGCCTCCTCCGCCCGCCACAGGCTATCCAATCTCTGGTAAATTTTTTGCCAGTGTGTGCTGTATGGTCGGGCAACACAAAAGTCTGCTTCTCCCTTTTGTCTCTGGTGACACAAAACGGTTTGTTTGCGGCCACACACACAGGCTTCCCCTTTGTTTGCATGCAAATGCATTTAATTTGAGTTTAAATACCCAAATATAAACTTCTGCCAAACAGACGCAACCACATGCAGAGTGCCGGGCGGCAGGGAGTTAAGCCGCTTGCTAGCCCGGAACTTAACCCTGGTGTGCTGCTGCTGCTGCTGATGCTGCCTTTGATTTATATTTACAAATTGCATCCATTCTGTCAGCAGTTCGGGGCTTATCGCTCAAAGTAAACAGAAATGTTGCCAAACGTATTAATTGCTTAAAAATTGTTTCTGTTCCGTGCGGCGTTGTTGTTGCTCTTGCTACCGGATTTGTGCAGCGCAAACCACAGAGCAGCACCACAGAGCCACCACCTCCAGGCAACTTTGAGCCACTGAGCCGGGAAAATCCGATCAGCAGACCGCTTAGCAGAGTGCTGCTGCAGCTAAAGTTACAGCCACCACTGCTGCTCATGGTCCTGCGCCACTTGGCAGCTGCCTGCACTGCTAATAAAGCTTAGATTGCTGATTAAACGCTCCGAAGGGCTCAGCCCAGGGCGAAGCAGAAAAGTTGGATACCCATACGCCCCGTTGCACAGCCGAGATGGCGAGATGTCGATAAGTCGAACGTTAAGCGTATTATTATTGGGGTGCCAATAGATTTAGATAAACTCGCTTCCCAAGGAGCCAGAGCCAGAGCCAGGCAAGCAGCCAGCGTGTAATTGACGGCCAGAGTCTCGACGGGCAATCAGCCAAATGGCAGGCTAAAATTTTATGTAATAACCTTTGAATTTCCAAGTAGCTCTAAGCAGACAGCGGAAAGACAGAAGCACCGCCAATGACACTTAAAGGAGCTAGGAGCTGCACGACAAACAAATGCACTCCGGCGAAACCCTTAGGATTGGAGGAGGGTTTGCTAACAAATTTCGGAATTATTTAACAGCATTACGTAACTCCTTAGATATAAAGCCCTAAAAAGATGTATCATCAGTGTCTTTCATAAGTGTTGAATAGATATCCCGTTTAAAGAATGTTATTGAGACTGTGACGAGCTTCCCATGTTTTTTGATCAGTGTAGCAGGCAACTGGCAAGCGAAAAGCAAACGTCAACCGGCAAATGGCAAACGGCTGCTTTTGTTATGTTAATGGCAACATACAAGGACACGTAACAGCGATTTCCACATGAGGTGGGGCCAAAGGCGCTGCGGGCCACGATGGGTGGCGAATTTAGCACTTCAAAGGGTCAGGGGGAGGGTCGGGGCAGGCGAGTGTGCGGTTCGCTGCTGCCGTTCACCTGAGAGCTGTTTGCATACCAAATAATAAAAGTGGCGAGCTCAACTTCGAAGCCGGGGACAAACAACGCACTTCAAACGCGGGGATTGATCTAGCCGAAAAACAGCAACAAACGTCGCAACAAAAAGGCCGAAAGCCCGGAAAAGTTGGGCCAAAACCCTTTCGGGTGCCAGCCAGTCAGACATTTTATTAGTTTTGACAGCGCTTTGTTCGCTCAGCCTGCGACTAGGCGAAGACCCAATTGAAAGGGCCCAGAGGCTCTCTAGGGCATGCTCTTTAGACACTTGACACATGCCGCTTAGGCTGTCAAGCATTCAGTACCCATTCCTGCCCCACTCGGCCGGAAACCACCCTGCCGGGCCACATCCCGCCGACCCACCAACCGACCAACCCACATTCGATAGCCCATTTTCGGGGGCTGGGATTGAGTTGCCTTTGCATTACAATAAAAGAAAACTTAATCAGTCTGCAAATCGTCTGGGAAGCAAGCCCCGACACCCGGACACTCGCACATATACCGTGTAATCCGCTTATGTAATTGTAATGGCGTGATAAAAATTTATATCATTGCCGAAAATATTGTCGAAACGTGTTTAATTGAATTTTTATGCGTTTAGAGATCCGGCGTGTTGCCGCGTGATTTCCCCTCTTTGTGCGCGGGTTGATTGTTGTTGTTACGTATGCGCGGAATAATTTCATAAAATTTTATGCGCTACATGTTGTGGCAGAAATGCAATTTGATAAAGTGCCCGAAACAGGAAAAATTAAATCCAATGTGCAAATAATTTCAATGAATTTTTCATAATCGCAACAAATCGCTTTAGCAGCCAAACGCAATGTGACAGGCGATCGAGGGAATGTGATTAAATGGAAGCCATCGATTTGAATTCGAATTTGCATTTCCGTTTGGCTTTTGACACCGGCGATAATGGAGATGGAAAGCAGGGGCGTTTAGAAGGCGTTTTCAACTTTATAGACTCCCAGGCTAATATGCCACCGCCATCCGCATAATTCTTCATCTAGAATACGTTCAAACACACGACTAATGGGCCGTCGGGGAATCGGCTCCGCTGTCTGCATACGTTAGTGTCGCGAAGCCGCAAAAAGCGAAAAAACTTTCGGAGGAACATTCCGGCGATAATAAATTATTATCAAGTCTGTCGGTCGGTCGGAGCTGGGAATACGAATAAAGATTGAGGCTGCCGGGCTGGGCGCGCTTTGCATGGCAACCGGCAGCTGCTGTTCATACGCCGAGTTATGCTGGTGACCGGAGGAGGGCGGCATGCCTGGCATTCAATATGCTCCACTGCCAATACCTGCAGCTGTGGATGTCGATGGCGATGTCTGCCGATGCTTCTGCTTCTGCAATTGTTGCCCCGAATTCCTGGCAAAAACGAAACGAAATTGCTCGGTGTTTGGCATAAGTCAAGTCCGCCGGATAACTGGGAACCAAGGCAGTCAGTCAGTCAGGTAGCCAGTCGTCTGTATAAAATGGATTTACTGCCAACTGTTGAACTGTGTGCTCTGCGCTGCGAACTCCTCGGTCTCCACTATTTACTACCTGCATTTCCATTGCTACTTTTGTAACTTGTTAGCGCAGCGCTCGCCTCGCTACGCTCCGAGTAGCTGGCATGGCCCCACTTTTATAGCCGGCATTGCTACCTAAGTTCGTGCACCGGGAGAATTTCGAGGCGAGTATCAAGATTACTCGGTATACTTTGCAATATACAATATACAATGCATGTTCAAGCTAAAAAATGAAAATCAAACTTTCGTCAATATACGCCTCTAAAGTATGGGCTCATTCTGCTGATTATAACTTGGATTGGATTGGAAATATCCCCTGCAAAAGTACTAGGGTATTTCCCGCAGTGCGTCTTCCCTTCCTTGTGCAGGTGTGTGTGGCTAAAAGTAGTTGAAAATTTACTTTGCGCATTATTCGATTTGTTGTCTTGGGCAGGGCTGCACTTTACATTGTTTGCTTTGGGGTCGCCTTTGCCATTGGCATTGCCATTGCCCTTTGGCCACCAACTCGACCGGCAACTATTTTTTATGCTTGATGGCAATTTGCGCCCTGCTTCAAATTTGCGCTGATTGGCTGCTCATGGGTTGGAGCCCGGCGGGGGCTACAATAAGTCACCCGGGCCAATGGACCGACCCTCGGCCAGCTGTCAAAGCAAAGTCCCCGGGCCAGGGAAGAAAGCCGGCAGCTTCCTTAAAGTCACCTGCCAGGCTTAATGCAGTCCTGCAGCTGGGTCGGAGTCTGCCTTACAGTGCATAGTTTGCGGCGTAAGTAAAGCCATAAAATACAATTCAATAACGCGTCCGCCGCCGCCACCGAAAAGTTGCGCTCCAGCGCACCTTGTCTGACAGCTGTAAAATCCGTGGCCTTAAGACGTAATGTGGCCCAGGAAGCCGGGCCGGCTGGCCCAGCCAAGCGACGGAGTCGCTTCAGCCGTGGTTCGAATTGAAGCTCGTAAAAAATAGCAGAGGAAACTTATTGAGCCAGTTATGAGTTTCGTACATGATACTAACGGCGTGGCCCGCGGCAATAATGCGAGTGCTTGGGTTGCGGGCGAGGAGAGCAGGTGGGCAGGGTAGGGTTAGTGCCGCAGCATATCTCGTGTTCATGTTATGGCTTTTTGGTGGGGTGTAAAACTTTTTCCGCGGTCGCCATTAACCGCTTGGAGCTGTCCGAAAATTCAAGCAGCAGCCGAGGCAAAGGAAAGCTCACTACTTTGTGCAGACCAGGCTTAAGGAAGTCACGCAAATAAGGTGGCCAAGACCACTTACACTTGGAAACAACACTTCACTTTTTCAGAGCATGTATCTTGTTTTTAAAAAATAATACATTTAAGAGGTAATATGCTGTATTTTTTAAATACATCAAAAGTAAATGTTTTTGTCGGTTTTTCCGAGTGTAATTTTGGTTCCCGCGAAATGGTCACTAGTTTCTAGAGCAGCAGCTACAAAGTGCTTTAGTTTTAGTTGGCCCGCTCAGCATTCGTGCAGCGACACTCGTATAACTTTACTGGCAGTGCGATGAAAGTCGAGCCGACGCCCGTAGTCTCTCTGCCATGTACTCATAATACTCCGTATTTCCATCCCCAGGTGTATACGGCGATGTGCAACGTGTAAAGATTCTGTACAACAAGAAGGACTCGGCACTCATTCAGATGGCGGAGCCCCAGCAAGCTTATTTGGGTAAGTCAAGAGACGCACTTTCACCCCTAACCCACGAACACACCCCATCTAGTACATACCAACATCCACCCCGAAACACAACGAAATGAAAGTAATGAAAAATCTGAGTCTCGATCCGTAAGCCAAGGGCCGGGGCGAAAAAGAGCAACTGCAATTTGCAGCTTGTTTAAAATGAAAATTCCGGCAACATGAAATTCCAAACGGCGCATTCCTTTGGCAACCGTAACCGTTGCTGCTGCTGCTGTTGGTGTTGGTTGTGCAGCTGCAAATGCAGCAAACAAAATGTATTAATAATAAAAATTGTTAAAGCGAGAGGGACGGCAACGGGGCCAAGAGCGCGAGATGGCTGGCCGTGCGCATAAATGGAATTTTATAAGCGCTTTATTACCAGCCCGCCTGGACAGCAGCAACACCTGGTCGAGATCCAGTTCCGACCTCCACCTCCCCCGCCGCCCAGGCAACAAAGGCTCCTCTCGGCGGGACATGCCAATCATTTTATTGCATTTATTTGTGTGCACTTTGCCATTGTCAGGAAGCCCGCCTTGCCGTCGGCCAAGGACTCTGCCTCCCGCATCCCCATCCCCATCCCCATCCAATCCAATCCGACCCCCTGCACGCATTAAACGAAATGAAAATTGTCGCGCATTGCGACGCGTTAAGAGCAACCAACCGACGTGCCAAATTCCACTTTATTACAAAAACAGGAGCGGCGGCAGTGGCAAGGCGATCGAAGCGTTGACAGCGCTGACAGCGACACCTTTTTCAATTTCGATTTGGTTTTATTCCATTTAACACGCCAACTATCCAGCGAGCACTGCCCAGTCCGCCGCCGCTTCCTCCGGCCAGCACTCATTGTTCCCACGGTGCGTCCGCCGCTGTCTTTCATTTGTGTTATTTATTCATTGGAAAAATAACTCAAAAGCTGTCAAAGTACTGCGGCCTTGCAGGGAGGCGCTTAATTGAAAACGACAGCGGTGCGAAAGCCCCGCCTGTTGTCCTTGCCTTTGAGCTCGTAAGGAGCTGCAGTAAGTGCTGTGCACATGCAAATTCATCCACATTTTAAGCCTGGCTCAAAGGGCTTTGTGAGTAAAATGGCCGGCTCATAAGGCTCAGGTACAAATTCATATATTGTGCGGTCTTTGCAGAGCTTACTACAGACAAGATTGCCTTTGTTCCACAATGCCCGTACTTATTCTGACCGCTTCCGCATTACTTCACGCACAAGAAGCATATTTTATTAGCTGCTTATTTCCGTTGAGATCAGACGGAGATGAAAATCAGGTGGATTGCCATCAGGGCGTTAATCGTTCGCACATGTAATTTACCAATTATATTTTTCGTCACGATTCCGTGTCATTCGCACGGCCAGCGACTGCTGCTGCTGTTGTTAATAAAGCTTAAATAAATTTAATCTGTCCAATAAATGCAAAGTGCGAGCGCTGCGGAAATTGCCAGCAAATTGCGAGCCTGGAAAGCGTAAGCTACTGCATAATGAATGCCATCAACTGTTTATTGATTTAAATAAAAAGAAAATGAGTGCATGGCAGGCTGGTCCAGTCGCACAGGTGCACAAATACGCAATGTCCCGAGGGTACCCGCGAACCCGCAGACCAAATATCCGCAGTCGCATCCGCACATCCGCCGCTCGACCGCGAACTATTTTCGCCAGCTTGTCACCGGCTGCGGGGCCCGCTTTTCCCTTCGGTGGAAATATGCTTTGTGCTGTACTCAATTAATTTTTTAATTATAATTATGTAAACACACATTCGCTGAATTCGGTGCCCGCGTGCGGTGCGCCTTGCATTCTTCAGCTCGCAGCTCAATAGCATTCCTGCTTTGAGATTTTCGTACTTAATTAATTGGGTTAAACCAGCGGACGGGTGCGGGCAGGACAGGACGAGGGGACGAGGGAGGAGGAGAGCTAATCAGCAGGAACTCTTGAAAATGCATGGCTTAATTTCGGGTAATTTTCCCTTGTGCGCATTTGCCGGCAGCAGGAGCATCAGCAGGAGCATCTGTCCGAATTCGTTTCGGTGGCGTATACGTAATGTTGTGTTAATTGAATTCGTCCAAAAATTGACAGCGTTTCGAGGACCACAAATGGCCGCCGCCGGCTGCAGTTGATAAAACTATTGTGCAGATTTTACGCAAATGAACCGACAAAACCAAAGCCAGTCAACTGTTTGACCAAACAAGCAAATTATTGTGCCAAACTAGGAAGTCGACATCCCTTCCGCTCCCGCTCCCACACCCCAGCCCACCCACTCCGTTCTATTCCATTCCCCCAGTCAAACACAGAAATGCGAACCCATGGCCCCGGGCATGTGAAAATATTAATGGGCATGCGGCAGCATATAGACTACTAATGTGCCGCAAGGGCTGCCAAATGGCAAACACATCCGCTGCTGGCTGTCCCTATGTTTCAACCCATCTACACTATGAGAAACAGGCTCGTTTAGTTTGTGTTTATGAAATAAGTCACCAGTGAGCAAAGGGCCTGAAACAGAGTACGCCGGAAGAGTTTTATACCAAATTGGGAATTCCTTGAAACGATGTCTCTGTCAGTACACGAGAGTCCATACTTTTTTCGAGTGTACTCACCTACCTGGACAGCAGGTAACAAGAACAAAAACAAGTCTGGAATGGAAGCAGAGTTCGAACGGGAGTGCGCACTTATGCACTCATAAAATATTAACAAATTCATTCGTTACTTTGCCCAAAACTCTCGCCAACAAACAAAGACGATTACCGAACAAGGAGCGGCAGGAGCAGGGGCAGGATCAGGAGCGGGAGGCAGCAGCTGCTCGGGGTCACCCAACTCGCCCCATGCATACGAAAGTGTCTCGTAAGGTGGTGTGCGTTATGGCGAGGGCCACACACAAAATACGGCTACAATTGCACACTCAGCATACGAATTACAGCGTAAAGGCGCAAAAAACTTTTGCAAGTGAAGTCAACGGAAAGCGGGGCGAGATGGGCAGGAGGCGATGGGAATCAAAATGGAACGGACACCGAACCACTCGGCAGAACTAACTGCGACAGCAATCAGAAGGCACAGAGGCGAGGGGCTGGAAAATAGACAACAGCACACAATGAAAAAACAATAAGCTGCCCACCACCCTCTGATGGGTCCACTTGGTGGGCAGTTTGAGGTGTTTGGGCGTCGGGGATGTTATAATAGGGCATTTGTCCGCTGGAAACTGGGGTGGATGTGGCAGTGTGAGTGCGAGAGTGAGGCTGGGCGGGATTAAGTTTTGCGCAACTTATTGCCAGCTATGGGCGGGCACACACACAGATACCGCCAAATTTATTGGCCCACTCCCAGCTGTCGTCGGGCGGGGACTTGCCTCTTTGCTCGCAAATAAATTTTCTGTTTGCCGTACAAATTACTACAAAATATTTTGCATAAGCGTACGCATAAAGGCATTTGCAATAAAAACAAACAAAGTCGCACACACTCTCACATGTGCTGGCCGCATTCCATTGCCATTTGTGTTATGGTCGATTACGCATACGCCATGTGTGCGTGTGCTACGAACTGTAGAAGTCGAGTTCGGTGAAAGTTTCCTCCGACTTGGGTTGACAATGCTAAGTGACTGTTTGAATGACTTGGCGCCCGGCCCTCTGTGGGCCACTATTAATTACGGAACTGGGAAAATGCCGGGCAGAGGATGTTTTGCATAGTTTACGAGCCCGAGATAATAAAGTGTCTGGCCAGTGCGGCCGTAGATCATAGTCAAGGAATTGCTGGACATTAATCGTTCAAATCATGAAAGTTACAACTAACTTGGAGTTTATCAGGTGAGGTAGTGAATCCATTCCAGCCCTGGCTGCGGATACGGACTCACCTGAGCCACACTCGCCCCATCCTCTGCGTCTTCCGCTCCTGGAGTAACATTTTCTGAGTGGGGTTGGTCCCAAGTGTATGGTGCTTAAAAGTCTTAAACCCAGAACTTCATGCATAAAACAAGAGCAGGCCCTCAAAGCCTCATCGCCGAGTCATTTCACTTACTTTCGGGCTCCCCGTTCCGCACTTCCTGTTCTGCTGCTTGTTTTTGTTAGTTAATAATGATTTGTTGCTGCCGCTGATGCTGGTCAGCAGCCTCAGCCTCGTAATTAAAAGTTTAAGATACTTTTTGAGCCGGGCCCAGGCGCAGCTGCAGCCCTTCGGAAGTGGTAGGCAAAGTTAGGGCCCGTCCCTGCCATTTTTCGAAAAGTGTCTCGCCTGTACATTAATCTTTATTACAAGTGTTTGCCATACACAAAAGAAGAGTACAGAAAAAAGGATGCTCAGGCCATATGAGCTGCGACGGGCTTTGTCACTGCTGGCCCTCCTTTTATTTTACAATTTATTATATTCATGCGCCTTTGGTTTTTTGAAAATCACTTAATCCATTAGGCAAACAATAAACGGCTGAGTAAGCATATTGCTTCACAATAAAACAGAGGAGCAGTGATAAAATGTGATGTAATATATTAATGTAACGCATGAGAGTTGAGAAAAGTTTGGACTTTCCCTGGACAGTGGCCCTGGCCTAAGCCGTCAGATGACTTGGCAGGAACTGAAATTAAATAAAACGTAATCGAAACTGAATCGAAATGGGAATGGAAATTGAATTGCGCTTAAGTACAGCTCTCCGCTGCACATGCATTCCGTCTGAGCCGCAGGTGTTATTACTGCCGAGAATATGAGAAATAAGGCACAGAGCGTTGCAACTTTCAGTGGGGAGGCGGCGGAAGGGAGCCCGAAGACGGCGAACTTTTGTTGGGTAATACTTTTACGGCCAAACAAGCATTTCGCTCGTATAAATCACCAAAGGCAGACGACATTGATAAAGTTGCAGTTACATTTCAGTATGTAAATATTTGCCCGCACTTATTGCTGACTTTGTTCGACTTCGACGGCTGGCGGCTTGGATCTTTGGTTACACTGAGGGAAGAAAGGGCCAAAGCAATATGCTATTGAAAGTAAAATGTAATGCAAGCAGCTAAAGTGTAAGCAACCAATGTTAAATGTTCTTATATACGGCCGTTAAAGTGTTCTGTTATTATTATCAAGAAATAGTTGTTATTCTAAGTAATGCTTTTTCTATCCGTGTTTCTTCCCGGGGCTCGGGCCGAAAACATTTTTATGGCTTGTGGCGCAGCATATAAATTGCATTTCCACAGATACATTTATTGACACACAGCCACACTTCCCATTCCCATCCACAGACTCGTCTAACAACCGAAAAACTTTTCCCTCGTGTACCTATTTTAACGTGTTACTTTCTGCTTCACAGCCATGTCTCACCTTGATAAATTACGTTTATGGGGCAAGCCGATACGTGTGATGGCCAGCAAACACCAGGCCGTGCAGTTGCCCAAGGAGGGACAGCCGGACGCCGGACTCACACGTGACTACTCGCAGAACCCGTTGCACCGCTTCAAGAAGCCGGGCAGCAAGAACTACCAGAACATTTATCCGCCATCGGCGACACTGCATTTAAGCAACATTCCGTGAGTATTCGCCGGGGCATGCCCCCTACCCTGCTCATCCTGAGGGGTATCAGGTGGCTCGTATGCGTGGGCGGTGGACGGGGTCTCCATGGATGCTGGGAGGTGGCTCGATTCGGCACGACAAGGCAATTACAATTACCGCTATGAGCAGCGGAAACCCCGCGTGGCTGCCTCGTCTGCCAAATATGACAAAGCACCCTGCTGGTTGGGATTCACATGGCGGCTGGAGGATGATGTCTGGCCTCCGCTGTGTGAATTTATGAGTCGAGCCAACAGCCCCTCAGACAAAGGCCCCTTGGAGCGCCTACCGGGCGGTATCAATGAACCAGCCTCGCAGCGGGCACTGTTACGCACCCACGCACCCTTAAATCGATGACTCGTATTGTGAACGTAACCAACACCTCCTTCTTTCCCTCCCTACAGTTCATCCTGCTCTGAGGATGACATCAAAGAAGCCTTCACCTCAAACAGCTTCGAAGTCAAAGCATTCAAATTTTTCCCGTAAGTAGTGTCGCGATATTAAAGCATTTTACTGGATCTATTACTAATGCGTTTTTTCTCGTGCTCGAACAGGAAGGACCGCAAAATGGCGCTGCTGCAGCTGTCGTCTGTGGAGGAGGCCGTGCTGGCGCTGATCAAGATGCACAACCACCAACTGTCCGAGTCTAACCATCTGCGCGTGAGCTTCTCCAAGTCGAACATCTAGAATCCGACCCGAAGTCAGGTTTACTGAACCTGACTGGGTGCCTCCGGCGGGTACAGCTACATGCAGATGCACCAGCAACACCTACAGGTCTATTGGCAGCAACAGATACAAACTATAATCCGTAGTACAAGAAGAATGCACGCAAACTTCTACTGAAAAGGCAGACGCCAGAAGCACCACCCACCCAATCCAACAGAACAACCAGCGGCAACAATCGATGCATGAGCTATACCAATTTTAATCAGAGCAACTCACTCTAGGAACTGTTTCTGTTTTTTATCACACCCCTGCGGTGGAACAGGACAAAAACAAACAAGGAATCTTACTAAATTGATTAACAAAAAGTCAACTAAAAATAAATATAACTTGAAATTTACGCGAAAATAGCATTTCAACTTACGGCGCACGCAGACAAGAAAACAAGCAAACCACAAACAAAACAACCCACTAAACAATCAGCAACATCGTAACTTAAGCATAACTTTAAAACTATAGTTGTTAAGGAAATTGCATTGCATAACAAAAACAAAAGAAAACAAAAATATATAAAGAGTAGGCGGAGAAATGTATGTTTAAAGTGAAGAGAACATCGTAACTTAGAAATATTTTTAGTGCACTGTACTGTGTTTTGGTTTTAAAAAACGACAGAAAGTCAAGAACAAACTGAAGAGAGAAATTATGTTAAAAATGAATTAAGGCAAAGTTTTATTATGTACATGATGCTGTTATTATATTTTAAAGGGATGCAACTTAACTTTAATTTTTTACAAGTGTGCAACTTCAATTGAAGCAATCGCATACAAGTAGCTCGTAAATGTTTTCATTTTGCTAGACTTTAAAAGTAAGGAAGTATTTAGAAAGACGGTCCCGAATAGCACACCGAGTCCTAAGCACATTGAAGTGAAGCGAAGCGATGTGAAATAACGTTAAATGGAATTTAGGAAGATTGTATTAAATTTAATAACCTAAATAAATCAAGAACTTGGACACCGCGAAGATAGATCAATGGCACGTCCTTTTGTTTAGAACTACGGGAGAATAATAATTTTAAAGGCAGTTAAATCAACTCGTACGTAAACCCTTTGTGTGTATGTAAATGTAAATGTTGTTAAGCTAGCGCAAATTATACACAAACGATCAAATATACATATTAATAAGTATGTATTGAACTACAACAAACCATGAAACAGGAAATTAAACAAATTTTAAGCTACAAAAGTATAATCTTAAAAAAGAAATCAAAACAGAAGGTAATTATATTTAATCTTAGTCATACTGGTAACGAAAGACATAAACGTGTTTTAGCAACAAAACTGAATGATTTTTTGATAATTTTACAAGGACCCCACAACGGACACCACACAAACACACACACGCGTCATATACACACGGTCACACACACACAAGAGCGAACAAATACAGACAAATATGAAAGTTTATATATATTTAGAAAGTGAAATTATTTATACGTTGAAGCAATGAACAAACGAAATGAGGAAAACTTATAAAAAGCAAAAAACACAAAATGGTTAAAAAATCAACTAATTGTAACGTACATGATATGGATTTAGATCGTAAGCATGAGTAGCAGTGATTGTAATTTAAAATTAAAAGAAACACAAACACAAAGGAAACAAGTAATTCACAATACAAAATCCACAAGAATGGTAAATGAATATATTTAAACGAAAAACGTGTACGAAAAGCAACAGTAAAATATTGTAAAATGTAAAATTTATTGAAGTACTATATTTACAGTTATCAAACAATCGCGCAGGCAATACAGAAATATAGTCAAAAGGGGCAATATGAACGAGAAAAGGTTGACGAAAACCTACCTACATTTTCCATGTAACACAGAAAGCTTACCAAACGTTTTTGAGCCAACTTTAGCGTTTCATATACATACTACAACTAGCTATCTAACTTACCTTAACCTTAAACCTATTTATCATACTTACATATGCTCTATGTCTATGTCTACTCTTTATATATACACTATATACACGTTTTGTTAGCGCATCGAAGCAAAGTAAAGCGATATGATATACGTCTATATCAGACCCACGACTGCTAGAATTTCAAACGAGAACTCTTGACAAATCAAAATTTCATAAAAGTATTTAGCGAACTTAACTCTACAACTGCATACAACCGAGGCAACCCAGACTATGTACAACAAAAGCGATTGCACACCCTCAAACCATCAACATAAACTAAACAATCAGCAAAGGTTAAGGACGGGAATCAGGACGATGTCCTTGCTGTTCGTCGGTATGCAGCGTTCAAGAGTAATCAAATATTTAGCCCAACGATAATATAGATACAATGGCGCTACTGCGTGTAAATGTTGATAATGAACACGACACCGAGCAGCATACGAATTAATAGAACTAATGCCCAATACAAAATACAGATACCTATTACGATATACATTAAATTCAGATAACAGTAATAGTACAGTAACGAAAGGCGATGGCGACGAGTCGGATGCGCAGAGTAGACAATGCAGCTAATTGACAAACAGTACACTAAAAAGTATTACTTTACCAAGTAGAGAAAAAACTAACGATTAATTTACAATTAAATTGAAATCCCGAAATCAAGAGCCAGCAAAAAAAAAGTGTGAAGGAATAAAGGATGAAACGCATGCGTTGCATTGGGACAAATCAAACTGTCGAACTTAAGTGATCTTGTTCGGCTGAAACGCAGGACGAAGTAATCAAAGCAACAGAATTGCATAACTTAGTGATGGATTCTTACACAAGCCAACAGTTTTAAGTTGTACATTACTAGTTGCCAGAGATTTTACCAAAATGCAAAGTGAAACATAAATCGAAGACTAATCGTGAATTACATATATACAAGAGGAGCACGTTTTCGAATGTTGTGAGCCAGGTGTGCCATGAGGCGACATTTCCCACGCAGGCTTACATATGTGCTACTTCTACAGTTAGAAGAAACCAGAAATATATGTGTATGTACTATATGTAATTGTAGCTATAACTATTCATTAATGTGTCGATGAAAACGCAGAAAATTATTAGAGAAATAGCGATTGAGTCAACGTGGAATGCAGTCAGAGAGTTAAAACTAAACACGAACTACAATCAAATCAACGTAAAGAAGAGAAACAAAATCAGCTTTTAGTTACGAAACCACATGCGCAACATATACAACATGAACATAAACATATCAGCATTGTTTGACACATGAGTAGTTAATTGAGACCCCTAACTTTGTTTTCCTGATCGCCTGATTTGCTTGAGTTCCGCCTTGTTCGAGACCGCCTTTGTTCAGTATAGTCCAAATACACACACAGGGTTGTTAAAGTAAAATGAAAGGAAGATAAGAAGTGATCCCTGTAGAAAGCGAATATTACCCATACATTTAGAGCAGCGCATGCTACAAATTGTTAGTTCGGCAAAAGTCTAAAAAAAATGTATTTAAGAAGTAAAGAAGCGCTGAAGTCATAGATGGAAGCATAGAGAATTTGTTCAGAGTTTTCGAAGAGACAGGCGATAAGACATAATAAAGTTGAGATGCATACAATAATTTGTACAGTTTTCCAGTTTGTGTTAAATGTTTTTTGTGAAACAATTATATGTGGTTTTTAGAGAAGTCAAAATGCGCAAATCAAAAAAGTTGTTACGTTCATGGTTTTGTTTATTTGGTTTGTTCAATTAGACAAACGTGTAAAACTGATATACAATACATTACCTTTACTTATAGTTAGCAAAATGTGTATGTGTTTTACGTGATGCTTTTAAACCGAATTGTTTTTCACAGCATTTGAATTGCGTTTTTGAGATACACAGTATAGAACAAAAGTTGACAACAGGCAGAAGTTCCTACTTTTTAGTAAAAACGAAAAATGGTTAAAACATAACTAACAGAAATAACTTGCAGCAGAGAATTTAAACCGATATACATTAAACCAAAACGATTTTATTTCGATTGTCCCAACCATTGCCACTTTCCTTCAGCGCTTGCTTTTATTAAAGGTTTGATGTCCTTGTCTGTCTAACACTTGTGAATATATGGTGCGGTTTTTCGTAGGTCAGGCATTATTGCAAAATTTAAATAGGGTCCAAGTTTTAAATATTAACAATTAAAACGTAACGATGATATGACTAAAGTATAGAGGGAACCTGGCATTGACCAGCTGCATATTTGTGTTATTGGTACCCACTCTTCAGGAGGAATTTTTATGAAAAAAATAATGTCAGCCACCGCTCACTTTCCGGCATCAGCTTCTGTGAATCGTAGCAAGTGAGAAAGCTTAGCATTCTGCCCTTGACTCTTAACTGCTTAACTAACTCAACTGCGAATAGACACACGCGAAACAATCAAACATTTCTAAAATCAAACTTTTAGTATACACCAAGCAAGAACACTTCGAAACTTTTGTGCTCTCTAATTGTAAAATTAATGGTAATACGACAAAATAATCATTTTATGCTCTAAATGAAAAAAGGATGCAAGATTTTTCTCACCAAATTTTACTACAAATCTCCTATGTGTATTGTATATAAAACGAAAAACGAAAACTAAAGTGTATTGATATATATTTAAATGTATTGCGATTGCGAAGAACAACACAAAAACAAAACCAGTGCATGCAACATCAGACAAAAAGAATTAACATCCAACAGCAGCTACGGGACTCTTAACTAATTTTTTAAACTTAAAGGTAAATTTTCATATTGCAATTGAATGTGAAAATATGAACTGTACGTACGAGTCGAAGCATAAGGCTTTTTAAGCTGGAGATAATTAGAAGTAAACTGAAGACATGTGGCAGTAACTAATTGGAAAAGAAAGCAAATCTGCAAGCTGCGGCGTTGTCATCGAAATATTCAATTGAGCGCAGCATTGAGTTTGCAATGATATGAGGAAAATATTTGTTATGTTACAAGCATTAATTAATTAATTATTATAATATTAATTATTATTGAAAATATTTGAGAAATAAAGATAAAATAAAAATGATTCGAATCATTAATCAAGTGTATTTATTTTCAGTTCTTCACAGGATTTTAGCTGGGCCAAACTATCAATAATATCGGTATTTTGGCCGAAACAACGCAACAAATGGTCAAAATTTAGACCATTTAGTACATTTAGAACATTTAGTTCAGTTAGAACATTAGGACCATTTAGAACATTTAGTGCATTGAGTACACTTAAAGCATTTGGAACATTTAGTACTTTAAGTACATTTGGAACATTAGTACAATTTACACTAATTCTACATATTTTCTACATGATTTGTACATGCATTCTACATATGTTCTACATTAATTTTACACGAATTCTACATAATATCTACATACATTTTACACGAATTCTGCATATTATCTACATGAATCTTACATATTTTCTACATAAGCTCTACATACTATCTACAGGAAATCTACGTATTTTCTACATGAATTTTACACACTGTCTACAGGAATTCTACATTAATTTTACATAATATCTACATGAAGTCTACATATTTTCTACATGCACTTTACACACATTGTACATGTTTTTTACATCAATTTTACATAATATCTACATCCATTTGACATATTATCTACATGAATTTTACACGAATTTTACATAATGTCTACATGATTTCTACATTAAATGACCATAATATCAACATTCTACATATTATTTACATGCATTTTACATATTTTCTACATGCATTTTACACGAATTCTTTGTAATTTTTATGCGCTTTTTACATATATTACACAAGTTCTACATATTTACTACACACATTTTACACGAATTCTACAAACTTGTACAAAATACATTTTTAAAGAATATATGTAAAAATAATGTAGATAATATGTAGAATTAATGTAGAAACTATGTAGAATTTGAGTAAAATATATCTAAAAAATATGTAAAAATAATGTAGATAATATGTAGAATGCATGTAGAAACTATGTAGAATTTGAGTAAAATTTATGTAGAAAATATGTAAAAATAATGTAGATAATATGTAGAATGCATGTAGAAACTATGTAGAATTTGAGTAAAATTTATGTAGAAAATATGTAAAAATAATGTAGATAATATGTAGAATTCATGTAGAAACTATGTAGAATTTGAGTAAAATTTATGTAGAAAATATGTAAAAATAATGTAGATAATATGTAGAATTCATGTAGAAACTATGTAGAATTTGAGTAAAATTTATGTAGAAAATATGTAAAAATGATGTAGATAATATGTAGAATTCATGTAGAAACTATGTAGAATTTGAGTAAAATTTATGTAGAAAATATGTAGAATGCATGTAGATATTAAGTATAATTTATGTATAAAATATGTAGAATTCACGTCAAAAACACTAATTCTACAATTTCTACACTATTTTTACATATTGTACATAATTTCTACAATTGTACTACATACATTTTACACGAATTTTACAAACTTGTAAAATAAACATAAATTTAAGACGATTTCTACATTTATTATACATACATTTTCCGTGAGTTATACATACAATCGTACACAAATTCAACACACATATTAAATAAATTTTACACGAGTCTAACATTATTTCTATATCACTACACACATTCGAATTCGTCATGCATTTCACATGAATTCTACATGTCAAATGTACTAAATATATTAAATGTACAAAGGCCAAAATCAATGAATTTGGGACGAATTTTACATCACTTTTACATGAATATACATACATTTTCCATGAATTCTACATGAATATTACACAAATTCAAGTTCCACATGATTTCTACATCCCTACATACATTTTACACGAAATCTTTATTCATTTCACCTGAATTCTACATGTCAAATGTACTAAATATACTAAATGTATAAAGGCCACTTTTGGGGATAAAATCACAACTGTTTGCTGAAAATGAACCAAAAATGGAAGTGTTAAGGTTTGGATGCCAATAGATTGGATATATTATTACGAGCTCAAAGCGGTATGCCACTCGTCCTCAGCACCATTTGTTGCGCTCTTTCCCTGTAGTAGATACAATTGACTTTTTATCCCTATATTAATGAAGATTGGTCAAAATCAAATTTGATGCTGAACGGCCTTTGCTAAATTACTTACCAAAAGCAAAAATGTACTCCGTAAAGGAATTAAAAATACCAAAACACATTTTTATTTATATGTATATATATTTTCATTAATAATGTAACATCGCTTTATTTCTGTTTTAGTTTGCATTTGTTTTTGCGATAATTATTATTGTTATTTGTTCGGAATAAATTATAACGTAAAGTTTACTTGCTCATTAGGCAATCACATACACGCAGACGCTGCATGCACGTCCGCCAATGCATTATGCATACTATATAATTGCAATGTATTTCCGACGTGTCCTTGTCAAATTAGTCACTTCTCAATATTTAATTTTACGCTATATGCAAAGTATTTGTATAATGTACCGGCTGTATTATATCTATATTAACGATACAATTTGTTTGTTTCTTTGTGGCAGTGGTAAATCAGAGTATTATCCGTTCTAACGAATCCTCGCTAATGGCGCTTTGCAATAAGTTCGTGTCAGTTGGTAGGATGGGGTTTTGCACCGACGGGGTTTAGCCTGTCCACTAGGTCTGCGCTATAGGTATGGGTATCCGCAATAAGATATTAAGATATATACATATGTAAGTTTTTTAACTTTTAATTGTTTGAGTTTCGTTCATATATCATTAGTATGGGAGGACCAATGAAGAAAAAGGTTTAGCAAACGGAAACGGTATAGATTTACTTTAGATTTATTTCGTTCTTTTCGCTTCCTCTTATGGTGGGTTTTTGAAAATGATTTTAAAGTTTAATAAAATCGGTATTAATTTTGCACATCGCCCTGGGAGGAGTGTGTCACTTCGGCGATAGGTCTATTCGGTATTGTTTTCCCTCCTAATTGAAAACTCTTCTCCTTCTTTTCGATAAGTTTTGAACTATTGTTAATCTATTCCTTATTGCATTTTATTATTAAACTTGCATATTAAGAAGGTAGCAAAATGCTGGTGGTAATATTTTTTTTATTTCCGCTAATATTTCACTATTACCTTAAGGTTTGTTATGTTACTTTGATAAAGTTCAATGACGCGCTAGAAAATGGTTCAACCTAACATTTCAAATGATCGAAAACCCAAGGAAAACTCTGACACTTCTTACAACTGGGGATCTTCTTCGCATTTCATTTGCTTGTATATTTTTTTGTTTGATGTCGATCTGTATGAACCCTTTATTCGTTCACAAGGTAGTTTTATGTTGTTGGTTTACTTTCCTTTTCTTTTTGTTTTATATGGTTTTCAGTCTTTTCAACAAATTGATTGCTTGGATTTTGTAAATTTGTTTGCTGGATTGTTCTTGTTGTGGCTGCTGTTGTTATTGTTGATGTTGGTGTTGCACCCGCCGCTTCTGCTGCTGATGACAAGAGCTAAAGTTTCAACTAAAATGCATTGGCCTAACGTTTGATGGAGTATGCTCGTGATGTGTTGCACTTAGTTCTTAGGTGGGTCTCCCCATATTTGGTTTTTGTATTTTACGCCTAATGTAACTCGCTAAAGCCCTGAGCATTTGGTCTCCATTTACTTGTTAAGTTCGACAGAAAAAATATTCACCTCATTTGCAATCGCTTGCAAATCGCTCGAAAAACAAAAAAAAATCCCCGTAAAGCGTCAAAGGGTTCTCAAAGTGGGGCGGAAACTAAGGGTGCACGGGCGTGGGCGGAAGGATCTTTGTGGTTCGAAAGTAAACGAAAGTGTAGGCACATTTAATACACACATAAACTCACACATTCTTTATATATACTTATGCGTACTCATTATCCAAATTATCCAAACCGTAATAGAACTGAGCTCCATTTCAAACTATCCGAGATTTCCGCCGTGGATTCGGTCGAACACATTTCCGATTTCGAGATTGTGTTTTGAACATAACGAAATGAATTCTGAACTGCATCCTGCCACCATTGCTTACGTATCCGATACTATTCGTATGCGCCTTATTCGCGTAGGCTTAGTTACTTTCGCTAATATTTATATGTGTTCGATATTGTGCAATACATTTCGATTCCTTTTCATTCACTGTTGACTAACATTAATGCCTAATGTGTAGCGTATTATCAATTCATTTGCCGTTGTCTTTCGCCAGCTAACAGTTGGATTGGTTTTCGTATCAGTTATTAGTGTATAGTTAGTTGTAGTTATTCTAAGTTAAATGCATATACAATTTGTAGTACTTGATTGCTGCCAATCGTGTTAGGGTTTAGTTTGGTATTTATCTGTGTATATTATGTAGTTGATGCTCGGTCGCTATAATTTAGGTTTGTATACATACTTCAATAAGTGAATACTTTGCGTTAACAGTTTACCCTCTTCTGGTTGCTTCGCCCACCTGCCTTACTTGCTTTAAATGTACGATATGACACAGTGATATATATTCCGTAGTGTATGCTTACGAGTTCTAAGTACAAGTACAAATACATATCGAACAGGACCGGGATCAGGAAAGCAGCTCCAAGCGGCAAAAGCCGAAACAGGCGCCCTCGCAGTCGCAGCCTCCAGTTGTTCCACCCACCACCAACTGACCACCTCCGATTCTTTACCAGCTTCCACATTTTAGGCCTAAGCTATCTACGACTATGAAGCCACAACAAACAGCAAATAAACCGAAGTGTTGTCCTACTCACTATGACCTCCACCTACTCCGCTACTGTTATTTGGTATATGTAGAATATGTCTCGAATTTGTAACCGGGTCGTTCAACGATTAAAGCTTTCGGGGTGAACAAATCAAGAAGAAGGGTTCGGGGAGCTACTAGGGACGTTAGAGTACTACGTGTGTTTAAAACGAAGGCGACAGCTGTAGTAACATTGACTTTTCTTTGGTATTTACGACGTTAAAATCCTAAAATCAGTAAACAGGTTGGGCTAATGTGGCTCGGGTATCGCGATTACCACAAATAAACTTTTCTGCTTGCCATTGCAATTACTTTTGACTCTTATTAAAACCTCTACTCGCTATTTGCAATAATTAACAATTCACTATATAAAAATCAATCGCCTCAACTATATGGCTGCCTATGTCGTGGTTCTTAACTTTGTTTTCTTTGGTTTCATAATCATGTTTAACACTTCAAATGCTCTCCATTCGTATAAAATAAATCTGACAACAATTAACTGAATAATTTGCTATTTAAAATCTCAACGTGTTCTCGGACTGCTCATCAATCCCCGCTCCGTGTCAATTGTTAAAATCAAATATTGCACAATCTAGCTTATAGTTGCGTTTACGCATGGGCTTATATATTTTTGAATAGTTATGAAAAATGTACTATGAATTTGAATATGATTAGATCTATGTTTTCAATTGGTGTGGTTGAACTGCTGAGGGAAGTTGTACTTGCATGAAGACGAACGATTATGCATTTTTGGTTGCTAACATAAATCTTTGTCGGCCTCTAAATCTGTTTTCTAGCTTTCCTAATTTCTTCTCGGCTATTTTTCTGTTACACCTAGTTAAATAATATGTCACTGTAGGCTATGTGTATTGACCGGCGAGGCCTTTGACTAGGACCTAGCTTCAACTGACGATTTTTTGACTAGACCCGAGAGGGGAATATCTTTCTGGGTATTTACAGTTCCGCAGCGTGGTACTCGAAAGTAGTTTATAGGGTTTATGCGATTGAGTTCGTTATATGCTCATTCATATGTTATTACTGTATGATTGGGATTAAGCACAGTTGGTCATACGTTGCAAAAAGCTTTGAAAAACATAACTGCTGTAAAACTCTCTTAGTCGCAAAGCGTGTTAATTTGTTATCTTGTAGTATATATTTTAGCATTACTCTCCTTTTGTTACTTTTTCATCGCTTGTATAATTATGTTTAAACGTTTATAAATATTATACTGTACTGTTGTATATTAGTGTGTATATCAGACTTTGTTTCATACAAAAACTAAGCACATCGATTCGTCAGTAAATTCATGTATTTGTATTTGCATGTCAGTATCCGTGTGGTGTTCGTTTCTTCCAGCGCTGTGGTACGAGGCGATCGGCACTTCCAATCACGTATGCACGTGTGTATAGAGATTTATATAATAGGCATAGGGAAACACTTTAGGCAAATACACATGTTGCTTAAAAGTCGTCCAATAGTTAATTTAGATAGGTTGTCATAGTCGTGTATACTGGTTTTACTGATTAGAGAGTTGGTCACGGTCACACACATAGCAGATGCTGCGGTTAGACTAGAGATAGGATGTGGTGAACTAGCATCTTTTTATATACAGCTTTCACTGTGAAGTGGGATTACGAAAAAATACGTTATCAACTTAATTGTCTATTAGAGGCGTGTAAGTTTATGTAGAAATCGTTTGTTTGTAAAAATTAAATGCGCGATCAACCTTTTGTTTAAGTTTTTCTTTTTATATTGTATTATGTACTTTGTTGTATACGGTGTTGTCTTTAATTTATGTTTTAGTTCATTCAAAAATACTGTTCGTAAATCCTATTGAATTCGGATTCGGGTTAGCTGAATGGCTGCCCACTGTCGAGCGTTGCAGAAGGTTAAAGCTACCAATGATAAGCTTCCATTAAGTATTTATAAACACACATACACAGAGCTCGATGACTATATAGTTTTATATTCTTGCTTTAGTGGATGGCCTTTGGGCTTCCATGGGACAGGGACTTGACGCTGGTTGCAAAATCGTTTCGTGTCGTTCATTTTTAGGGGCTTATATTCGTTTATCTTTCGTATCTTGTAAATTTGTAAACTGTAAATACTTCAAAAGAACACTTTCAGCATTGTATGGCATTCATTTTCGTACTCTTTCGTTAAGTAACTACGCTTATACTCGTGCGCACTCATTGCATCAATGATTTAGACCGATATTATTTACAAGACAAGTGGTAGGAAAAAACTAATTTTTTCCTTTCCGATGAAGGAAATCTGAATTGAATCCAAGCTTTTGCACAGAGTTAGATTGAGAACCAAGAAGTTTAACAAGAAACTAGCACTTGCACATCTCTTAGTCCCTCATTTAAGGCGTATAAACGTAGTTCCAGTTGTTCTTTCCTTCTTTCTAGATGCATTTAATAGCACTTTTCGTAACTCACTTGATATCATCATACTCATCGCTACCGTTTTTCGAGTCTCCCGACGACTGGAAAGCCGCCATTACAGCCGCCCTGTGGTGGCCCTTGTCCGCGCCTAGCTTCTCCTCCCCGTGGCTACCCCCATTGCTGCCCGGCTTCTCATCGAAGGCATCTAGGAAGGGATTGGTGGCCGCATACTGGGCCCTGTAGGTTCCCAGTGTGTGGTAGTTGTTGCCCCCGTTGGCGAAGGGTCGCGAGCCACTGCCACTGGAGCTACTGCTCGTGTAGAAGTCGTAGCTGTTGGTGGAGCCCGTCATGGAACTAACCCCGCTGCTGCTGGCGGTTCCTGCTCCACTTCCACTCCCCGCGGAGTGGTACGAGGAGCTGTTGGCCGATCCGCCAAACAGGGCAGCCCCCGTGGAAGCCCCATTCTTGGGCAACGTGCCGTACAGGTGCATGGTATTGTGGTTGCCGTTGCCGTTGGTGGTGGTGAATGGACTCGGACTGGCGCTGGAGTGGCTGTGGCTGCTACCATTGCCGTTTCCCAGGCCACTGCTGCCGAAGAGCGTACTGCCATAGCTTCGGCCCTCGGAGTTTGCCCCCGAAACCGCTCCCAACCCAGATCCCGCTCCCATTCCCGACTTACTGCTACTGCTGCCGGAGTTCCTGGTGTCATTGGTGTAGGTTGCAGGCGTACTTGCCCCACTTGCCGCAATGGTGCCACCTATGTAGGTCTTGGTCTCCGTCTCCGAGGACGATGAAGAGGCCAGGCTGTCGAACAGTCGACGACCAGTGGAAACCAGCGAGGCCGTGGTGCTGCTGACCGCTCCCGTCTTTGTGTTGCTATCCTTGCTGCTGGACAGTCGCGAGGGCGATGACAACTTCTGGCTGTTTGTATTTGTGTTCGAGTCCGCTGAGCTGGTGGTGTACTTGCTAATGGCTCCAGTGGTAGCACCCGGCTTGGTCGATGAGCCTGAGCTTGGCGTGACCAATTGGTAAGTGCCCTTGGGCAGCCCGTCGCCGCCTCCCGGAGGAGAGGGTGAGTCCGGGGACTTAATCGGCGTAAACTGCACCCGTGGCTCCCGCTTCAGATACTTAGACATCAGCTGGCTGGTGGTCATGGCCTGCGACTGGGCTAACAAGGCGTTTGTGGAGGCCGAGGACTTGTAGGAGACCAGATCATCTGAATCGTCCGAAGAGGTGGTCGGGGCTGAGGTGGCCGTCGAGCCAGCACTCAGAACCGTGGCCTGGGACGAACTGGAGCTGGAAGTGGCGCTCGACTTGTTACGCATGGCCTTGTAGTCCTCGCCGGCGGAGAGCCCACTGGCATTCGCCTTGCTTGGCGTGTAGCTACTGTTGCCAAAGCTGCTCTTCTTAGCAGCCAGGCCGGAGTACTTGGAGGTGTAGCTGGATTCTTCGGTCACCGAACTCTTGGACTGCGCTTTGTGCGGTTCATAGAAGTCCACATTTCCCCTGCGAGATGCTGTTCCATTGCTTTCTTTGTCTCTAGTGCTTCCGCCCAGGGAAGAGGCTGAATCTGCTTGGGTGGTCGGCGTGGTAATTTCTACGGGCGTGTCCTTCTGCAGCGGCGGCTTCTTCATCACGATGGAGTAGGGGCTAGACGGCTGGTCGACGATCTTGACTTGCTTCACCGAAACGGGCGAAGCACCGCGCTTGATGGTATCCGTGCCTACAAGAGATTACAAGAGCATTAGCCACGTAATCCTATTTCTCCGAAAGCAAACGCAGAAGCTCTGACTTGACTTTTCTCTTTACTTACTTTTACCCGATCCGGATCCGGAGCCCGAGCCCGTCGACGCCGAACTACTGCCGGGGGAGGGTGTGCCTGGAAGTGGCAGTGGCGATTGGTCGGGAATTGCTGAGCCCACTGAGCCCCCCAATTGATAGGGCTGCAAGAGATTAGCAAACAGAAGGGGGAGCAGGGGAGAACCCGCCAAGTTGGTCAAATGTTAATCGGCAGGGGCTTCAAGTAGCTTTCAAGGGAGTTAAGGGCGCATACGTGCTAATTCTTTGTTTTGGGTGGTGCAGGGAGGATATTTAATTTTGAATCGTTTTGGGGTGTAGTGTTGGATTGTTAATGGGTGTTTCATGTGGTATTGTGCGACACATACAACGGACACATTTAGATTCATAGACAAAGGACAATTTCACTTCGTGCGCGGTGCGATTTTCGTACAGGTGACGGCCAATTCGTTAACCAATCAGATATTTTTTTGGAATTTGGATTGGAAGTGTGGGATTTGAATAGGTTATTGGTGGGGCCAAAGCGTGAGGTGTGTGACATGCAAACAAGGTAGGAAAGCTAATAAAATTCGCCTTTAAATAATACAGGTTACGAACGGGACGGAATTTAATTTTAATACTTTTGTATGTTTCACTCTACATTAAAAATCCCAGGGTCAAACCCTTCGATTCTAAGTTAAAGGCGAATTTTTTGCGTGAACGGTGTGCAGGTGACTTAAAAGGGCTTACTGGATAGTGATTTAAAGCGATAGTAAAACTGAAGGACACTACTGCACCCCCAACCAAAGTGGGAGCCTAAGAAGCTTCAATGAGAATCAACTAAATTTGGGCGGAAAATAAAATGCTCTGAAATGTTTCCCCTTCCGTCTTGGAGATGTTCTACACTACATAAGCTGTGCTCTTGGATTCTGAACAAATTAGTTTGGGTTGTGAGCTTCAACCAACGAGGAAAACTGAAATCTAGTCGGGGAACGGGGTGTAAACAAGTCACAAATTAGGTTTTGATTGATGAAGTTTTTACAATGGCAGTGGCACACGAGTTAATGAAGCATTTACATGATGTGGTTTCATTTGGCATGTGGGGGCACACAGAGCCGTATGATTTACATATTGGATTGGAGTGGATACATGTGGTAGAAATAGTCGTTACGAGTATGTTTGTTTGTTACCAGTAGTGGGCCAATCATGCTTTACACGCCGTTTAACACCTAGCACATCGCTCAAATCATCATCATTACCATCGCTTATATCGTACTGATAAGTTAGATTATTTAGGGAGATATATGTATATGTTTATATCACAATTACAACGTCTATCGATCAGGATCACAGCAAATTATGATTTACTTTACTATATTTCTTTGCGTTGGTATTTCGTAAAAAGCGCAAATCAAACTGACAACAGATAATGCTTAGATATTTGATAGTTCAGTAGGTAAATATTTTGGTAATTATCATCTTTGCAGAACGGTCAACAGGAAAAGTAAGAAGAGCAAGAAATTGTTTCGAATATGTTTGTGTTTTCATGGATTTGGTGTGTGTTGAATGAATGTTAGGAGTGAAAATTGGCTGGTTCCAAACAGCATTTTTCTTAAGTTCCATAAACTATCAGAATCCCGTTGAACTGATTGAAGGATTAAAATTCCAAAAAAAAAAAATTTTAACGACAAAATAAAACTTTCCGTCCCAGGTTTTTTAAATGTTAAAACAAAATATTAAATTAGTCACAATTAGCAAGACACAGTCAAAGAAAATAATATTAGTCGAGTGAAAACACAAACTATTTTAGGTCTTTAAAAATATGATCCCCACCTCAACCCTAGCCAAAAATGGATGAAGGAGTGCGGTGTGTTTAATGTGGATGAGGTAGTTTATGCAAGTATCTGTGGTCAAGTATTCTGGTATTGCAATCACTGTTTCTCATTGTTCGCGGCGTCGCCTCTGGTTGGTTGTGGTGGCTGTGTTGTGTGGATTCTGTTTGTTTACCTGTTGCACCGCTTGTTGCAAGGCTCGATGCGATTGAGCTAACTGACCCACTACTGATTGATACAGATGACTGTTGGCTGTGGCTGAGAGCTGAGGATGGCCTTGGGAGAGTATGTTGGTTACCGAAGTGGACGAGCGCAGAAGATTGCCCGCCGCCATGAGCTGCGCCTGCTGCTGCAGTAGAAGTTGCTGTCTGTCCGCTGGCAACGCACTGACTTTGCTTCCACGCTGCCCTGTTGACTCGCCGCGCCGACCTGTCTACATAGGACTCTGTATTAATCAATATTAATGTGGACGCGGTTCGAGGTCTTCTCGGTGGCTGAGTGGGTGAGGTGATGGGGGAACACGGTTGCCACTTGATCGCTGCTACGACGTAGAAGTCTTTCTTAACTAATCACTGATTTATTTAATTTTGGATTTAATTTTTAAATTGCGTACCTCCCAATTTGGCAAGCCCATTAATGTTAATAATAATAATAAATACCTCGCACGGGACAAGGTATACATGCAGGTGCAGCCAATTAGCCTGATCGAACTGAAAATCGCACCGATAGTGGCAACCGTGGTGGCAGGATGATGGGGCTGTGTGTATCAGTGTCTGAGTTTTGTTTGCATAACAGCTAAGAGTGAGAACGGTTTTTGTGCCGAACTTGAGATTGAAAAAGAGGGCGAGCGGGTGGCACAGATCTTGACTTGGAACTGCTGCTGATGCAGCGATGCATCCAAAGCAGAAACGAAATATGGAATCAAACTCTTGCAAGTGTGGTGGCTAAGTTCGGTGTGTATCTTTGTGTGTCGGTGGTTCGGGGCTTGCTGGTTGCTCTGAGGTGGGGGATCGGACGCTGGGAGTACGTTACCTGAAGCAACGCCGGCCATATTGCTCATGCTGCCGGCGGTGGCCAAGCCGCCCATCATCGCCCCCGCAGCGCCGCCCATGTGCTGCGCCATCTGCTGATGCTGCGCCTGCGGCTGCGGCCAGATCTGGAGCAGATACTTGAGCACCGCGATCGGCTGGGCGTGATCGATGTCAGCGCCCGGCTGCGCACTCGCCGAATGCAGCATCAGCGGTGGGCCCATCACGGTGGCCAGCGCCTGGGCGGACATCTTGTTCCGCTCCGAGTTGGAAACGACCAGCGAAAGGTGGTCCAGCAGGAATACCAGGGTGGCCTGTGGGGCAAGGCGCGTCGGTAAAAATGTATCTTCAGGCGGAAAAACACTAATCTTACCCTATTCGCCCGCGGCAGGCAGTCGAGAATGCTAAGCATCAGTTTCGCATTGCCCTCCGGGTCATCTGGCAGGCAGACAGCTGAATATCAAATTGGTGTTAAACCCACGACAATACCCGCTAATTCTAATCCACTCACCCAAGGCATCCACCGTCATCTGGAAGAGACAGCGCGTGAACAGGGGCTCCGGCAGCTCTCTGAGGTAGTCCTTGAGCACGCCGGTGATGACGTTGATGTCAGGAACATGTTCCGGGCTCAATTCCACGGCACGGCTGTTGCGCTCGAAGGCCTCGCGCAGCAGTCGCTTCTTGGTGGCGGAGCCGCACAGTCGGTACAGCCCGATTATATCGAGCCCCCGGCGCTCCACCTCCTCCACACAACGCCTTAAAACGATGGGAACCGGTGCACTTCCGGGCGCGTTCTTAGACTCCCTGTTGACCACCGTTTCCAAGTCGGCGCCGAAGAGCGTGGGGTAACCGGCTCTCAGGCTGGGCAGTCCCCTTCGCTTGTAGAGAGCCAGTGGATCCGTGTGGCGCATGCGAATGTATATCGTGCCTCTGGGCTCCACCTTCAAAGCCAGCTGGTGGAGTGGAGACTGCCGGAGGATCGACGACAATGAGATGGCCCCTCGATAGCACAGCTTGTGCCTGTGCTGCGGATCCCAGGAGTAGACCAGTACGTCCAACTGCTTGTTGCCCACCAAATCCAGCTCGAAGGACTCGTCCCAGTCGAACTGCAGGTCACCGGAACGCACCACGGTGCGTGCTTTGTGCACGCGATCGCACTCGATGACGCAATAGAGATCTCTGGTTTGGCCTGGTGGCGCCTGTCCTGCCGCTCCCTCTGGAGCTGTTCTAAGGCCGCGGCCTGCGAGCAAGTGAATCCACAACATGCCGGAGATTCCTCCTATATCCACGATGGGCTTGTCCAGCTTATACTTCGCAAACTCCGCAGGGTTGATGTCGATCTGGCGGTGTGGGCGGGGCAACGTGGCACTTGGCGTGGGTGCCGGACTTTGGTGTCCACCGGTGCTTAGGATGCTTCCGCTGGGACTAGCAGGACCAGCAGATAGTTCCAGCAGCTGCCTCATGCGCCGTATGCTGGGTGAACGAATGGATCCGGCTCCCCCAATGTGCTGCGAGGACATAGATCGCACGGGTAGCGCGGAGATAGGCCGAGTAAGACCCATGTTCCGATCGAGAGTGCCCGTGCCGAGGATGTGGGTTCTACTGGAGTAGATGCTCTCCGTCTTTAGAAAAAAAATATTGTCGTGAAAATATTATTGCAAATTTATTTGTATAATTGATACTTACATTCCTCAGAGCATCGTGGATGTTCTCTGCGCTGCACGAGAATCGCTGAGCTCGTGGCTGGGCAAACATGTCCCGAGTCATTCGCATTTGTTCCGCAATCGCAGAACTGCTGGGTGCCCTTCTTAGCCAGGCGCGATACTCGTCCGCAGTGAATATCGACGGACTGGCGGTTATTCGCTGCCGCAGGTCCCTGCCCCTCCTCGCGTCGAATTCGGGTGCCGAAGTGTTGCCGTCGTTCTCGTCCACCAAACGGTCACCCATCCTGGAGCGAATGCCCTGCAATCTCACTCCTGGTCGCTCCCGTGGCAATGAATTGAATTTGTTGAGATCCGCGGCTCCGGCTAACAAGGCAGCGGCTGTAGCTGCTCCAACTCCTCCGCCTGCTCCACCCGATCCCCTTGGCATGCTGCCGATGGCGGGTCTGTTATAGTAGTAGTAACTTGGCCTGGGTCCAATTGTAGCCTCCGTATCGCTGGAATAGTCCAGATTTGGTCGGGAGCGACGGGTCAGCGATTGAGCTCCGCCTGCTGGTGGACCGTACTTGGACACCCCGCCTCTCTGTTGGTCGTAGCGCCCGTAGCGGCCCAGAGTACCACCCACTCCCACTGGCATTGGAGCTCCTCCAGCCGTTCCTGGCTTCAAGCTCGACCGCAAAAGGGAGTGCCGTCCCAGGGAGTTCGAATAGTCCGCATATTCAACGCGAGGTAAATGCTGATCCGAACCAGAACGCGGGAATCTGGCATGTTGTTGAGCGAGACCCACGTTGCCGGTGCCCGTGGACATTCGTCTCGAGGGTCCCACAGGCGGAGCGCCGGGCTGTCCGGGATAGAAGGCGTGTACCTTCTCCGCCAGGCTCTCCAGGGTGCCAGCATTCTGGTAGTAAGCGTGCGATGGAGCAAAAGCATGGCCTTTCGTCGGCTGCTCCGTAATCACCGAAGACGGTGGCGGCGGTGGCTTGTAGCCCCAGTTCGGCGGCTCACCCATGGCTCCACTTCCTCCTCCGCCGCGGGTATTGTAGTACATATCCAGTTGCTCCGACTGCGGGCTGTAGTTATTGAGCCCCAAACCCAAGCGAGATCGCGACTCCGTCATTTCGCGGCCATCTCCTGGAAGAAATAGAAGAGAGGCAACCGATTAGCCTGACGAACACGGCGCCCATTTCAAACTACCTGTACGTCTTTCACGTGATGAGCGCGGTCTCGGCATCCGGTCCGTCTCGTCCAGATCCTCGTCCCGCAGATCCCGCTTGATCACAACAACCGGTGGCGGTTTCTGTTCCGGTCGGGAGAGCGTCGGCGGTCCGGGTGATCCTGTGCCACGATTGCCACGCCGCTGCCGTATCGCCAGCACCAGGCGGCGCGGAATTGACATAATGATGACAACATCGTCCAGGGACATGTGGGTAACGTCCACCAGGTTCACCGCCAGGATTTCGTCGCCCACCTTAAGAGAAGCAATGCCTTAGGAGAACATCTTTCGTAGGCCTGACAGCAAACTTACCCGCAAGCAGCCGCTGTTGTAGACCGCCGACTCAAGGGCGATCCGCGAGATGAACACGCCGTCGGTGCGATCCGCCCCGTTGCCCTCGCGGATGTACAGGCCCAGCGTCTGACCCGGCCGCTTGACGATCTCCACCAGCTGCACCGTGTGTCGCCCGTCCGCCTTGTTCATCAGCTTGTGGGCGGCGTCCACCGCCTGCTTGCTGCCCATGCATCGCGGCTCCAGGACGCGCACGATCATCTCCCCGCGTCGCTCCACCGCCTCCAGGGCCGCGGCCGTGTTGGGATCGTGGTCATTCTCGACGGCCTCTATCTGGCGGAAGATCTCCGAGCTGATGCCGCTGACCTTGCGGAAGTCGCCCTGAAGCATCACCGGGTCCTTGACCCCGGCGGCGTTCGACAGACTACCGCTCGCCCCGCGGTGGTTGCCCTGGTTTCCGTGATGTTGCTGGTTGCCGTGATGCTGCTGGTTGCCGTGGTGTTGCTGGTTGCCCAGCGAGGACAGCTGGTTGGCGGGCAGCGGGCCGGGAGGAGCGCGTCCCGGGCTGGCAGTGACATCAGGAACTGATCTTCCATTCTCCTGCAAACAGAAGTGGGAAGATAGTTTCTCGTTAGTTACATATTCATCCTCTTTGGCGGGCCTTTATGCAAATCTGGAGTTCCACGCGCTGCTGCATAAATTAAACTAATTGTTGCCCCAGCTGCTGCAGCTCCTGCACTTGAGCTTCGCTAAAAGATTTAGCTTTGCATTAATTAAGCTAATTTGACGCAGTTCAGTTTTATAAACGCTTTCTGGGGATATAGGTAAATCCTTTACAGCTTTTAGAAAAAGAAAAAATAGGAAGGGATGTTAAAACCCTTTAAAGTTTTGACTGGTCATCAAGTAACTCAATTTACTGGCAAATGGTAGTGCTAACTCGTCCAATCAAACTGGCATCTTACCCCACTGTCGCCCTAGAAAGTATGCAATTATTATTTCGTCACTCACTTTTCCGGGCACTGTAATTTCTGTCAGTGGCACACGACTCGGTCGCAGCGTCATGCAAAGCTCCAGGACGCAGAACTCCAGGACATTGGCGGGCGACTGTACCCGGCACGTGACGTTCGCCGCTTGCCGCTCGCCGATGATGTCACACGGTCAGAAGTTGACGAGGGAAAGCCGAATCCCTTCCGCTGTCCCCGCCAGCAGGGGTACCCACAGGCCACGGCAACAATGTGCAACTTTGATTTTCCCGGGCGTGTGAGGGACGCCCATGAAATTGGTTTTAAATGGAGTTGCCTGGCGCAAGCTGAGCGAAGTTTTTAATGGATTAATGCTGGGAAAAGGGTGTGCGGGCACACAAATTGCGGTCAGCAGCAAAGTTGCACTTGCTCCCCCACAGCAACATCTCCTCAAGTGACCCTCGGCTCGGCTCTGCGGTTGCCAAAAATCGTGTTCGCAACGGCCACAAAAAAAATAAATCCGGAGGAAGAAGAAATCTTTGAAATTGCGAAACTTTGACATGTGTCGGTGACTGTCTGCCCCCGGTGCACACGCCCTGCCCTCCTGTTGTTGCCGTTGTGTAACTTTGTTAAACTTGCAGCAGATGTCGTTAGGGCGGAAGTTTTGCCCCTCGCGCCTGTTCCGTCCACGCTGTTAGTCAAATAGGCATTATTATGTGCGCTCCGAAAATCTGTGTACTGAGAAAAATTATACTTCTTGGCAGTATACGAGTATACTCGCCACGCTTGAAATTCGCAGACTCTGGTGCTTCGCCCCAAATATATAGGCCATCTAGAGTGAAACTTCACTGGATGCCCTTGGGCAATCGCTGGAAAAGTTTCTGGCCAACTGGCATTAAACTGTTAAAGTGTGTTTACTGTAATGGTGTTTCATGTTTGTTTGCGCTTTGCCAACTGCAAGTGCATAGCCAAATAAATAATTCAGGCGAAATACCGAGACATCATTAACACACAGACCGCAGGGCACAAAAAATGACCATTTGTGCTTTCTTCCTCGTGGAGAACCCCCTTGCGTGAGTGTGTGGGGCAGGACTGGGCGTGGTCCTGGCCGAACAACTGTATTCAATAAAAAGGACTTGCCAGGCGGCACAAAGGACAAGGAGGCGGCGCATTGTTGATGGCTTCCCTTGTTGTTGCTGTTTGCTAACGAGAACGGCCCGACTTCGCCAGCAAAAACAATAAATATAGATGGTGTGCATCGCGTGCAGGTCCGCTGGCCGGAGGAGCTGGCCCGGGAGCGGGTCCTAAATGGACACACGAGGTGCCAAAGCAACAGCAAACACCCTCCGTCCGAGACTGTCAGCGGGAAATTTATGCACCCACGTGTGGGCAGTCGGAGGCCTGCCCTCGGCTCCTGGCGGAGTGCGTCGAGTGCGGTATAATCATGTCCCAGACTTGCCACACTTCGCTTGTCACTCGAACTAGTTAGGACTCCATTATTCATAACTTTCCGACGCCGTGCGTGCGTTAGCAAAGGGTTTCACCAATTCCAATTGAGATCAGAAACTCTCACATTGCTGTACATACATACATCACAGGGTAAGAGTAAGTATCATACCCTCAAGAAGCCATGATGGGCAACTAAAATGGGCAAATTCATATTGTTACCCATAAAACGCCTCTTCATTCACGGCTTTTTAAGCTTAGGTAGGCAAAGCCATTCTCCTTGCCTCGTTTTCCTTTCTTGTAAAATTCAGCTGCATAGCCGGGGTCGTTTCCACTCACTTTGCGGCCATAAGTTATTTACAGCGCGTCGCGCACTTAATTAGTAAGTGCATAGTTTATTAACCGGCAAATCCAATAAGTTAGGGGGAGTAGGAAATTGCCTGCCAAGCGGCGGAGTGCTGCTGCGGCGAATGCAAATTACCGGGGCGGGCTTACATTAAGCGTCTTTAGTCGACGTCTGGCGCACATGTGACTCACGAACACCGGGCTGAGCGCTCTCTGGGGCTGGGGCCGCCTGTTTAAACTCATTTCGACTTCATTATGTTGCTGCTGCTGACTCAGCAGCGAGCCTAAGGAAGGCACCCGGTTCGCCGCCACCAACTCCCTTTAGTCGCCCCGCCGGGTGACGACAACTAATTGAAAATCCTCAAGACATCACATATTGAGGACCGACGTTGGCAAGCTTTTTTAATTATGGATGATTCTTCTGACTGGGGCCTTCTGCTGGGAGGAAAAACTAATTTGGAAAGGACTGCGGCAGAGCGGGGGGGAGAGGGAGCGAGAGCGGGGAGGCGGAAGAGGCCATTAGAGGAAGTTGCGTGACAACACAAATCAATAAAATCATTTTAGTGCCCTACAGCCAAATAAAAAATAAACACCCGAAAACGGAAATTGACTAAAATTGTAATTATGTCAGCGCAGACGCCATTAACTGCCATAAACTATCGGTGGTGAAAGCAGTCCAGAGTGATATAGTAAATTGTTTAAATTATTTTTTGAAATCTTTAAGCTGGCTAAAGGTCCAATAAGAAACTAGGGATTTCAGAAAGCCGAGAAATTCGCCGTTAAAAGAAGGGTTTTTTCTAGGAAACACTATTGGCTTTTACCCCAGTTTACCCAGTTCGGCTTGGACTAATCATTCGCAAGGTCATGTTTCGCCGAATGCGGAGGACGAGTGCGTCATTTCCCTGGCCAGGTTAATAATTGACTGCCCATAATTGTAATGACTGAGCCCGAGTCGTTTCCAGCCAGGACTGCCTCTGTTTTCCGGGGCTGACTTGTGTTCCGCGTTTCTTGTGTCTGCCAGCTGTCCGCCCGCCCCTCCACTCCCCTCGGGTGATTGATTGTCCGACGCATTGATTGATTGCCAGAGCGTGCGATTCAGCCCGATCCCTTTGTCAATTCGCCCGGGCTGTTCAGATTACCCAAACAAAAGGGACAAAATTGCCTTGGCTTTGCGGCCATTTGAATTGATGAAATTGATTTTGTTTTGCCAGCGCCGAGTAATTAATAACTCTATACAAAACAGCAAGTCATGTTATTTGTCTAATGGTGCTCAAACTGATCGAATTACTGGGCCAGCGAGGGGAGCGCCGATAAGGCCTTTCAAAGAAGGCCCAGGGTTCCCGGGAAATTTGTCTCGCCCATCAACTTTTAATGGCCATAACGTGCTCACAACTTAACCACCAAAATTGTCCACCCAACATGAATGTTTCATGTTCTGGGGCATAATTTTCAGGAAATCCACCACAGCATTTTGCTAACAGACCGTTGTATAATTTGTTCTCGCAAACAAATTGTATTCCGGTCGGCACGTGGATCAAAGATTTGTTGTCCTGCTCCCGGGTTTTGGCTTTCGTTTGGGCATTTATTTGGCATTCATAACGTCGCCACACAAAACAATTTCCTTGGCCGAACTATTCCGGGAAATAACAGAACAATGCATGGCGCACCGAACGGATAGCCGAACCGAAACCAGAACCGAATTCCACCTGAGCCGCAAACAAAGGCCGGATAATTATAAATTTAAATGCCCAGTGGAACTCCCTGGGCGACGCCTCCATGCCTCCATGCCTCCACGCCAATTACCCGTCACTCGGTCTCGTCCGGAATTCACCGAATCCACTGACAACGATTACAATTAAATGCCAAATGCACAACGTTCCGCTCCCATGTTAATAATAGTTGTCAGTTGCAGCTGCGCTAATGCCAAAATATGTGGCACACGCCCGGAGAACCGGGCGCATTCACATCGCCACCCAGTGGAGGCGGAGCAGGAGAAAGGAGCCTCGAGCTGGGGCTCGAGTCGAATCAGATTGGATCGCTTTGGATTGGGCCGGTGCAGGGGCGCCAGCCGAGATAACCGCAAATTAAGGCAAACAACAAGGCAACAACCACGACGACAACACAAGTGACACAAGCCGCATTGTGGCGGTGACTCCGACAGCCGAGCAGACGGCTGGGGCGCGGTAACGGGAATGGAAACGTGAATGGAAATGGGTTTGGGAGCGCCGCCCGCACTTTCACGGGCACAGCCCACCCGGCGTATACGTGATTTATTGATTAAATTCAAATTTGCCAGGCTGCACACAATGGGGCATGCCAAGATGGCGTCAAACGCATTCCGAGCATCGCATTATGCAATTAGATCCGGGTCGCCTGCACACACACACGGCCACCCACACACCCACACGTCCACAGCTTAGCCGAGTGCCAGGATATCAGGGTATCAGGATATCTCGGCATCAAAGGCCTTAAGCCTCCATCCAATCAAAAGTGTCGAGCAGGACAGGATGAAGCGTGAAGATATCCAGTCGAAAGGCTGAGGGGCAAACGAGTGCAGGACGAACCTTTCACTGGCTCCGGCCACTCACATCACTCAGGGGCACAAGGACACCGATATTAGTGGAGGGGCGGGGGAAGAAAGAGGAGGGGACCGAGAGGGATTCCCATGCGCACAGTGAGTCTGCACTCGAAAAATTAAAGTGGTCAAAGGTCAAACGGAACATATTTCTTTCTTAGTTCATGCTAATTCATAATGTTGTTTTTCTGATAAAAAATTACTACAAATAAAATGTTTTAGTTTTCAAAGCGAACTTTAATGCTTCGAGGGCCTCGCTTCCCCAAAAAAATTAATTACCCAGCCGAGAGGAAGAAGTACGCAAACAGTTTCGTGCCCGCCATTATCTATGCAAATATTTTAGCGCCGGTCCAAGGGCTGCATACTTGATGGAGTTTTATTTCAATATTTCAAGCACCCTTCGCCGTCGGCCAAGTAGTTGAAAGTTGCAATCTGCGGCTGCCCCAATGTATACGTGTGTAAATAAACAAAAAGCGATTATGTGTCTAAGTGGGCTCTCAATGGATGGCGAATGCCCAGGGGCAACGGCCGCGTGCTCCGTTCTATCATCACAGCTCACAGTCGGTTTATTTACCATTCGGGTTCTTCTTTCTGATGCCCCTTAAAGTGGGAATTCGTTGGTTCGTTGGCCTCTGCCTCGCGCATCCATGAAATATGCATTGTTATTTGTTTACGCATATTTATTTATTCATTCATCCGCATGAATGTACGCACACAAATAAAACCCAGTGCTTTTCAGCAAAAAGAGAAGAATTAAAATTAAAAAACAAGGGGCAAGGGGACAAAGGGGAGTCGTTTGTAGCAGAAGAAAAATGAAAATAAAGCGGGCACGGGGGCCTAACCGGCTAATAGTCGCAACTGCGGAGCGTGCAAAAGGCAATATTTGCATACCGATCCATACACATAAATACTAAAGTGAAATACACAGAAGTATATACGAAAATGTCATGCAAATTCGCTCGCTTCTGGCTGAAGGCACTCGGCATCCCGTGCGGAGTGACTGGCTGTGGGCGGCGGCACCTGCGTACTGAGCTCCGTGCAGACTTATGACATTTCGAGCGCTTTACAGGGCCACGGCTATTATTGATAGAGTATGGAGGCGCCTGCCCTCGCAGTTTTCCGCACAACAACTACACCCTGATGGTGCGGAAATATTTCCTTTGACGCGGATCTAACCCAATATTCCCCCAGAGCTCAGAGCCCGAATCACTTCAAGCACACAAACACACTTCGCCCCAGCAGCACACTTCAGCTTTTATGCATATTTTATATTTCAAACTGAATTAGCTCCCTTGAGCTGACAAATGCTGGAGCCTCACACATATATACGCTTCACTGGCAAGAGTTCCAGGGGCAACCGTAAAAAAATAATACTTGCTTTTAAATAGTGTAACGATAACAACAGAAACTATCCAACAATATAAATATAAAACTTTACAAGGGCGCTAGTATAAAATTCCAATTTTATCTGCACTCCGAATAGTTTTCGACGATAAGGTAAAGCTGTAAACAATAGCTTCCCATTTCGCTGCATGATGTTTTTCTGAACAAAGCCCGAAATATGCTAAATTAATGGCTGCCCGTCTTCCGTTCAGATGGTAATCTCAAATCGCATAAAGGCCATGCATGGTGCGGATTCCAAAGAAGGAGCACATAAATTGTGAGCTCATTATGGGAGTAATACGAGGGATTTGCTTCCATGGATTTGCGGCTTTGCTCCCAGGGCAATGTCGACCCGGGCCGCATTACTTAATATGCTATTAATAAGTTAGCCCCACACAACATTCGGCACCCATCACACTCACCTTGCGGTGGCTGCTTCTGGTCAGGAAACATCCCGTGGTGGCGCTATCACACATTAATTTTGTTGCAGCCAACTTGCTTGTTTCGCGTCGAAGGTGAGATGTGGAAGCGGTTCGTCCCGAATGAGGACGCTCGAAGGGATATGTTTGGTTCTCCAAGTTGTACGATAGTTCCGGATTCGATTGCTTTCGATTCGATTCTCTGTATACCTAATTCGCTGTGTGCTCTATCCTTGCTCGTGGTTCGGTGGTTTCGTAACTGCTACTTAGGCTATAATTTGATACGTATTTTGTTGCTCCCGCACACGTCCTAAGGCTTAGTTCCAATTGTATCATTCTTCGTTTTGCTTCGTTTCGGCCCGCTCGGTTATGGCCTTATCCGCTTTCCATTTTCTAAGCACACAAGAGTCGTGATAACTGTATCTATAAGTGTGCCTGTATATCTGCCAGACGCCCCCGGACCCCTGACCCCTGACCCCTGACCCGAGCCTGCGTCCCAATGTGTGTGTGTGTAGTGGGGCTTCCGTTTCGGCTGCCTTTTGTTGCCAAGCGAAATATTTATGTTTGCCTTTCACGCTTCCCTGCCAATGGCGAATGTCGAGCGGCGGCCTCCACCTCCGCCAGCCGCTTGCCAAAACGATTTCAAAATTTCTACACAATTGATTTAAATGGCTCTTTAAGTGCGGTCTGCCCACCCCCGCTTATCCCGTCGGGCAGAGTGCCAGCCCAAGATAAGGATGCGGAGCAAGTGGAGCCGTCCCGGGCTCCGGGTATTCCGCTTCACGCCTCCGAGCCCGGCAAAATAATTTCGTCTGGCCGTGCGAAAATTTCATTAATTCCAGGCATACTAAATTAAAAAGGGGCACGGGCAGCACAGCAACTGCTCGAAACAAAGCCGGCTCCACTAATTTGTGGAGAACAAAGTAAGGAGGAGGCCAAGAAAAATGGTTTTCCCTTTTAAAGCGGACAGAAATATAGCTCACCTCCGAGAGTGTTAAGAGCCGTTGCTGACATCCAATAAAGAAAGATTAAATGAGATAGATTATTCCAGAATGAAAAAGAACCCACTTTTTCGATTCTACATTCTTAGGAAAGACTGAGTGATTTGAAAACTAATTCAATTTATTCTGTACATCAAAACACAGCTAAGACATAACTTTGTCATAAGACCAAAATCAGATGTCAAATAAATCATCAAAGGAAAATAGTTTTCAAAAAGCTTTTACTCAGACTGACAGATTGCTAACACAAATTAAATTTCCCAAAGGAATACAGATTATCCGACTCTGTCAGATAAATCGAATTTAAATTTCCTCGACTTGAAGTTTCTTTGGCCCAAGATGAACGCCGAACAATTGTGGAAATCTTTCATTTTATCATTTTAATTACCATCTTTTTGCCGTGCCTGCCTGGTAAAGATTGCCAAATTCCGGCGAAATAATTGCCCATGGTAACAGGATCTTCCCCTTTACTGATTTTCTGACCCCGCTGAAACTTGATGAAGCGAATGCCCTGCTGAGAGAACACTAAGAAAAGTGTTTATTTGAACACATAAGTTGATACTGAAAAGAGTTTTAGTTTTTCCGATGGGATACCACTCAGAAACGAAGGGAGATTTCAAAGGGATCTAAACTGGGGTTTTCGCCAAGTGTAGTAACATTTCCCGCGCGGCAGCTTTGACAGTGTTAACTGGGCAAAGGCAGAGGCGGAGGCAGAGCAGGGGCGTCGTGCAGGGGTCGGTCTGGTGGCGGTGGGGCTACTCTGCAGACGTGCTAAGACCGACAGCGGCAAGTAAATGTCAAAAATTACATTTTGCCACTTTCGCAGACAAAAGATGAAGCCCCGAAAATCCCCGAGAGTTTGGCAACGGGCCACGCGGCGTATACGCAACGCGGGCCCAGCTACGTGGGTTAGCGTTGTCGAGATAATGGCTGCTTTGGGGGCGGCCCACGGCCCACGTCCCCCTCCCAGCACCCTGCTCCCCAGCCCTGCTCCTGGCTCCTTGCTCCGCTATCCTTGGCAGGCAATCGTCGGGCTGTTGAACCTTAAGTGTGTGCGTCTGCCCCAGCGCCATGTGCCCTTTTCCCTCTGTGTGTGTGGGGCAAGGGAGAGGAAAGTGGGATGTATCTGCTTTTGTGTGTGGGGGGAGGGGGCGTGAGCGCGCGCATTAAGCAACAAAAATTGTGTCTGTATATGGGACAGTCCAAAAATGGGAAGAGGGCGCACAAAAATGAACAGTCGTTGCGTATACGCAGCGTTGTCTGGCCCCAATAAATTCATTTCGCTTGACACTCACACACACGCTGTGCCCACAAGGACACGTGCTCTAGGCTCTACCACTTTGGATGGTGCTTGTTTACCTAGTTGTAGACTTCGCCTCGAAAAAATAATATGTGTGTATTCCCTAAGACCGTTTTAATTGACTGCCGTTCTCCTGCGCTGGCCCTTGCTGCCTGTTCGTATTGATCGAGCGAGCGAGGCAATTTAACGCGACATTTAACTTTTATCGCCGCGCTTCGTTCGCTTTTGTGCAATATTTCCAGAGTCCGCCCGCGGCGATGACGAGAATGCCGTCCGACTCGCTGCTCGAGGACCTCCGTTGAGCGCGCGCGCTTTCTGCCGCCCCCGCGTGCGTGGAATAGTATTGAATAAGTTGCTTTTTAATGAGTTTTACTACACGCCACGAGCCTGCCGCGTGTCTGTGTGTGTATGCGGTCGGGTACTACTACGCACGCACGACGCTGCTGCTATAACGGTGCTTTGGCGAACGGACCACGAGTCGAACGTCCGGCGCGCTCAACTGAACCTTGCGTATTGAATCCGCTGGCCCGGCGAGCGCACTCCGAAGTCGGGAAACGGGAAAAGCGAGCCGAAGTGGCGGCGGCACATCTCCATTCTCGGAATTGGAGCACACACAGTCACAGGCAGGAAGAGTCCCTCACACACAGCACACACACTCCCTCACTCGCTCCCGCCGTCGGAAAACTCCGCTCCGTATCGGGGCGAAAGCTCTCGCTCGGAGAGCTTCTGCACTCGGACAGCGAGGTGTGCGATTGCGTGCTGTCCGCCGCGCGCTCCGTGTGTGTATGTATTTGAATTGTTCAACTCGGAAAAGTTGGCAGTCGGGATTTGGGGAATTGAGTTTGGTACGCGCCAGGACGGCAGGAGGCCAGCTGCCGTCGAGCGGAATGTGTAAGGTCGGCTGCTGGGCTGCTGGGCCGCTGGGCCGCTTGGCCGGCGTTGCCAGATGAGACTTCGCCCGAGCGGTCTTGAACTTGTCCAAAAAGCCCAGGACATTCGCTTCGCATAGTTGATTGCACGAGCGAACTGGTTAAAATCCAGCGAAATTGATAGTTCTTAATTGTAAAAATGTACGAGACTTAAACATGGACCCATTATGAAGAGAAAAGGACATACTTCAACAATGCCCTTAAAAAAATATATTTACTTTTAATAATTTAAATTATTAAGAATTCATGGAGAGGGTTAAGGTTTAGTTGGCCTACATGATTCAATTTAACAAACACTACTATTTATAGAAAAAACTTGGAACCAATTTAGGCGATCTGTCAAACCAATGCAGCCATTTAACTCCTAATCCTTTGTTTTCGCTCACTCTAACCTCAATCGACTGCCAACCGCCATCCACAGCTTGTTAAGTCATCGATACAAGGGCTTTGCAGGACGAGTTTCGTTATGATTTCAGGTCCCTGCCAGCCCTATCATCCCGTTAAGGGCTCCTCGGGGACAAGGGGAGGACCTCGGCCAGCAGCCCGGCTAAGTGAATCCCACTCAAATCATTTCCACCGAACCACTTAAGCCTTCACTTGGCTCCCACGCACACTCGCCCGGCAGCCCCTAATCCCGGCATCGATAACAATTACGGGCGCAGGACTATTTAGGGAAGGCGAGTGGCGAGCGAACGAAACGCCAGCCAAGTGCCAATCACGAGGAGTCGGAGGCCAGTGGACTGGACCCAACTCAAAGGCGCTGCGGGACCGGCGGGCATGACAGACAAACATTATGAATGATAACGGTCCAACACAATGGCGCTCGAGCAAATGTTTGTTTATCAAGCCGTTCGAATCAACGGAACCAAACAAAGGGCTCTGGTCGGGTCGCATTATGAATATGTTTAATAGCCCAGTGCCGATGCCACAAACAGATAAGGCATTGCCATTAAAAACGCATTACAATTGATAGGGAAACGAGTGCAGAGATTGGGGCTAGCATGCGAGTGAATGGGTGTGTGAGCCTCGGCCACATCATTCACAAAAGCCGCATCGCACTCACACTCACACTCACACTCACACTGACACCCACACCCACTCCCGCGCTGTCGAATCGACACTTCCACCTCCACCGCCGCACCACTCGAATGTGGGTCAGCTTGGTCCGCCAATCGGGCAGCCCACCGCTGACAGGCAATCAACTGTCAGGCCGGGCGACATGCGAAATGAATGCACTGCGAAAAGTGTTTTCCAAGGCGCAGGCAGCCACATTCGACCGCAGCTGGCCAAGCACACACGAGCGTGTGTATTTCCCCGAAAACACCACGTTACGTATACGCACCGCAGACGCCTGCGCGGATAAGATGCGCAAACAGCGGGGACTGGGACGGGGACGGGGACGGGGACGCTCGGCTCCTGGCACTCGGCAGCCAGTACTCAGCACTCAGCACTCCGCTGGCCGCCGTGCTGGGTCATCGAATCCATCCAGCGACTGGGGCCGCCGGATGCGAGCGGCTAATAACAAACTTCCGGAGAGGAAAAATTCTTTGTCATTGGAATTTGTCAAGCGCAGCAAATTGAGTTCGCAGCTACGCGCCGCTTGAAACGGAATTGAATTCGAAAATGCGAACATCCTCAACGCAAACACAAAGCGGGAAACTTTTCCGAAAATGCAAATGATGCGGGGGCCAGGTTCCACGAAGTCTTGCAGCCAGGGAAAGCACCTTTGACAACCAACCTGTAGTAGGGTCTGATATGAAGCTTTTATTTGTAGGTAAGAGTTCACGATCTATTTGTAATCCGATCTCTGGGCAAAGGTGGGCTCTATCCATCGGGGTTCGCTCGCATCTTCTAGTTTCAAACTTCAGTTACGTAAGGTAAATGGTAAAACACACAACTCCCCACCTGCCTTCACCTGCTTGACAACTCTTTGTCAAGTTTATCGGAACACATATATTTATCCTCCACTTGTTTTTCTTGCAAAGGTCCAAAGTACAAGTAAGCCTCCTCCGGCCGAAGTTGGAGTGGTCAGCTCGGGACAAAAAAGGAAAACTTGGAGACCAAGTTTGATGCGGCTTTGATGCTGTTGCCCTCGAGTGAATTATGCAAAGTTTGCACTGCTCTTTCGTGGGGCGTAATCCGCTTAGCGAGTGCGATTCGGGTTCAAAGGTAAGCCCCAGTCCCGCGGTGCGAGGTGGGAGATGGGGAAGTCGTTGGTCTACGGCGGAGGGGGAGGTGGACAGTGCAGGGTGCAGACCCCACGCTAAATTGCCCTTTAAGTGCCTTCATTGGCAATTAATGCCGCCGGCGTTTGCCTTGGCACTAGACTAATTGCAGTCGGCGCTAACAACTAATCGCGACTGGCGTGAAAATGCTACATCAACTATGTAAGCGATCCCCCTGCTGGCTGCACCGGGGGTGTTCCTCCCACTCCCATCAATCACATTTGAATCGCTACTGACTGCGGAGCCTTGGCACAATTTTGGCCGTGTCTTCGCCTCCGCTCGGCTGTTAACATGTCGTGGCCTAGAGGCCCTGCTTTGTCCTCGCCCGGCTAATTGATGTCATTTGCTGTCTGTCTGTCGTTCGGTTGTCTGTGGTTGCCGTCGAGTTGGCTATTAGGGCTCAAACCTTGAAATGCCCGCAGCAAAACAGCCTTGCATCAGCATCTTCAAAATTGCACACCTAACGACAGGGAACACGCACAATCGTTGTCACCCACAAACAAATCCTCACTTCCAATAAACTTGTAAACACAATTAGCTATTAAGGTACATTACACTTAGAGTTGAATGTTTTACAGGTTATTATGAATATGTGGCTGTCACAGCCCATAAAGTGCTTGCATTATACGAAATTAATAAAGTTATCAGGTTTGAGCTGATCACACTGTATGCTGAAAAGTGTGCTACAAAATACGCATACTGGGTCACTTTGAGCAACTTTATAATTCAGTTAGTTCCACTTTCGCATTCCCCAATTAGGACCTTCGTAAAGTGTACCAACTCCTAGACCCCCGAATGACGACACTGAAAATATCCCTGCATCACGGTGACCATTAAAGTTGCATATTTAATGCGGGCCACACGCGCCAATGTTCCTGCACAATTTGCTAAGCTGAAAAAATGTGCTATAAACTTTTGCTTAGCTCTGGCCACTCTGAGGAAGCACAGCCAAGCCGCAAAGCCAAAGAATTACTTTGAAAAAAGGGGGTGGGTGGAATCAGAATCAACAACAGCGAAAATGGCTCGTATTTCTCTACTACAAAAGCTTTTCCAAACACCGGAGGAGAGTACGCAAGAGAGCTGGGTAGAAGAGCGAAAAGAGAGGAATTCGCAGGCCCACCCACCAACCTTAACCCACCAACCCCCTCGGATCTGTGCCAAGCAAATGCAAAATACGTTAAAGGTAGCAAAACGCTGGGAGGGGGGAATTCCGCCGAAACGTAACGAAAATCCACAGCAAAGCAAACAGAAAATTTAAGCAACCCAGGGGGAAAAGGGCGGTCGAGTGGGTGGCCGAGATGGTGACTAGGGGGTGGCTGGTGGGTGGTTGGGCGACTGGGCGGCGGGGCTGCTTGGAACACGCAAGCCACGACCTATCCACACGACAATCGTGTGTGGGTGTTGGGTCCAAACAGCCAAACACTTGGCAGGCAACTGGGTTTACATGTGAGTGGCATAAACCGCTTTTAGTGCGCACACAGATACGCACGCACACTAGCGCACGGATGCTGCCTTCTGCAGGATTGCAGGTTGTGGGTTAATTTCGTTTTGGCACTGCAATTTCTGCAGCTGCCACGATTCGCTCTCAGCCCCCACTCGAAATAAAGTAGCTAGACCAAAACAAGGGTCGACGCTGTTGTACGGATAAAAGGAAAACTAATATCTTAAAAAGAATTCAGCCTGAATAATACTAAATTGTGTCGAGGTCCGACACTGCATTTTACTTGTTCTTTTTAAGAAAGAAATACCTAAAGAGATGTTCTGTTGACAGCAGACGAAATAGTTATAATGCCTTAAATATTTTATCAAATTGAGGACACACTTTTCTTCTAGTGCAGCCATCACTCTCTTTGGCAACTGTGTTTGTTTGCAGAGGAGCGGCCTCAATACGGGCATAGATTGCACCCCCGCTCACGGAGGCCCCAAACTCGCCGAGATGCTGATGTTTTCATGGTCCAAAAATAAAATGTGTCATACGCAGTGCTGCCACTCGAAAGCCAGGGCAAGAGCAGAAAACAGAAGGCAGAGGGCCGAAGGCAGAGCTCAGCGCAGCTCAAGCCGGCTCAGCCGACGGGCAGCCCATTATCATTACCACGAGGCTGGGCTAATTCCGCTCATCATTTTAATGGCCCGCCCGGCTGGCGGAAATAATTAAAAATAAGTTAGGAGCGGCGCAAAGGTGAGACCCCCGGGTCCTTGGTCCTTGGTGCTTGCTACTTGGTGCTAGGTGCTGTGTTCTTGGCCATAAGTCAACTGTCGAAGCGCTGGGACACCGCTCGGCCCGATGCAAAATATAAACACGTTCGACAGGTCCCCGATGGGAGAGTGCGGCACAGTGACAGGCAAATATTTTACGTGCACGCAACAGCCCGGCTCTTCGATGAATACGGAAACATTTCAATATGTCGACCGCTGACTGTCGACCGACTATTGGCCCCGACTTCTGTCGCCCGCAGCCCGCATCCCGCAGTTGGGAACTACTTTTGCAATTAGTTGCGCAAATGAAGGGCACGTAGCTGAAGTGAGTCGGGCAGCAGAGGTCGGAGCTGGATTGCGAGGCACGTAAGCATCCCTAACAAGGTAAGCAAAGTGCCGGCCTGCGAGCCGAGGAAGCCGTCCTTGAGCCAGTTGGCATGCACTGTTCAGCGGGTCGAAAGCGGAGCAAACTTGGCCCACGACGTTTTTCTCCTGCTCACATACGGCGACACTCTACTTGACTGCCTACTCAATTAGTTAATTAATTCTTTGCAATTGAATGCCAGAATCTGTTGCTAAGAACGAACACTCGAGTTGGCTTAAAGGGTAATAAAAAACAGGTAGAAATACGATTTATCTAAACAGCCTTCTATCGGGAAATTTGACCCAAGGTCTCCTTATTATCTGCCTGCTTAACTTTGAACCATCAAAAGTTTATGGAACTGACATTCGAAAGCCAAACTATCAAATTAATCAGTGAGCAGTAAGCGGAGTGCCTTGGAGACGAGGTCCCGAGGTACCTTGCCCTATCAGAGCTCTTTCCAAGTCAATGCACCCCAAATTAAGCTTATTAAGCACCGAGGGGAGGAAAACTTTTTGCGCTGCGTTGGCAGCAATTAAAAAACCGCTACACCTGCGTTGCCAATTAATAGTTTTGGCTTGTTCTTTTTCAAAATCATTTGGCAACTAGAACAATAGGGGGATGTGGGATTCCCGGAAGTGCAGTGGGGCAGAAACGCTTTTCTGCTGGCCGTAGTCGAGCGAACAAATTGCAAGGGAGAGGCAAAAGAAATCGCAAGAAATATCGGGAGCAGTTGGCCGCAGGCAGGAGAAACGCTGTGCCAGTGTTTGTCTTGGGCGAAACTTTCTACCTCCGAGTTGTATCTGTGAGGACGTCGGCACTGCGAGAAACAGTCACTCGAAGATACAATTTTTCTGCACTTTTTATTGTTCCGAACGAAACCTAGAAGGAACACTTTTGACCGCCAGCAGTTGCAAGCAATTCCTTTTCATGGTTATTATTTCGGGAAAGATCCCAAATTCAATCGGACATTTTTCACAGTGTGTGTGTAGGGAAGCAGCGACACCGTCTCCATCTGCAGTTCCAGCTGAGGCAATATCCTTATCTGCATTGAGGCAAAATTCTGTGGCAGTCCTCGCTCCCAGTTTCCTGGCTGCGTCTTCCAATTGTTGTTGGCAACTCGCAAGGCAACTCAAACAGCCGAAGAAAGACTCCAGACTGCGGCTGCCTAAATGCCCGCCATTTATTTGTGAATGGCACTCCACGAACTCCAGGGTGGGGAGACAGGAGGACCAGAGGACCGGATGCCAGGAGGGGAAGCCTTCATTGTGCGCCATTTCAAAGCACTAAACGTGCCGCTGCGTGGCAAAAAAGTTGGAAAGTTTTCCACAAAGCCTCCAGCAGCTCCTGTACATCAAGGGCCGTCGGCCACAGCCGCAACCTATTTTCATAAACTTCCATCCAGTGGGCTACTAATCACGCAAACATTTAAAGTACACCATCAATCTATTACATCAGCACTGTCAACTGAGAAAAGTAGCTTAAAACCTCGACGATGCGAGGGTAAAATGCCACTTTATCACTTTAGAAACAGATCTGTTTTACAAATATACAAATATTGTTTATCATATTTGATCCACTTGTGGCGATGGCATGTGAGTGTGCGATTTGATTAATTTAAGAATACCATTTGACCAAATCAGCTTGTATTTCACACTTTAATCCAAAGTGCAATATGCATGGCCATGCGAAACCAATGGACATTTTGATGCCAAGTGATTTAATTGAGGAAAATCAAGCGCTCTATCAGTGTTTGCCAGGCAGACTTTCAATTAAATTTCAAATACAGCCATTGCACATTTACGGCTGCCACTCCACATCACTCGTGCGTCGTTGCACATAAATCAAAATAATTTACTGCCTCGCCGTCAGCGGAATTTATTGAAATTCCGCCCAAAAATGCTGCAGATGCAGAGGATGCTGCTCGATTGCAGTGCGCAAAACAATCCCATCGAATGGTTTCGAATTCGGGGGCCGGCCTTTCAATTTGTAATGCAATATGCTGATTTCTGGCCCCCGGCAGCCAGCGATCCCTCGTTGCCTGTTGGCTGCCAGTCAACACTCGTGTGCCAATAGAAATGCCAGCGCGGCTCACTTGACCAACTTTGCAGCTGCTTGCCGCTCCCCAAGTGCCAGGAAAGCGGAAGCCTGCCAGTATTGGCAGGGAAGTTTGACATTCTGCCCGGCAGCGTCTTATTTCAATTAAAAATTGTTTAACAAATCAATTTACTGCGCCTGGCGCAAAACTGATTAAAGCAACGACAGCCATAAAAGCAGGGAAATGCAATTTGAAAGTGGAGGCGGGCGGCAGCGCACTCGGAATACCCTTTCGGGCCCCGGCGGTTTAGAGGTTTCCCGGGAAATCCTTCGAACGGGCTTAGGGCGCCGCCAGTGCAAATTGAATTCCTCACCAGCCCCGCGGGACGATTAAGATGGCAGCCTCGGCGGCGTGGGTGCAGCGGGTAAATTAATTTATTTGTTAAACTTTGCGATGTCAGGGAGCCAAAGTCAAAGTTTGCAGCGCGGCGCAAGAAAAATAATCAACTATAACTAAAACAAACAGCCGGCAGAGTGTGTGCAGGGCGTGGCTGCGGTCCAAATGCGCCGGCAACCGCACCTCCAGGGACTTATCCGCAAGGACTTTATCATAAAGTTTCTCCGGGTGGCTGGCAAAGTTGCTGTAAGACGGTTTGTGATGGCAGCCTGCTAGGACTACACCGGGGGAAAAGGCCTTAAAAAAATTAACACGGCTTTTGAGGTGACTTTTTAATATGTACAAATGTTATATACGAATCTCAACCAGTTCCGTAGATTTAAAGTTAATTTTAGACAGGGATAATACTTTTCAATTTGGAAAACGCAGCTGGAGGTGCTAGGAAATAGTTCGCCTATTCTAGATCCTTCAGTTTCTTTCCCAGTGCCTTCCCGGGCAAGCCGAACTGGAGCACCTTGCTCCGTTGGGTGCCTAATGAACGGGCAAGCCACGGAGGAACAAGGTGGCGCCCGGCCAGGTGGGAGCAGCGGAGCAAACACTCTTATCCATTCCACTGAGCACGAGTCGCAATCAAATTAAGTGCTGTCGGCCAGCAGATTAAACCCCTTTGTTCGGCCCAATTACTCGGCATTAAACCGGGAGTTCATTTCAAAAATTGCATTAAACAGTGCGGTAACTTTGATTAAAGTCCGATAGACGCCGCACGTGTGGCCTGTAATTGAATTTGTCCCCGAGTGTGTATCGCTTGCATTAAAGAGCGGGAGCATGTTTCGCACTTTGTGTGCAAACACCACCCCCAAAGGTGGACCGCCCCCAAAAAGTGCCATTCGAACACATCCACCCACACGGCCTCACATCGTCTGCGGCAACGGCAGCAGCATATAAATCAGATTTTGCAATTAAGCCTTCATTGAAATTCAGGGGAAAACGTAAATTTATTATGGCAGCCACGAAAATGACGAGGAAACGCGGTGTTCCCGCGATTGACTGACAGATTGAGCCAGTTTCCCTACTTACGGCGCTCAAAGTGCCACGTTGTGCAAACATTGCTCAGTCACAGTTTAATTGCTCCCGAGAATACATCGACAGCAGGTAAATTGATGTGGCTTCGGCTCTTTCAAGTTAAAAAATCTCTTCAATATTGCAAAGTTGTCTCTTTATATTGCTTTTTTAGTTTACATATCTGTTGTCTTCTTGTTTGCATAGCAGCTGTTGTTTTCTATTGCAAGAAAATGTGCATAATTAATAGTATCCGAGAGACATCATGTGTGATATCATAAAACAAAATTATACTTGAGTGACGTAGGTTCTGAGAAGTAGGGTCATTAGTCCTCGCCAAGAGGATAAAAATAAAGCTGTCACACCCGTTTCCATATTCCCTAATTAGATCCCTAATAGCAATATTAATGACATATGCTTCGTTGCATACATGCAGAAGGTTAGTTGCCCTCCCGAAGCCCGCCTTAATCAATCACTCACCTTTCTACGTCCACAACAAAGCATTCTTCGCACACGCGAATTTCCAGTAGCTGCTTTCAATCGAGTAAACTTCTTCTTCCACTGCATTTATTAGTGGGGATCCGATTGGGAATACCTTCCTTCGTTCCTGTCCTTTCCTCTCGCCTTGGGTGGGGTGTCGTTCGAAGGCAACTTCTGTTAATTGCCGTATTTGCTCGCTCGTCCGACTGGAGCTGGTGGCGATGGCATTTGGTCGATGCTGAACACGTTTCTCTGGTTCCTTACAAAAATGCGATATAAAAATGCAAGTTCGGCTTGTTCGTTGTGAGTTGAGAGTCCTGAAAGCGGAAGAGCAGAGGCAGCCATGAGTTAGAAAACGAGCGCAGAGCCATAAGCAAGTATTTACTGTCACATGATTGTCAACACGCTGGCGCATACCCCGCACTATGGCCGCCTGCTAGGAGGAGGCACAGTGGGTCACAGCACAGGCCGACATCGTTTATTATGTACTTATGTACTAAGTAATATTACTTAATAAACGTAGTACTTAAAAAGTTATACATATAGATCATAAAATGTAGTACTTGGCTAGTTCATATTTGACTACGAAGGTACAGCAGATCAAGGAACATGTTTTAAAATGAAAGTATAATATTATTTTTAAAGCATTCAATGGGGGGAAATATTTATTTAATTTTTATCGGAAGTTGGGTCATTTTAATTAGTACTCAAATGTATTAATAGGTCCGTAATTTAACTTTACAGAGCACTGTGCGTCGTTGTGTGTTTGTGCGTGTATCAGTCCGTGTTTAACTTAATGAAGCTTTACACTTCGCGGGATGGAGCCCCGGGCCTGACATGTGTCATATTCATTTGCTTGACAAGGCATTCGAGAACTTGGACAGTTCAACCCCCTTCCAGGGACCTCCTCCGCCTCGTCTTCGCCTCCCACACACAGTGAAAACCCTTGTATTATGCATATATCGAGTAACTGTCTCCCTCTGATTTTATAGCGCTGATAATGCAATGTTTGCCCTGCTCCTTGGATTTCGTCCCCAGTCCATTGGCAAATAAAATGTTGTTCGCTAAGCTCAGAGATTGTACAAATGGTGAAACAAAAGGAAAGGAAGTGAATGAACGAAGCGGCCCACATTGTTGGGACCAAGTCTACTACCGCTTGGGATCACCCAAGAAAGTATGCTACACTTTCTAACAGTTTCCTGCTCACGGAATCCATTTTTAATGAACAAAAAAAAGCTTTAATTGAAACTATCGCTTTTTCACAAGAAAAATAAATATGTACGAAAAATTTTTTTAGACTGTTTTGGAAAGCTTACAAGCTAGGAATGCTGGTTCTGAAAAATAAAAAAATTCAAATTTCTTTCAAAGCCGAAAACCCGAATATTTACTTTGCCCATTTTTCGTGTAAATTGGTTAAAAATGGTTAGAAGCCTTAAAGACGCACCGGGTTGGACAGCTAAAAAGCCAGATAATTGACCGCAGTCATTTTCCGGCTGATTCTGAGAAATAAACATTTTCCGAAATTTTCACTTTTTTGCAAGGTTTGATAGGGAATTTTATTACGAGTTCAACAAGGTATGGCATTCCAGGTTTTGGACCATCCATTTTGTTTCGTCCAAAATACTGATTAATTTTGCGTGGAAAATTATGATCTTAGTCTTTTGGCGAAAAACCAAATATTTTCTTTGACCTTCTTTGGTGTAACTTGGTCCAAAATATTCCAAAACCTAAAGGACACGCAGTTTTGGACAGCTAAAAAGCCAGATAATTGACCGCAGTCGTTTTCCGGCGGATTCTGAGAAATAAAAATTTTCCGAAATTTTCACTTTTTTGCAAGGGGTAGCATCATCATTTTTTGCGAAAATTGGACAAAAATAAAATTTTTTAGGTGTGAATGCCAATTGATAGGGAATTTTATTACGAGTTCAACAAGGTATGGCATTCCAGGTTTGGACCATTACTTTTTTTGTTTCGTCCAAAATACTGATTAATTTTGCGTGGAAAATTATGATCTTAGTCTTTTGGCGAAAAACCAAATATTTTCTTTGACCTTTTTTGGTGTAACTTGGTCCAAAATATTCCAAAACCTAAAGAACGCACAGTTTTGGACAGCTAAAAAGCCAGATAATTGACCGCAGTCGTTTTCCGGCGGATTCTGAGAAATAAAAATTGTCCGAAATTTTCACTTTTTTGCAAGGGGTAGCATCATCATTTTTTGCGAAAATTGGACAAAAATAAAATTTTTTAGGTGTGAATGCCAATTGATAGGGAATTTTATTACGAGTTCAACAAGGTATGGCATTCCAGGTTTGGACCATCCATTTTGTTTCGTCCAAAATACTGATTAATTTTGCGTGGAAAATTATGATCTTAGTCTTTTGGCGAAAAACCAAATATTTTCTTTGACCTTCTTTGGTGTAACTTGGTCCAAAATATTCCAAAACCTAAAGGACACACAGTTTTGGACAGCTAAAAAGCCAGATAATTGACCGCAGTCGTTTTCCGGCGGATTCTGAGAAATAAAAATTTTCCGAAATTTTCACTTTTTTGCAAGGGGTAGCATCATCATTTTTTGCGAAAATTGGACAAAAATAAAATTTTTTAGGTGTGAATGCCAATTGATAGGGAATTTTATTACGAGTTCAACAAGGTATGGCATTCCAGGTTTGGACCATTACTTTTTTTGTTTCGTCCAAAATACTGATTAATTTTGCGTGGAAAATTATGATCTTAGTCTTTTGGCGAAAAACCAAATATTTTCTTTGACCTTTTTTGGTGTAACTTGGTCCAAAATATTCCAAAACCTAAAGAACGCACAGTTTTGGACAGCTAAAAAGCCAGATAATTGACCGCAGTCGTTTTCCGGCGGATTCTGAGAAATACAAATTTTCCGAAATTTTCACTTTTTTGCAAGGGGTAGCATCATCATTTTTTGCGAAAATTGGACAAAAATAAAATTTTTTAGGTGTGAATGCCAATTGATAGGGAATTTTATTACGAGTTCAACAAGGTATGGCATTCCAGGTTTGGACCATTACTTTTTTTGTTTCGTCCAAAATACTGATTAATTTTGCGTGGAAAATTATGATCTTAGTCTTTTGGCGAAAAACCAAATATTTTCTTTGACCTTTTTTGGTGTAACTTGGTCCAAAATATTCCAAAACCTAAAGAACGCACAGTTTTGGACAGCTAAAAAGCCAGATAATTGACCGCAGTCGTTTTCCGGCGGATTCTGAGAAATAAAAATTTTCCGAAATTTTCACTTTTTTGCAAGGGGTAGCATCATCATTTTTTGCGAAAATTGGACAAAAATAAAATTTTTTAGGTGTGAATGCCAATTGATAGGGAATTTTATTACGAGTTCAACAAGGTATGGCATTCCAGGTTTGGACCATTACTTTTTTTGTTTCGTCCAAAATACTGATTAATTTTGCGTGGAAAATTATGATCTTAGTCTTTTGGCGAAAAACCAAATATTTTCTTTGACCTTTTTTGGTGTAACTTGGTCCAAAATATTCCAAAACCTAAAGAACGCACAGTTTTGGACAGCTAAAAAGCCAGATAATTGACCGCAGTCGTTTTCCGGCGGATTCTGAGAAATACAAATTTTCCGAAATTTTCACTTTTTTGCAAGGGGTAGCATCATCATTTTTTGCGAAAATTGGACAAAAATAAAATTTTTTAGGTGTGAATGCCAATTGATAGGGAATTTTATTACGAGTTCAACAAGGTATGGCATTCCAGGTTTGGACCATTACTTTTTTTGTTTCGTCCAAAATACTGATTAATTTTGCGTGGAAAATTATGATCTTAGTCTTTTGGCGAAAAACCAAATATTTTCTTTGACCTTTTTTGGTGTAACTTGGTCCAAAATATTCCAAAACCTAAAGAACGCACAGTTTTGGACAGCTAAAAAGCCAGATAATTGACCGCAGTCGTTTTCCGGCGGATTCTGAGAAATACAAATTTTCCGAAATTTTCACTTTTTTGCAAGGGGTAGCATCATCATTTTTTGCGAAAATTGGACAAAAATAAAATTTTTTAGGTGTGAATGCCAATTGATAGGGAATTTTATTACGAGTTCAACAAGGTATGGCATTCCAGGTTTGGACCATTACTTTTTTTGTTTCGTCCAAAATACTGATTAATTTTGCGTGGAAAATTATGATCTTAGTCTTTTGGCGAAAAACCAAATATTTTCTTTGACCTTTTTTGGTGTAACTTGGTCCAAAATATTCCAAAACCTAAAGAACGCACAGTTTTGGACAGCTAAAAAGCCAGATAATTGACCGCAGTCGTTTTCCGGCGGATTCTGAGAAATAAAAATTTTCCGAAATTTTCACTTTTTTGCAAGGGGTAGCATCATCATTTTTTGCGAAAATTGGACAAAAATAAAATTTTTTAGGTGTGAATGCCAATTGATAGGGAATTTTATTACGAGTTCAACAAGGTATGGCATTCCAGGTTTGGACCATTACTTTTTTTGTTTCGTCCAAAATACTGATTAATTTTGCGTGGAAAATTATGATCTTAGTCTTTTGGCGAAAAACCAAATATTTTCTTTGACCTTTTTTGGTGTAACTTGGTCCAAAATATTCCAAAACCTAAAGAACGCACAGTTTTGGACAGCTAAAAAGCCAGATAATTGACCGCAGTCGTTTTCCGGCGGATTCTGAGAAATACAAATTTTCCGAAATTTTCACTTTTTTGCAAGGGGTAGCATCATCATTTTTTGCGAAAATTGGACAAAAATAAAATTTTTTAGGTGTGAATGCCAATTGATAGGGAATTTTATTACGAGTTCAACAAGGTATGGCATTCCAGGTTTGGACCATTACTTTTTTTGTTTCGTCCAAAATACTGGTTAATTTTGCGTGGAAAATTATGATCTTAGTCTTTTGGCGAAAAACCAAATATTTTCTTTGACCTTTTTTGGTGTAACTTGGTCCAAAATATTCCAAAACCTAAAGAACGCACAGTTTTGGACAGCTAAAAAGCCAGATAATTGACCGCAGTCGTTTTCCGGCGGATTCTGAGAAATAAAAATTTTCCGAAATTTTCACTTTTTTGCAAGGGGTAGCATCATCATTTTTTGCGAAAATTGGACAAAAATAAAATTTTTTAGGTGTGAATGCCAATTGATAGGGAATTTTATTACGAGTTCAACAAGGTATGGCATTCCAGGTTTGGACCATTACTTTTTTTGTTTCGTCCAAAATACTGATTAATTTTGCGTGGAAAATTATGATCTTAGTCTTTTGGCGAAAAACCAAATATTTTCTTTGACCTTTTTTGGTGTAACTTGGTCCAAAATATTCCAAAACCTAAAGAACGCACAGTTTTGGACAGCTAAAAAGCCAGATAATTGACCGCAGTCGTTTTCCGGCGGATTCTGAGAAATAAAAATTTTCCGAAATTTTCACTTTTTTGCAAGGGGTAGCATCATCATTTTTTGCGAAAATTGGACAAAAATAAAATTTTTTAGGTGTGAATGCCAATTGATAGGGAATTTTATTACGAGTTCAACAAGGTATGGCATTCCAGGTTTGAACCATTACTTTTTTTGTTTCGTCCAAAATACTGATTAATTTTGCGTGGAAAATTATGATCTTAGTCTTTTGGCGAAAAACCAAATATTTTCTTTGACCTTTTTTGGTGTAACTTGGTCCAAAATATTCCAAAACCTAAAGGACACACAGTTTTGGACAGCTAAAAAGCCAGATAATTGACCGCAGTCGTTTTCCGGCTGATTCTGAGAAATAAAAATTTTCCGAAATTTTCACTTTTTTGCAAGGGGTAGCATCATCATTTTTTGCAAAAATTGGACAAAAATAAAATTTTTTAGATGTGGATGCCAATTGATAGGGAATTTTATTACGAGTTCAACAAGGTATGGCATTCCAGGTTTGGACCATTACTTTTTTGTTTCGTCCAAAATACTGATTAATTTTGCGTGGAAAATTATGATCTTAGACTTTTGATAGGGAATTTTATTACGAGCTTAACAAGGTATACCTGAAAGGCGCACTGTTTTGAACGGCTGACAGCTACGAGTTCAACAAAGTTTAACCAGAGCCAGCAAGGACACATGCCGCACATAAAGGATATTTTTTCGAATATGGGCCACTTCTGGCTCTTATACGCCCTTGGCAAGTTGACAAAGTAGGCACACACAGCTGTATATTTATGGTAATGAAGCGGACCAGCAGCCAGCCTGACTGGCCTCTAGGGCTAATTGTCTTGGCCTGGTTTTCGCCAGTAAGCTGAACTTGCTCTTTGCTGAGTTCTTGTAACGAAAATCATCCTTGAGGGCGTTTAACTGCGAAGCATTGGATTCCGTCAGGCATGGGAAAATTAATTTATTTAAACATGAAACTCTTTTAGAATGGTTTTCCTTAAGCAAGCAAAGCATTTTTGGTGTTAAATAAATTTGGATATAATTTGTAATTAAAAATGACCTACAGTAGCTGTACTGTTGCTTGACAGTGAAAAGGAGATAAAGACAGAAGGATGTTATAAATGGTTGTCAGTATCAAACACCTCAAAGAGAACGGCCAACATTCAGTTATTTATTTCATTATTACTGAATCGGATACAATTAAAAGTCAACACCCATTCAGTTTTTATTAAATGGCCAGCAGGCACAAGGATTTCTCTGTAAACACCCTCGGCAAAAACTATTCGTCATCATCATCGGGATGATCATTGTCATCGCCATTAGAGGCACGTACTAGTAGAACCAAAGTAAGCCAGTAAAACCATGGCTGGCAGTTTGCCACCAACTCTAACTGAGATTTTGTTGCCATAAACCAGTTCTGTGTCCCCGCTCTCCGTCCCAGCCCCCTTTTCCCCCTTAGTAATTGCAATGAAAAATGCTACAATCGTGCACAGGACATTCAAATGTACAAAGGAGAATGTGGAGCTGTGTCCTTATGCATATGTGAAGGGTCCAGCTGCGTCACTGACAACTGATTTCCTTGCCAGCTATGCTAGTTTCAGCGATGCCACAGTCCTTATTTGTAAAAAACTTTACACTCTTAAACTATGAAAAGTTATATTTTTAAAGGCTTTTACCCAGTTAACATTAGGTACGGTTTTAGGGGATCCGACTTCAATAAATTTTATTTAAAAACTGGATTGCTTTCGGCTCGATTATTCTCTTGTAAACTACTTTTAACTGCCCGGTTTAGATTACGGATACCTTTACAATACCTTTACAAACCATGAGCGCATAAATTTACATGAGTTGATTTTGTATTATTATTATATGTTATATTATTAAATTGTTATATTATTATTATATGTTATATTATCAACTTGTCAAAAACACCTTTTTTGAATAAAGCTTAACTGGCATCACTGCCGAGTGTACTGGCGTGCAACGGAAATATTTCTATTCATAATTTCTTTCGGAGCGGGTGCACTGCATCCGCGCGGGGAGTAGGAGGAGCTGGGACATGCAGATGCAAGACACTTTGTGTCACAACGGCAGCAGCGCCCGGGTACAGCAATCAGCCAGGAGAAATGGTGGCCGGGTGTTCGCTGGCAGCAGCAACAACCATTACCACATCGAGAACAAGTTTGCCAGTCGCCAGTCGCCGGGAATGTTGTCTAGGCACGCATAAAATTTATTATAATGACATCATAAATTCAGCCCGCTATGTGTGTGCATAAATGAGTGACAAAGCCCGCCCGCCCTCCGTTCGAGCGGCAAAAATGGCAAATCATTTATCAAATAATAAAAAACAGAGACTGCTCGCAGTAAGCAAGAAGTACGTTGCAGAAGAAGAATTGGCAGCGCTCAGCAAAAGTGTCGAGGGAAAATGTTCTCGGATCCAAGCCGGAGGGCCAAAGCCCCTTGAAAAACAAATGATACCGAAAGACGTAGCACAATATTTTGGCTAAAACATATGAATTTAAGTCTTCAAAATAGTAACTCACTTTCTGAATGGAAAGGCTGGAAACTAGTGATGATGCAATGCAACAATGACGACATCCATCCGCCAAGATGGCAAGACAGATTTATCGATTGCTCCTTTTTGGCTCAGTCCTAACCCCATCGCATTATTTGGTATTGGTATTGCTGCGTTCAAGTGTATCCACAACGTCCTCCGCCCCAGTTCCATGTCAGCACATTAGCTGGCTTGTAGCACCCGGCAAAGGACTATCCACCGAAGCGTAGACCCACCACCGAGGCCCGCCCTCACCCTCACCCTCACTCAAACGTATCACACCCACTGGGCTTCTGCCGCACGCTCATGCGACTGCACACACACTGAGGGAAAAGGCGTTCTCTACCGGAAAACACATTTTTTATCTTCTCAATTTAAGGCACAACACCCCAAATTTGCTTTTAAGGTGCCAGCTATTTAGGCGATTCAGGATGTTCAAGGGTTGCCCACCACAAAGACTTTACTTTCAGTGCAGTCGCTGCGCCCCATGTGGCCCTTGCTGCCGGCTCTCAGCCCTGGGTTGGCACGCTGCTTTGTCACCAGGCGACTGTGCAACATGCCACCCGCAACTCGAAACTCCAAACTTGCAACTTGCAACTCGCCACTTGGACGCCGGACAGAAGTCCCGCTAAAATGCCAAAAATATGCTCGAAACCATAGAAACTGGCAAAACTGCGGGGAAACCTAGCGTTTTATCTAATTAGTGAGTGCAGAATCAAAAGGACGGAATTATGGCTGCACAGCATGGGAGCCACCTGTCCGCATTACAGCTGGCATTGCATTACAGCGCGGTATGTGCCATAGAGCGGATAAAGGGAAATAATTGGAAGTGTTGGGAATGCTTTCACCCTAACTTACCTACCTTTTGCATTTAAATTCGTTAACTAAAGATGTTTTTTCACGGGACTATTGATTTCTTACACGTCCCAAGGCCTAAAGCCAAAAACATTTCGAACATTCAATGATTTTGAAAATTCAATAAACAATAAATAAAGTCCCGAGTGGGAGCTCAAATTGTTTCCATTGAATATCGCATTTTCGGTCAGCATAACGCTCTCGCTGGCCCCCTTATGTGCGATGGGTATTTTTACAGTTCCGACATAAAATAAAGATAGTTTTTGCGGTTTAGCTTGAATTTGCTTTTATTCTCGTATTATTTTTATGTCCTGCGGCCCCACACGAATATTTCACTGTTTGCTTGCGAAATTGGAGCAAAGCTCTTAGCTCTGAGGGTAGTTTGGAGGACCCCAGGGGCGGTTTTGAGGGGGAGAAGTGGAACGGCGGCTTTGAGTGGAGTAAAAAACGAGGGAAAAACATTTCTGATTGTTAATGTCGCGGTTAATGTTTTGCTTTCCGGATCCCCTCCCCATCGTACATCCTTACTTTCTTCCCTGCTGTCTGCCTGCTGGTTTCTCAGATGTTACGACTGGCCTGGGAGCGGCAAGTTGAAAGACTTTGAAGCTGGAGCAGCCACCGCACGATATTACGTTTCAGCTCTGCTCGTACTGCCTTGACGAAATGCCATGTTTTGATTGGGGTGCAGGAATGCCTTTCTAATTACAAGCCAAATAATTGAAATTCCGGAGGCAATGGTGTAAAGGGATTTGGGCACAAACGAGAAATGGTGAGGTTGAACTTGCAAATTTCAGAATAGCACAATTTTTGTGGTTAAGAAATTGCAATAAATAATATGGTATTTCGATACTAATACCAAACTTCTGACATATCATCCCTTACGTATTCCCTATAAAGTCGGGCTTAGTAAATAAATAAAGGTACTCAAATGGTCTGTTCTGGGTACTGCAGGTACTCACATTTACATACTTTATTACCTAACACTCGATGTCAGGGAGAACAATTCCCACAAGTGCATAACCTCCTATACTCATTTGGAGGGGAGAGCAGCTCATCAAGCAAACTGGAGCTGACAGCGACAAGGACATTCCCATTGATCGGACTGTCGCTGTTCAATTAGCCTTCAATTAACTGAAAACTGTCCTCTTCATCGCCGCCTGTCACTTCGAATGGCACTCTCGCCGAATGGTTCCCCGACCCGGCCGCTTTTCCCAGCTTTGGGCCACTCACCTGCACTTTGCAACCGGATGCCTCCTGACGCCTGACGCCTGACGGTTCCGTCTAATCCGTGCCAACGGCTGCTGCCCGAGTTATGAAAACATGAGATCACAAATTGCAAGGGACAGCGGGGTGGGCGAGGGGAGGGCGGGAGTCGGAGGGCGGATCCGGAGTCGGAGGAGTGGGCCGTTGCAGTCACCGGCCGAAAATGTGTGCCGCGCTGTGGAGGATGCACTGGCTCTCTCGGTAGCTCGCTCTTTCTCTATCCCTTTCTCGCCTGCTCCGCTCTGCCACTTTTTCGACTTCGATTTGTGTTAATTTCCGCCGAAGCTGCTCTGCTTCCGGGCAGTGAGAATGCAAAGTGCAAGTACAAATGGCTACGCGGGTGCTTTTGTTGTTGGGGACAAGTCGCTGGTTCGGTGGTCAATGGCTGGGAACTCGCAATGGCAGTACATCCTCGCAGCCTCTCTCTCTGCGCTTTGCTACTTTCTCCGCAGTGCGTTCGTTGCCATTCTTGAGTTTCACAGTTTCGTCGCTTTCACCGCTTTGCCTGCCACTGTTTTGCTGCGGCATTTTTTTCGCCACTTGTGTGTTAATTTCAGCATGTTTTCGGGGCCCGGAAAAACTGCAACTTATCTTTTCCCTTTAATTGATTTCTGCGCGAGTGTGCGGGCGGGCGCGTGTGTGTGGGTGAGGGTGTGCGGGTGAGCGGGTCAGCGGGGAGCCAGCAGCGGAATGCGTCCGTGTGGCAGCGCGGAGCTTTCGCAACTATGCGAATTTCCTGCGTACGAATTTCAGTATAATAAAATATCCTGTTCCGTTTCCAAGTCGAGAAAGAGAGCCAGAGAGCGCGAGCTAATGTCCTGCGCATGCGCCGCGAATTTGGAGCAACTCAATGCTGCTGGCGATAACACGGATACGGACACAACACCAATGCACGCACTCGCACACGTACACCCACCACCGCGATGGCGCTCCTCCCTCTCTCCCACTCCCTCTCCACAACTCCCTATTGCTTTTTTCACTTTGCTGCGGCGTTTTTCGTTCGCTTTTCTTCGCTGTTCAGCGGCACTTTCAGTTGTTTCCCGTTTGATCCCACCTCTTGGGCACCTGGCACGCGGGGTTTTCCGTGTTTTTTCACTGCAATTCTGTCTTTATTCAGTGGAATAACTGAGGAATATTCGCTGATCGGAACTGAAACACTCGCAGCGAGCGACGAGAGCGAAATGCAGCGTGCAAGAGCGAGACTGCATGACTGTCATCAGCTTTTACCGTTGCACGCAGTGCTGTGGGTGGCGTTGAGGGGGTGGAGTCACAGCGCAGGCGCAGGAAATATACCGTTGTCCGAACAAAAAGCGGTATATACTAAAACTATTTGGAAGAGGTAGACGATTTTTTCAATTTTTAGCATTCATTTTAAGTAAGCAAACTTTAAAAAAAATTAAATGCTTCTACTTTCGATTTATAATAGCTATATTTCTTATACATAACTGCAATAGCACTTTGCGAATATACACCCAAATGCAAATGACAAAGAGTGACTTGTTTGGAGTTCTAACTATTAAATTGGCGGAATACTTTATTTCTGAATTTGTATCAAGCAATATTAAAAGTAAAATTCTTTCATGGTTCCTTTTAGTGATATGCATTTTAAACTAACATCAGCGCCAAACGCATTTCTGAGAAATGTCCCAAAGCGTTTGGGACAGTTGACCCAGCCGCATTGAGATGCAGTTGGCATGTCCTCAAGTTACCTATCGAGAAATACCAGAACCACCGATAGGTCGAAATGCGGTAACACTGCCACCGGCTCGATAGTCCGATAAGTTGGGACGAAAACACCTCCTGTAATAGCGGTTATTTGGGTCAACTTCAACAATGTTTTTGCATAACACGAAGCTCTGCAGACTCGCAGGTGAGTCCACGAGCGTTGATGGTATCTAGCAGTGGTATATGTTTCCTTCCGCACACAGGCAGCCTGGCGGGCGGCGTTCGCCACCTGAGCGGCCAGAAGCCGAAGACCGCAATCCTCATGCTCAACATGGGCGGCCCGACGCACACGGACCAGGTGCACGACTACCTGCTCCGCATCATGACCGACCGGGACATGATCCAGCTGCCCGTGCAGAGCCGCCTGGGCCCGTGGATCGCCCAGCGCAGGACGCCCGAGGTGCAGAAGAAGTACAAGGAGATCGGCGGGGGCTCCCCGATCCTGAAGTGGACTGAGCTGCAGGGCCAGCTCATGTGCGAGCAGCTGGACAAGATTTCCCCGGAGACGGGTCCCCACAAGCACTACGTGGGCTTCCGCTACGTCAATCCGCTCACCGAGAACACGCTGGCGGAGATCGAAAAGTAAGTCGGGTCGGGAAGCCGGAAAAGAGTGATGTAAACATCGCGAGGTTCATGAAATGGGTCTTTAATACCATCAGTTTCTGAAGACGTGTTATTACCATTATGATGCTTTTGTTTTAATGTGGATTAATATGTCTTCGGCTCAACCAATTTTATCTTATCTATCAGCACTACTACATGTACCCACAATCTCATTGCAGCGACAAACCGGAGCGCATTGTCCTCTTCTCGCAGTATCCACAATATAGCTGCGCCACCTCCGGATCCAGCTTCAACTCCATATTCACCCACTACCGCAGCAAGTAAGTACTTAATCCCTTCCAAAATTCTTTGATAACTCAAGAGTTCTTTCTTCCAGTAACCTGCCCTCGGACGTCAAGTGGAGCATTATCGATCGGTGGGGCACCCATCCTCTCCTAATCAAGACTTTTGCCCAGCGAATTCGCGATGAACTGGCCAAGTTCGTGGAGACAAAGCGAAACGATGTGGTCATCCTCTTCACCGCCCACTCTCTCCCACTGAAGGCTGTGAGCCGGGGCGATGCGTATCCCTCGGAGATCGGCGCCAGCGTGCACATGGTGATGCAGGAACTGGGCCAGACGAATCCCTACAGTCTGGCCTGGCAATCCAAGGTGGGCCCGCTGCCCTGGCTGGCCCCCGCCACCGATGATGCCATCAAGGTGCGATTCAGATAAGGAGTTTCGACTGGATCACGTTATTAAACCAATCAATCTTCACAGGGCTATGTCAAGCAAGGCCTCAAGAACTTCATCCTGGTGCCCATTGCCTTCGTGAACGAGCACATCGAGACGCTGCACGAGCTGGACATCGAGTACTGCGACGAACTGGCCAAGGAGGTGGGCGTGGAAGAGATCCGACGGGCGGCGGCGCCCAACGACCACCCGCTGTTCATCGACGCCCTGAGCAACATTGTGGCAGACCACCTGAAGTCGCAGCAGTCGGTCAATCCCAAGTTCCTCATGCGCTGCCCCATGTGCTCCAATCCAAAGTGCAGGGAGAGCAAAAGCTGGTACCGGCAGCTCTGCTCGCACTAGGCAACCGAGGCGATTCGCGGGATTGGGATGCGCTGCGTGACAGGCATTCCGAGTGCTCCAGCTGGGGCGAACACTTGTGCATTCATTTGGGCTTCTGGGGGATTGGTTTTCACATATTTCATCACTGGCGCTTTAATAAAAGACTCTGTTAAACAGTAAAGCTAGTGCCTTGTTTGCGGATTTCTTTTGGAAATAAAAATGTGACCGAAATGTAACTTCCGGCCTGAAGAACCATCCATTTGGTTATCTATATCTCGGAATGACATGCTGCTTTTACTCGCAGCTAGCATGAATGTTGTGATAATTAACCAATCATCGTGATTTTCGTCTGATGCGATGATGAGTCATTTGGAGTTGAACGCACACGCAAATTAATACAGATCCCCTAATAATTTAAATTTAGAGCTTTTCTAAAAATAATTTTTCTTTACACATTTTAGACATACCCGAAAAGTTGTGATAAAAACGCTACGATTTTATCACAGGTCTAGCTCCACAGAGGTATTACCCCAGACTTTTTCCATATGAAAAAGTTTTAGTGTACCTATAGACATCCACGGACTGATATACCCTCCCGAGGTGCAGTACTGAGTACGATGGCCACAACAAATGCTGCGCTCTCTCTCTCGTCGCACGTGCGGCGGTTCGGTTTCAGTATTTTTTCACCGAACAGCTGTTCGACCCGACTGTCAATTTGTTCTCGCCTCAGATGTTTATTAAATGAAATTCGACTTTTGATCGTTCAAATGGCTGACCAATTTGGACAAAGCTGGACGTGCTCTCCTGCGCCTTCTGAACACTCCCCTCTCGGACACTCCAACCTCTGCATTTCGCGCCCTGCTGCACTGCCCATGGAAATTCCCAGCACATTGCATAATTGAGACTTCTCGGGCCTTCAAATTGGGACTTCGAATCTGAATTTATTGGCGGCCTCGCGGAAATTAACCGGCCAATTGCCTTCGATTCCCCACTTTCGCCAATTGAGCCGCTGATTTTAACAGCTAACCGGGCGCACTTGTCCACTGTGGCCTGGATACGGAAATCTAATCGCCTCCGCAGGGATCATAAATTAATTCGAAGAGCGCACTCCGAATCCGAAAATGAGCAGGTACCACAAGAGCCGAGGAGCTGCTGGGTCCACGAATCCGGCAGGGCCAGTCTACGGCGTGGTCTCGACGTTGGACGACGCCGCTCCGAATCCCGCGGACTTCGCCAGGTAAGCGCCGAGTTGCTCTTCGCCGGGTTTGTTTACGCTTTTCTCCCGCTGTAGAGCGAAAACCAGTTTGGAATCGGGTTCAAGAGCTGCCGCGGGCTTTCTTTCCATCTCTTTCTCCAATTTCGTCTGGCATTATGTTTTATGAGCACTTGGTGACGCACCAGCCTTAACCCCAGTTTGCCAAATCTGCGTGGCGAAAAAGACAATCAATTCATCCATAAACCGTTATCATTACACCCGGGAAATTCCGTTTTTTATCAGAAATATTGGGGACAAATTTCACAACTGGATTACCTGGGAAACAACCCACAATTTTCTTACGCTCAACCAGCAGGTTATTTCGAAATTGAAAAAGGCAGCACTCCGATGTATTTTCAAGTCACATGATTACTGTATTACATGATTATTGTATTAAGCAAATTTAATCGTAACCGTAACTCAATTCCGCCTGGTATCGAATTTGAAAAACTGTAAATGCAGTAGCTAAAACATTCTGTTTCTTATCACCATATTGGTGAAAATAGTGGAATATGTTTTTATTGGCCACGAAAAAGTTCCATTAGGGTCCAGTAGTAGCATTGTTTATTGCTATACAAACGCTGGGAAAAATTTGGAGTACTTTATTATGGCTCCTATTTTCGCTTTAGGCCAAGTTATTGTGACTGTCTCTCCACCATTATACCTGCATTTTAATAATTTCAAGGCACTCCTCTAATGTCTTCCGCAGCCTGAAATGCAAAAGTAAGGTTGAGTGATGGTCTGAGATGAAGCTCTTTCCCGTATTCAATTTGCTGCGGGTTTCCGATTGTGATTCTTATCGTCTTCAGCCAGATACGTGCAGACAACGGCACTCCAGGCGGCTGGTCACAAATTAATTGAATTAGCAGATTAGACGAGGTATGTGACCACCGGCACACCACTCAATATCACTTGAAAGTAGATTAGTGCCGAGATATATCCAGCCACCTCTTAAGTTTCGTAATTGGCTTGAGATATATCCACTCGATTGCCGTGGGAAATTTAAGAGTGCTTTCGTCGTTAACTATCTAATCTTCTCACTCGACGTGCCCAGAAAAAGTACATTAGCTTAAGTGAATCTATATTACTACATATCACAATTTGTTTTTATAAAATGTGTATGAAGCTTTTTGATTACAAAGCAATGATCGGCAAATACACTGTCCGTGTGGAACCCAAGTGTAACGTAAAACCACAGAACCGCTGTAATCGTATTCGCTCGGTTATCTGTCCAAAAGACAAACATAATGCACAGTAAATGCCATATGCTCATTATCAAGACTTTTTAAGGCTTATCTGAACCATTGGGCGAAATTAACAGGGAATGCTGACTTAGGTGCCATAAACCTGGGCAAATAGTAGTCTACAATGTTGCAAGCTTGAAATAGCTTTTAGGAATTCAGAACAGTTTGGAGTAGAACCCGGATTGTTATTACCTGTATTACAAGAGTATAAATTTACGTAAGCAAATCGTTACTACATAAAGCACAATTCTTTGATCGCTTTAAAGAAGAACAAATCTCTTTCAGACAGCTATAAATTTCGAAATTCTTAAATAATCTAATCAGTTCAGAGGAGGTAACTGTTTTAAATCATAAAAAGATCATTAGCACCTTTTAAGATCATTAGCACCTTTTAAGATTTATATTACTGAGACTCTATCTAATCTTCTCCTTCCTCCCTCAGATGCCCTTCGCTTGAGGCCAAGAAAAGTGAGCTGAGCCTGTTCCTTAATTGGGAAAGCCAAAAGAAAACTATGGAAATGACATCCAGGCTGAGAAACCGCAGCTGGATTGTGGACGTGCTGGCCATCTTCTTCGGCATCGGTACCTGGCTGGGCGTGAATGGCACCTTCATCCAACTGCCGCTGCTGGTGGACGAGGCTCCAGAGGGTTGGAGTCTACCGTCCTATCTGAGCGTTATGGTGCAGATTGGCAACCTGGGCCCGCTGCTCTACACGGCCATCCAGAAGTACTCCCCCAAAAAACTGAATGACGGGTGGACCATCCACGGAGTGCTCCTGGTGGGAGCCTTCTCCTGCTTGCTGACGGCGTTCTTCTACAACCAAACTGCTCGGGTGGCTGGCACGGAGCACAGTTTGGCCCTATTTGTACTAACCTGTTTCACTGCGCTGAATGCCTGCACCAGCTCGGTGCTCTTCATGCCCTACATGGGTCGCTTCAAGGAGCAGTACATGGTAACATACTTCATTGGCGAGGGCCTGAGTGGACTTCTGCCCAGCGTGTTCGCTTTAATCCAAGGAATCGGCGAGAATGGCGACTGCGTCTTGGTCAATGTAACCGAAACCGGACAGGAGATCTACGAACTGCAAAAGACACCGCCACGGTTCGACACCCGAGTCTTCTTCCTCATCCTTTTCGCTCTGATGGTGCTTGCCTATGTGGGCTATGCACTCCTGAACTCGCTTCCCGTAGCCAGGAGGGAGTACGCCGAGGTGACTGTTAGCGAGGGCAACAAGTACGTGTACGGAGAGGCGGATAACCAGCCCAAGGCGGCAAAACTTAGCAAAGGACAGTACACGTACCTGCTCCTGCTGATCGGAGCCATCTCGCTGTTCAGCAACGGAATGTTTGGCAGCATTCAGTCCTACTCGAGTGCCCCGTACGGATCCCAAGCTTATCATCTGGCGGCCACACTCAGTGTGATTGCCAATCCGGTGGCCTGCTTTATGGCCATGTTCCTGCATTTCACATCCCTGCGGATCATCACAGTGCTTTCTATTCTGGCGGGTCTGCTAACCAGCTACGTTTTTACTACGGCCGCTATGAGTCCCTTGCCGCCTCTTCACGATCAGACCGTTGGAGCCATACTCGTGGTTACCGCCTGGACTTTGCTAGTGGGGATTGTGAGCTACACGAAACTGGGGATCACCACCGTGATGCGGGCGCAGGGCGGCCAGTCGCTGGTCTGGGTGGGCGCCATCACGCAGCTGGGATCTGCAATCGGAGCGGTGGCCATCTTCTTCGCCATCAACTATTCGGATCTGTTCCAGGCCGCGGAGTCGAGCTGCTGACTTCGAAGCGAATTTGGCACAGCTGGAATATCCAGGGATGCATCGTGATTTTATAGATGATTTTACTGTAGTTTGAGCCCAGTTTCTCGTCTGCATGTTAAACTAAACAAAGGATTTAGCCCCTCATGTTGCACAAGTTTTGTAGGCTTAAACCCTAAATTTAGTTTAACTGCAGACAACGAAACGGCCTTTAGTGTGATATTTTCATATTTGTAATTCCACCTCAACCGTCACAATGAAGACAATACCTAATTACCTGAACAACGAGTTTGGTATTTTACTCATTCGGAGGTAATATTTTAACTCTCGAAAGCAGTACCTAAATGTTAGCCCAAGCATGAATACTTAATATCACAAAATAATGAAGCATTTACCTCTGCTTGCCGCTAAAATACATCAGAGGCACATTAATATTTTCAAGGCATAAGTTTTTTGTAATAAATAACATCTCAGACGGTATATGTGTATGTAAAATAACGAATTTTTTGCTAAAAACATAGGACTATTAAACACTATCCCACAACCTGTTATTAAATTTATTGTCTTTAAGAGCGTATTCTGTGTTGACCTTCATATTTATTGTTTGTACACAATATGTAAAAGGTAAATAACTTTTCTGTGGAGCGCCACTAACTGTAGTTATCCGACATCAACCCAATTGTTGTATTTAACGTTTATTTTGGTTAGTCATTCTGCATACAAAATGTAAATTTAGATGGGATGCATTATTATTATGAGTTATAGATGAGAGAGAGATTTTAAAATCGTCCTGTATATCCGTAAAGCGTAAAATATTTATGTTGAAACTTTTTGTAGTCAGTCAAAGTTACTTCCAAATCTTTATAATTTGTATCCCCTTATTCCACGACTGGCTTTTTTAGTGTGACTTCATTACCAGCCGTTTAGGGAACGACCTCCGTGGAGGTCCACTTATCCGCCTGCTCCACCTCGCTGTCGATGTCGCCCTCGTACCCCGAATTGGTTTTCGAGGCGACAGGGAGGGGTTTTCGTCCGCCTGATTCGGGGGACTCATCCAGGCTGCAGCAGCTGCAGAAGCACTCGGTGAAGTGACGGCAGGTGTCGCCCAACTTCTCGGGGGTCGCCTCCAGGACCTTGTTGAAGGCCTCGATCTTCTCACGGAGGCTGCGACTGGCACTAGGACTCCTAAACAGCTGGCTTCCCTTAGGAGATGTCCTTGGAGATTCGTTGCCGATCTTCTCCAGAAATCCGAGAACCTTCTCTAGCGATTCCCGAGCTCGTTTGAAGCTCAGTAGGCTCTCCCGCAGAACTTGGCTCTCATTCAGGGTTTCGAATTCTACTAAAAGTCCATGAATCTCGGACAAATCCGAGGGCAAACTTATATCTGCGACAGTGGGGAGCTGCGGCGCGTTCGCCGCATTCGCCGTTTCGAAACCCATGATCAGGCGCCGGATCTTGGTTGCCTGCGCCTGGGGGCCACTCCTCGCCAACTGCATCATGTTATTCACGTCGCCCACCTCCTTAAGTAGTTGCAACGAAGACTGAACGACCATTTGGTGCTGTTGGATGCCCTCTCGCAGCCGATCTCTCAGGTTATGAAGGTAGACACTTATCCGACGCACCTGCTCCTTTTCATCCACATTCTCCAGGAATACTAGGGTACATTTTAGAAGAGTTAGTTTAGGTATATATGTATATATACCTCGAAATATTTGAGATAAAATACTTTTGGGAGAGTGGATTATAAGCCGAAGAGCTTACCAGGAATCATTCCCTCGGTAACTGACTTCTTATTATTGTCGGCCATCTCGATTTTCTTAAGTCAACTAGGGGCTCCCAAAAACACAAAAAATTTACGATACTCTGTTTACAAAACCTGATCCAAAGTGACTACCTCTGTTGATTTTGTGCAGTTTTGACACGTACACTTCTAGGGTAAAGGGATTCGAAAAATGTCTTCCAAAAAATGCACCCCTAGCACCCAAACCGACTGGTTTTTAATTTTAATACAACTTTTTTTTAGTTAGAAATAGAACTGAATAAGATGGTCGCCAGTTCTTTTTACGTGCTTTACCGATAATCTTGAGTTTTTAGTTTCTGAACATTTTTTTCTGAATTTTTATGGGGGAGGTAATTGGGCACAATCAAGAGTAGGGGTGAGTGGACTAGATGGGGAAATAAGTACTTTCCGTGACTCCCTTATATTTGCACCAATTTTCCAAGACTTGAGCCCCCGGTTATCCCAGGTTTTCAAGCACCTTGGTACCACTGTAACTGGCTGGGCGAACAGCTGTTCGATGGTTTCTCGGTTTGTATACTTTCTGTCTTAGTTTTGATTAGGGCGATGCGATGTGATGATAAAAACGTCGAAACGAGTCGTCGCAGTTCTCTAAAAAATACATTGATGTGTTCGCTTCTCTGGCTGTAATTTTACCATCTGCAAATATATTTTTAATGTGCTTTACTAGCCCTTAAAAGTGCGCAATTGAGTGCTAAGTTCCGATGTGAAAAAGTGTACTGCGGTTCCACTTCGAAGCCACAATTTTCTCGACTAAAAAAAGAACAGCACCACCGGAGTGTGAGAGCGATATGCTTGGACCGCTGCCCCACTGGAGACCACAAAAGAACCTGATTCCGGAGCCTTCTCGCTGTAGCTATAGCCTCTCGACTGTCGTGTGAAGAACACCTTTTGACCGAACCGGTAAGATGACCCTCTGGCAGAACCTGCGCTCCCTGGAGACCCGCAACCTGGACCTGGCCCTCAGTCAGCGGGAGCACCAGTTGGTGGCTGGCCACCTTCCCTCGGCCATTTTTCGCGAGCGACTGAGTGCGGCGGAGAATCTCTACCAGCGCAACCTGACCGGTCACTATGGTTGTGTAAATGCCCTGGAGTTCAGCCCGGGCGGCCAGTTCCTGGCCTCAGGTGAGAGACCAACCTGTTGAAATCCGCCCTCCTGTAGTCCCAGCTAATCCATTTTAATCCTTAATCTGCCAGGGGGCGACGACAAGAGGGTTTTGCTGTGGAACATCGACCGCGAGGTGGTGTCCAAACTGGGAAAGCCCCGCTCCATGAACGAGAAGCATGCCAGCAACATCTTCTGTCTGGGATTCGACACCCAAAACACCCACATCTTCTCCGGGGGAAACGATGATTTGGTTATCCAACACGACCTGGAAACGTGAGTTCTCTAAGGGATGTCTTTAAAAAACTATCTCAAAGCAATATATCTGAAAATTCAGGTTCCTTCTATAATATTTTTTGTGGCTAACCGACATTTTATAAATCATAATTATTTACTTAGTTTAAATTAGTTTCAAAACAGAATCTTTTATAAGGGAGTTCTAACACATTCGAAACAATCACGTTACTCTACTTATTTTATAAAGGGGAAAAATTCTGAACCACTTTTCGCACGATGGACCCGTCTATGGATTGAGTGTGGACAGGACCAGTGGGCATCTCTTGAGCGTGGCCACGGAGCATGGCGAGATCCTAGTGTATGACCTTAGAGCGGGGAAATCGGAACCGCTGGCCCTTGCAAAATTCAAGACGCCCTTCAATGCCGTCGAGTTTCACCCGCTGAACGGAAACTTCCTCGCCACAGCCAATGCCAAGCGGGGCGCCATGCTCTGGGATCTGAGGCACCACCAGCAGTAAGTTCCCATGGAATTTCTACGGTTAAACTCACTCACATTTCGCGGTCCAGGGCGCTTTGCCAGTACAACTACATCCCGGAGTCCCCGAGCTGCATGAGCGTGCGCTTCAACTGCAATGGCACCCTGCTGCTCACCCTGCACCGCCGGCTACCACCGATCCTCTACAGCCCCGGGGCACCTGAGCCGGTGGCCACCTTCTACCACGACGAGTACTTCAACTCCTGCACCATGAAGAGCTGCACGTTTGCAGGGCCACAGGACGAGCTGGTGGTCTCGGGGTCGGACAACTTCAACATGTTCATCTGGCGGCTGGACGGAGTGGACTGTGAGTCGGCCTAGGTGAACCCTCTTATAAAACCCTATGTGAATTTTCTTTAACCCGCCAGTGGAGGAGAAGAACCAATGGATGGAGACCCAGCCAGTAATCCTCACCGGCCACCGTTCCATAGTCAACCAGGTGCGCTACAATCGCCAGCGCTGTTTGCTCGCCTCGTCTGGCGTGGAGAAGATCATTAAAGTAAGTTGGCGACGACCGGAATGGTCCAAATAATCCACTGTACATCACTTCCCAGCTGTGGAGCCCCTTTGCACAGCAGGGCTGGGAGGGATCCCTCACACAAGCTGAGACCATGCCCTACTGCAGCCGTGCCCTGCACCGCGAGTGCTTGGATCACGTGTCCCAGGACTTCAGTGCCCGCAACACTGAAGAGGACCAGGATATGCTGGCGTTCTTCGACACGCTGGTTCAGCACGAACTCGAGTCCTGGAACACCGTGGACAACCAGAGCAGCTCCAGCAGCAGCTCGGACACGTCGACTGAGCGGAGCGAGGCCAGTTCGGCCACAGAGGAGCCTAGCGAAGAGGAGCGCCAGCCAGATCAGGACCCTCAGCCGGATCCGGGCCAAGATGAAGCCAACGAGCAGGACGTTGACACGCCCAATGTCAGCGAACTGAGCTGGCAGACTCATCCGAATCGCATATTCTACCTAATCGCCAAGAAGCGGCGAGCGCTGCTTCAGCTGGCGGTGAGGGGTACAACTGGACAGCCGCGCAACGTGGACCAGTTGCTCCAGAGGCTCCTCAGCGAGCAAAAGCAGGTAGCCACGCAGGCGCGGATCAGCGACTGGTTGGAGGAGACACACCGCATCTTCGGAGACGACGAGCTGCCCACCACGTCGGCCGAGGCAGCGGCCCGGGAGCAGCGACGTCGAGCCTGCGATCAGCTCAGCCGAAGTCCTAGGCGGGCTCCGGAACTGAAGTCGGGTGAGTTTGTTTACCTCGGATATATATTTAAATTCGAGTCAAAAATATTGGTATTCGCCTGCGCCTTAAGAAGATCTCCGCCAGACACACAACAGCCGAGAGAAGGCATCCGATGGTGAGGGCGTAAAAGGCCAGCTGGACGTCGGACATGGTGAGCACCTTCCAACGACCGACGTCCAGTTCGGCCAAGTACTCGGGGAACCGCTGGATGCTCCACTTGGCGTGCTCCTTCGCCTCGCCCGTCCACAGACCCACAATTCCCGCGGCCACCAGGCGCAGCACGATCCGATTCACCTCCTCCAAATAGGGCGAGGGGCGAGGCAGGACATAGGCGATGTGATAGTTCTTGGGGCACTCAGGGATCTTGTGCACTTTCTTCGTCATCACGTAGCGTATGTCGCTTAGCTCCAAGCTGGCGGAGCGAGTGACCCCCGCAAAGCCTCCCCTCTTGGACACCATTTCAATGAGGCGCTCCTCTCCCTCGGCCACCAGCAACATCTTGGCATCCAGCCGACGGTAGACCGCCGAATCGTGGCCGCAGAAGAGATCGTCCCTGAAGGCAGGATGTTTGATGTAAATGGGCTGGCCAGATTCATCCACTTCCTTTAAGGTATTCGGATCCCGGTAGTAGAGTGGTCGAATATAGACTGTGGCCAAACTGGACTCGAGCAGGGCTCCGAAGATCACGCTTACCAGGCACAGAGAAGCCACAAAGATGCGTTCCGAGTGGAAGGGGGGAAAGCGTCCCACATTCACCCGCACCCAGACGACCCAAGTGTCGATTAAGATACGGCGAGCTTCTCCAAAATAACTAGTCCTCGTGGTCCGCGATCCATTTCGTATCCGTTGTATGCCCAAGCCCATGTTTAGAGCCCTCAGAAGAAGCCAGACCAGGGTTCCTAGGAGGCCCACCAGCAGGAAGCAGAGCCACACGTCCGAGTTAACAGCGAAAAGGGGCAGGATAGACTGGGGTATCCTTTGAGCCTTCTTAACATAGAGGCACAGTTCGTCCATGTAAACGGCTGCGCTGAACTGGATGTGGGTGGTTAGGTAGTCCTTGACGAAAAATCCCGCAAAGATTATGTCCACCTCGCCACGGTGGGCGCGACCCACTCCGCCACTGTAGGATCCATCCGCCAGGCGACCTCCAAAGTACTCGTCATCCGGCAACACGTACTCGGGCGTGAAGTTCAATTGCCTTGCCACTGTTCTGGCCAACTTGGCATCCGCTCCATTTACACTCAGTACCTTGTTGTTCTCATCATCCGTAATCACACTAGAATAAACCGAATCAAAGATGTATATTCTCAAAGGATAGCCCTCTAGATTCTTGTAGATCCTTCCATAGGTTTTGGGATCTTGAACCACTTCGTAACCCTGCTTAAACGGATTATACAGGAGTACTCGTTCTCTCCCTGACTGGACATAGTATACCCGACTGTGTCCATGCTCTAGCCAAACTTTAGCCATGAAGTCCATCAAGATTGCATCGTCCTCAGGCGTGTCCTTCTCCAGCGCCAATATGTAAAAGCCATCTGTATTGACTAGACGGGTTAGGACTCCTTGCATTTCCTCTACGCTTTCAAAAATGTAGAGTTTATGTCGTATGGATTCCGCTGCTCGGGGTTCTTCCTCGCGATTCGAACCTATCTGAAGAGTGTTCATCCCTTGCACCAACAAAAAGTGTACAAGATCACTGGAATCATCTCCCTTTCCGGAATTCCCTAGGAGAAGTTCAAGGCCGCCCTCAAGCTGGCCCAAAATCGAGCAAAGAACCAGCTTGTAGTCCGTGTGATTGGCTTGACCAAGGGTTCCTCCTACCAGAGCCAGCATAATTAGCTGCAGAGTCGTCGCCATATCAGGACTTACTGAACCTGTGACTGAGATTGTGGAGCTAACAATGGCCTGGTCATGATACGAGGGTGTAGGTCGGCTGACATCCTGTTGGACAAGTGTTTGCTTAGTGTCAGAACCATTGACACCTGAGGGCGGACTGCTACCCACAATTATTGGCAAGTGTCTGGGGTTTGTTGACACTACCCGACTTGGCTCCGTGACTTGCCCATTTATGCTTGGACAAAGTAGTAGAGTTCGGTTTCTGTAATCATATACGTCTTAGTAATGAGTAGCGTATGGTAGTGATTAGTTTGGAGTCATCCCTTACATTCCTTTCTGACCACTCCAAATCATCTTTTCGTTTCTAGTTGACACGCTGCAGTCCAGAATCGGTCCATTGGAACGCAAGCGAAAACTGAGGAGCCAGAGTTTATCGCCCACCAAGCACAGGAGGACGACTCTTCGAATGCGTGCCACCGAGATGGACGACAGTGGCGCCTCGAATGACACCGAATATCTGGAGGGGAACAACGACTCGGACGAGCAGGAGCCGTCATCAGGCGACAATCACAACAATAGTACCAATGAAAGCGTCCACACCGAAGACGAAGGGGAGAGCTCCTCCGCAACTTCGATGACCTCCATGGAGGCGCAGTTGTCCCAGGCTCCCAGCACCTCCAGTTCGTTTCCTTTTCTTCCCGAACCGGAGGCCAACAACAACAGCCGGCTCACGTCCAACCACAATCACAAGACCGTCAATGGTCTAATTCCGGATATTTGTAACACAGAGTCAACAGCATCCACATCTTCATCCATGTAGGTTGCACCCATACTGGAGCTAGGATTTCCACCTACTTAAAATAACCTCCTAGGCTAAAAAATGTTCTTGAGTCCCATACATCTTCAGTTTGGAACTCCTCTGAAACACACTTATTTGTTTATAGCATTCATAGCTTTCATAGAAAGTATTAATCACTACAACGCGTCCGTCACTGTAACTCGTTTAAATAGAAACGAAAACAAGTGAGGTTTTTATAAACTTTTTTTTACACACAACTCATGTGATTTAAAAACTAGCACCTTAAAATCGAAATTTGAATTTCTCAGAGTTCAGAATGAACAAGCAATTTCAAGCGAACCTCAAATCGCAAAAATTATTTTTTAGTGTAGTTGCTCAGAATTATGGGATTACCAATTTCTGTCTTTAGTTTGTCTATTAGATTTCATCCCTACTGAATCTAGGGATCTGAATATGTTAGGCGTTTCCAGATTAACTTAAAGATTCAGCTGAAACTATCTAACACAAAATAAAATTTCCTTTTCTTATTTATTTTAAGTTGTTCGTTTTCTCTCATTTCATTTATTGATTGTGGAATTTTCGTAATGTCTACAATAATTTAAAAATACATAATGTCTCAAAAGGTAACAGATAAGAATCTTGCTTGTGCGTTTGTTGAACTTTGAACTGGCATGCACCTAAATGCGAAGAATAAACTTAGGGAACATCTTTAAGTATACTTAATGGTTGTGCTTAAACCTACATTGTTTGCAACTACGGCTAAGAGTAGGCTAATTAATTTACACGACAGCTGGCGGAGATCAGCGTTGGGCTCAGCAGGCTTCGACTTCCCCGTTCATGTCGCTGGGCCTGAACGGCAGCTGCATGTCCCTGCAGCGATCGATTACAAATCGCTCTAGTTGACAGCCAGCGCTGGAAAGGATTTAAACAAGGGTCATAATCAAGCCCTCTCCGCGATTATCGTGGTCTACTCACTCGTATATCTCGTTGCCTTCCACGTTGTACAAATCGCAGTTCCTAAACACCAACTGAATGTCGCTGAGCAGCTCCTCATTCAGCTGGTAGGATCCCATGTTCAGCTTGGACTTGATCTTGGCCAGGTCCATGGGCGTCTTGATGATCTGGTGGTAGTCGGGGACCTCCGATGTCAGCACTGGGCGCAGGAATGGCCACGCGGCCTTGTGCTTCATGACCTGCTCCAGCAGGTCGTACAAGGCGGCACTGTTCAATGGCAGGTTCTCGTTCGTGCGGCGACCGCTCCTCCGATGGTTGTTGTTGTTGGTGCTGCTGTTGTTGTTGTTATTATTGTTGTTTCCGTTGCTCTGCCGGGCGGACTTATCGATGGACAGGCGCACAGAGTTGCGGGAGCGCTTGGCCTTTGGCTCATCCTCATCGTGGTCATCGTCACCGTTCACTAGGGAGAAAAGGGGCTGTTAGTAAGAGCCGTTTATGAATATTATGCTTGTGGACTCACTGTTACTATGCCGGCGCCTGGGTCGGGGTTGCACCGGCTTGCACGTCTTGCACATGTACTCTGTGCGCGGCGGGCGTTTGAGGTAGACGCACTCCAGGTGGAAGAACAATTTGCATTGAGCGCACCTGATTTCCCCGCCATCGTAGAAACACTTCTGACACACCTTCTCGTCATCGCTGTGGAAGATACACCGTTAGTTCTACATCAGTGGACTCGTAGATCTCACTTACGACTCTTCGACCGTGTCGTCATCGGCCGTCATGGAACCGAATTCGCTGACTTCCGCACTTTCGGTCTCTTCCTCAGCGGCCTGTTCAATCTCTTTCGACGTGAGTCGCTTGCCCGTGGGTCGAGTGCGGGATCCCCTCAGAGATCGCCCGTTGACCCTCGTAGATGAGTGGGTGGAAGCCATGCTTCTGTCGTCTGCAACTTCCTCATCCTGCTCCTCGTCCTCCTCTTCCGACTTATCGTCGTCCTCTTGCTCCTCCTCCTCATCCTCCTCCTCTTCGACGATAAACTTGCGCTTTTTCTTTTCCGCCTGCTTTTTATCCTTCTCCTTTTGAGCATCCTTGAGACCCAGACTCTTCACGCAATCATTGCAATACCAGTTGCCCTGAGGGACCGATCTGAGCTTGGGCTTCAAGCAGAACATGTGAGTGCCAGCGTTGCACTCATCGCACAGCAACATCTTCTCAGGATCGCTACCACGCCGGCAAACTTTGCACAAGGACTTGTTGGTAGACCTCCTCCACTGGATGCAGTCGTGCAGGATGTTGAAGTGCAAAAACACCTGGGCAAAGCTGGTGCTCTCCATTAGCGATACCTCCCACTGCTGCAGACGCGAGTCGCAGGCGAGTCGTAAAGCCTCCTGTTTGGGGTCCCACTTCTTCATACCGAACGGTTCCTTGAAAAATCGCTTTGCAATGGCCTGCTCTACTTGCAGGAGGGCCGATGCCATGTTGTGTACCGCAATTGGAATGGAAACGGCGTTAGTAACCTGGGACTCCTCGTCATCGCTGTCTGGAGGGGGCTCTGTATCCTCAGATGCTGCCAAATACGTGCCAGGATCCCGATATGGCTTCCTGGCATATTTACCTATCAGAGCGACATCATCCTCCTCGTGAGTGTCGTGGGATTCGTTGTCGGAACCAGCCTCGTCTTCCAGTTTGCCGCCTGGGCCCCACTGCAGCTTGCACTGTGGGTCGTATTTGCCCAAGAGCAAATCGTTTCGCCACTTTTCCATGTCCTTAACCTTCAGGCGGCCGAGATCGCCAGTGTAAATATCATTCTCAAACTGAATAATCCGATCTACTAGGTGCAGGCGCATCACCTCGTTCAAATCGGTGCCGTTCGGCAATCCAAAGTTTGCCTCTCCATATTTGCGGTGAGTTTCAGATTCCATCGTCGTAATAAACTTTTTCCGCATTGCATCGTTTTCCAGAGTGAGCATTTCCACCGGGCAGGTCTTTACATGCTGTTCGATTAGGGATCGCAGAACGGAAAGCTCTTGGAGTAGCTCGGACTCGCGCAGACCATTGGGATTCAGTGCCTTAATTAGCTCATCGATCTCCTCGGATTTGTAGATGTAGGACCAACGCTGTCTTTGCCCGTTTTTAGGATCGTGCACAATGCAGTTTCTCTTCTCACCGCTGCACATCATCAGTTCAAAATGAGAAGGGGCCTCCGGCGGATCCGTTTCTACCTCCATGGGCTCGGCACTCCCGTTAAGACGATGCTCTTGGTTCTCCTTGTTTTCTAGCGAGTGCTTTACCCTCTTCCTGGTCTTCTTATCATCTTCACCATATAGCTTGAGAAGATATAGCCTTAAGTCCTTGCGACTTCTGGGCAACGTAGCCTGCTGTCGAATTTCCAATTGCGACTTGTTCGCAGGCGGTTGCTCTAAGCAAGTGTCCAGGCTGTCCGGCGAGTGCTCGACAAAGATTCCCGGCATGGACTCCAGCACATAGTACTTTCTGTAGCATCTGTCCATCCCCAGGTACACAAGAAAATTAAACAATTGCGTGTGCAGCTTCAGCATCTGCTGTTCGTGCTTGCGATGCTGGGTATCTGACTGGGCGTGCAGCTCCGCGATGCTCTTGTTCAACTTCTCGACCATGGCTTCCCTCTTCTCTGGCTCAACGGCACCAACCTCAAGGTGGTGCGAGTGGGTGAGTTTTTTTCTGTTGATCTCCACGGCGGCCAATCGCTTGTTCTCACCGACTACCAGAGCTCGGAGATCCTGCTTGGCCTTCGCCGTCTGCTCCATGCGCTCCTCAATCAGATTAATGGTGCCCGAGTAGGTCAGAATCTGGGACATCAGGCAGCGGATCAAGAGCATTATATCCCTAAACTTCAGCTGATATACAGAGTGGTTTTTCAAAAAGCGCAGAATGTGTGGGTGCTGCAAGCGAAGCTCCAGTCCAGGATCTTCCTTCGACGAGTAGCCGTTGCGGTACATAACTCTCCACCGCTCCGCCTTTTCATTTATGATAGCTCCGGATCCAAGAAGATGCAGGCGTAGCACTTCACTCAGGGTCAGTGCGTCCAGCGGGAGTTCGTTCACCTAATACGAAAGGAAAATCCAGTTTAGATAATGCTCTTTGTAGGTTAAGTTAGCTAACATACCTTGAAGGAAAAGTGCCTTTTGGCATAATAATGACTTTTGGCGGCCTGCACCATACTCCAGTAGGGCTCGTATGTTTGGGCCGCCCGCTCGGAGTAGGTCACGGCACACTCCTCCTCCTCCTCCTTCTGCAGATCAAAGACAGTGCCGAGCAGCACGAGGAGGATGTCCGAAAGAGGGCCCGCCACCTCTCGTGCACTCAGCGCTCGTGTCATCTCGTAGAAACTGAGATTCTGGCGAAACACCTCGATGCCGGACAGCAGTCCTGTGTACGTATGCATAAACTCGCGCATCATGAAGGCGTCTCCAAGCAGGCGTTCGGGCAGCAGAGTGACAATCTTCCTATATCGGGGCAGCACCTTCTGATCGGTTCGCTCCAGATCGTCTGTCTTTTGGAGCAGCAAATTGCATTCGTTTTCCACGCGCTCCATTAGCTGGGCCTTCTTTTCGGCCTTCTCCCGCTCCAGTTCAATCAGCTTGGCCTCCTTTTCCCGCTTCACTCGCTCCATTTCCTCGGCCAGCGACTTGGCATCGGACTTGGCCTTCGCCTTGGACTTGGCAGCCGTTGCCTCGTCGGCCACGATGTACTTGTTTAGCGTAGACTGTTTCTTGGCGTCTTTGGCGTCCTTAGCGTCGGGCTTCTTGATCTTGGCGGGCGAGTAGCGCGGCATCTTGCCGATGAAGATGGTGGAGAAGCTCACGCCGGGATCCGTCACGTACTGCTTGTAGGCCTCTGGCTTGGGTCGCAGGAGACCATCCACGCGCGACACATTGCTCTTGATGAACATGTTAAGGTTCTCGATGTTGAACTCCATGCGCGAGCGACGCAGTTGCTTGAAGGGCAGCTCAATCTCCGCACTGGCGTCGCCCTTGTTGGGGCGCAGTCTGTAGACCAGGCTGTCCGTGTCCTCGTAGATGCCATTGCCCGGCTCGGGCATGTTCTTGTCCAACTTGATGCCCACCACCGTGTACACGGTGTTCTTCTTGGCCTGCACCGTCACCTCCTCGCCGATGAAGTAGCGCTTGCGCAGGAATTTGGCCACCATCATGTTCAGGGTGTTGACCGCAGACTGGCGGGCGTGCTCCACCACCAGAAGGGTGGGTGCCCGGAGGCTATGTTTGAACTGCTCCATCTTCTTGCGCGCCGCTCGCTCGCTCTTCACCGCCTCCTCGAAGGTGAGGTTCTCCTTGCCGGTGGCCTCGCACTGCCACACCGTCGAGTTGATCACCATCACGTGCCGGAAGTAGTTTCTGGGTTAATGAAATTGGATATCAGCAGGATGTATGCACTGACACAAAAACGATTTAAAGTTTATCAATAGTCGCCAATTCTATTTTTCAACGCACTGACACAAATATAACATAAAATAAACAACTATGTTGGGCCATTTGGCAAGGTCCATTCAAACTTATAAGCTACAAGAAATACTATTACACACGTTATAAAAGCAAAAGGAGTATAGAATTAAAAACTAGAATTCTATTTTTCCACGCACTAGCGCAACTATAATTTAAAATAAACAACTATGTAAGACCCTTACGAACTTATAAGCTATAAACAAGAAATTATATTTTAAAAGCTATACAAAAAAGAGGAGTATAGATTCGAGCCGAATAGGAGAAAATTTGGAAATTCAAAATTCAGAAGGGCGGGCTTTGCTCGCCGAAAGGTGGCAACGCCACGGCGAGCAGCTGTGCGGCGGCAGCTGTAGTTTCTTCCCGCCACCGAACAGCGTTTTTTTGCCCCAGGCCCACGAGACTCGCACACTGGTGCACCCTCGCACTCACAAACACAGCGAACGGTGATGTACGGATGTACGTTGCCGTACATCCGAATGCAAATGCTTGTGCAGCGTCGCTTTTGTTGTATACTTTAGCGCAGCGTCCTCTTTGGCGCCCTTCGCAGGGGTAGGCGTAGGAAGGGGAGGGGGCGCTGGCGAAATGGGATGCACTTACTCATAGTCGCGGAAAATGCGCTTGGTGATGTAGCAGCAGAAAACCTGGTCGTTGTCGTGGAATGTTTCGTTTTTGCCCTCCTTCTGATTCAGGTCGAACCCATCCCGCTTGCAGATGGGCATGTTTGCGGCTCTTCTGTTCCCGAATGTCCCGAATGTCCCAATTCCCAACTCCTCAAAGACAGTCCTTGGCAACGCACGCCAAGCACTCCCGAGACCACAAAACGCCTCAGAGCCGATAGATTTCGCAACGCCAAGCGACAAACGCAAAAGGCGCCTTTTCACGCCTCTTCGGAGGGGCTTCGATGCAAACTGTTTTCTAGCGTTTCGCGCGTTGCGATCCGTCGCAATTTCACAAGCTGTCGGCCCTCGACACTGTTCCGGCGCTTTCCACTCTGTTTTCGACTGGCTTCACCGACATTAGCTCTTCGAATCTGTTTATTTTCCACCGCACCAACTATTTTCACGCGCCTTGCGAATTTTTACCGTAAAATGTTACCGCACTTCGCGAAAATGCCAACGACGCGGAAGGGTGGAAATCGATACACCGATAGATCGGTATAAGTAACGTTTCTTTTAATCGGAAGGATATTTGAAAAGAGTATTTTTAAAGGAATTTAATTTTCTTTAAAGAGGCTTCTCTTGTCTAAGACATTTTTTAAAATGCCTATACGTAAAATTGGGTAGCCGTAAAACTGTCTTACATATAAGTAAGAAATAATACAGTTAAAAAAAACATTTTTGAAATAAGGTCCTTGAAAACCTTATGAGGAGAACCCACTTAAGTAAACATATTTAACATAAATAACATCAAACATATATTTTCTATTAAAAAATAACCATCATAAACTCCCATCTTTAACACCGAGTTTGTATGTGTGCGTCCAGCTGTGATAAGAGACGATCGTTCGCGCGCCTGCTTCCATAAACTATAATTTTATAGTTTTAGGCACCTAAACACAGTTAGAATGTACGCGAGACTGCTGCGCAACTTGGGCGCCAATGCCAGGTGAGAGTCTAGAGTCTAGTCTGCCTCCCAAGTCTCCCGGAATCGACAGGCGCAATCCAACCCACGAACTGTTACATAAACCTTGCCAATTTGTTTTTGTTTTGCCGCAGGTGCTTCGCCACAGAAGCCAATCCAAAGGTGCGGCCCATCAATAAGATCCTGATATCGAATCGTGGCGAGATCGCCTGCAGGGTGATCCGGACCGCACGGAAGCTGGGAGTTCGCACGGTGGCGGTATTCTCTGATCCCGACGAAAAGAGCCTGCACACGCAGCTGGCGGACGAGGCTTACCGCGTCGGAGAGGCCGCATCCTCGGCGTCATATCTCCGGGGATCACTCATCCTTGACATTGCAAAGCGATCGGGCGCCCAGGCCATCCATCCGGGCTATGGCTTCCTGTCCGAATCCGTGGAGTTCGCCGAGCTGTGCCAACGCGAGGGCGTCATCTTCATGGGACCGCCTAGTTCCGCCATTCGTGACATGGGCATCAAGAGCACCAGTAAGGCCATAATGGCCGCTGCCGGAGTACCCATCATAAATGGCTACCATGGCGAGGATCAGTCGGATGAGTGCCTGCAGCGGGAGGCCCAGGTCATTGGCTTTCCGCTGATGATCAAAGCTGTTCGTGGCGGCGGAGGCAAGGGCATGAGGATCGCCGAGAAGCCGGAGGACTTTCTCACCGCTCTTAACTCGGCGCGCAACGAGTCGCAGAAATCCTTTGGCGACAGCTCCGTGCTGCTGGAGCGCTACGTTCGTTCGCCCCGCCACGTGGAGGTTCAGGTCTTTGCGGATCAGTACGGCGATGCTGTCTACCTGTGGGAGCGCGATTGCTCCGTGCAGCGTCGTCACCAGAAGATCATAGAAGAGGCGCCAGCGGTAAGGACACCGTGGCACCCACTAGATTTCAGTAACTCAAGTGAATGTTTATTCCACAGCCTGGTTTGTCAGAGGAACTTCGTCGTGAGCTGGGCGAGGCCGCAGTGCGAGCTGCCAAGGCTGTGGGCTACGTTGGAGCTGGCACAGTGGAGTTCATTCTAGACAAAGAGGATCTGTCCTTCCACTTTATGGAGATGAACACCCGCCTGCAGGTCGAGCATCCCATTTCGGAAATGATCACGGGCACCGACCTAGTTGAGTGGCAGATTCGCATTGCCGCCGGCGAGCCTTTGCCGCTGAAGCAGTCTGAGATTACCCGGCGAGGCCACGCCTTCGAGGCCCGCATCTATGCTGAAAATCCACGCGGTGGCTTCCTGCCCGGAGCAGGACCACTGCGCTATTTGACTACACCTCAGCCATCAGCCGATGTGCGTGTGGAGACGGGTGTCCGCGAAGGAGATGAGGTGTCGGTACACTACGACCCCATGATTGCCAAGCTTGTCGTTTGGGGCGAAAACCGCACGCAGGCGCTAAACTCCTTGGTTGCTCGTCTGGGAGAGTATCACGTGAGTATGCGGAAGATTCGCTTCACCCTTGGAGGTTTCTCTAATGTTACGCCAATTTCAGATTTCTGGTCTGGACACGAACATAAACTTTCTCATCGACCTAGCCTCGCATCCGGAGTTCCAGCTGGCCAATGTGCACACCGGCTTTATCGATGAGCACTTCGACACGCTCTTCCCGCCAATTGTCATTAGTCCGCAGCAGGTAGGCCAAGCCGCGTTGGCGCTGGTCTTTAACGAGTTGCAGGCAGCCTTTAGCAACGGCAACAAGGGGCAGGATCCTTTTGCCGCCACGCCCAACGCCCGTCTCAACTACTCTTTAATCCGCACCTACAACTTGAAAGCGAATGAGAAAGGTAAAGGTGCATGCAATTCGGCTTAACTCAAACATAAGGTCCCGTATTCCGACAGTTTACTCTGTGGCTGTAAAGTTCGACGGCGAAGATGTGCAAATCCAGGTGGATAGTGGCGACTGGCAGGCGATCAAGGCCGAAAGAGTGCATGACGGCGGACGTCTGAAAATCCGTGCCAACATCGATAGCAACATCAGCACCTATAACGCCAATATTGATGGTCCCAGTGTGTGTTTGTTTTTGGAAGTATGTCAGAGATCTCTTAACTGGAAATGGACTTTATATTGAACGAATTTCTTTTCGCAGAGTGGCAAGCTGGACTTTGAGCTGGTGCAGCCAAAGTTCTTGAGTGCTCAGTTCGATCAGTCAGGGCTAGGTGGCTCCCGCGTGGTGGCCCCCATGCCAGGTGTCTTGGAAAAGGTCCTGGTGAAACCAGGAGACCAGGTCAAAAAGGGCGACAGCTTGGCCGTGCTGATCGGTAAGTAATTATTAAATTTTTTTAAATTTTACGTTTCTACAACACTTCAATGTCTGACAGCCATGAAAATGGAGCACATCCTAAAGGCACCCAAGGACGCCACTATCAAGTCGATCGGAGGAGCCGAGGGCGACAACGTGGCCAAGGGAGCGGCTGTGGTTACGTTCGTCGACGAGGAGGAGACTAAGTAATGGATTTATTCCCGAACTACGTACCAGGGATTTTGTTGCATTTATTTACAAGCTAATATTCTAAATATTTTAATGAGCCCCTTCGCTTCAGGGTGGACCAAGTGCATTTATTATCTTAAGCAATCCTGTCCATATAATGGAGTTCCGTTGTATTTTGTCCACGACATTAAACGTTTTTAAAGTGTTAACCAAGGACTTCGATAGCAGCCTAGTCAGATAGCCAACAGTGATGGTTTTAAAAAAATGTTTTATTTGTTTTCATTTTGTTGAATTTTAATGGATGTATAAGATTTATTCAGTTTCTCGAACACACATTTCCTAAATGTGATACATCTTTATGAGTACATAATTTAAAATTGAGTTCCGTACATAATTTTGCGGCTTATGAGTTTGACTTTGAGTTTGTTGCTGTCGGTGAACGAAAACGGAAACTGAGAGAAGGCAATGACATTGCGCAGTTTGCTTACATTTCGCATTTATTTCGCAACTTAAAACATAATAATTTAATAAATGTTTAACAAATTTCACTTAATACAAAATACTAATCATTTAAAATATATACTTAGTATAACCATAATCAAGTTTTCTTTATGCTCGTGTTGCTGTAGTCCATTCTGCTCTTGAGTTTATACTGTTCTGTTCGGTTTTGTTTTGATTTAGCATCCCATGACCGGGATTATGCGCTTGAAATATGATTATGGAAACAGTTTCAGAGGCGAGTACTGAGTACTGAAGATGCAATTTGGTTTCTTGCCCTAATTCTTACTTTCAGCCGATTTGCTTCGATTAGTTTTCCCTAGTATCGTATCTATATGTTTTCGTTTTGATTTTTTGTTTTTATTCGGTTAGTATTAGTTAATGTTGCTCGGCTCCAATACGTAATACATCATTTATATACTATATAAATACAATTATATGGTACTGTAAACGTGCAACTTAACGCCCTTAGTAATTTATGAGTGTGTTTCTTTGTTTGCGTTCGTTTGTTGTGTAGAGTGTGGGTGTTCCTTAAAGTGTCCTTTTCATTTTTATACGCGTTAAAAGGGATACATTTACAATAGGGGAACATTACATGTATCCCTTTTAACGGATAAAAAATAATAAAAGGAGGGTGTATACGTGTATTTTTTAAGGTAATTATAAAGTTCGATAGCTACTAAACACCTCTGCTGGTACATACCATCCTCCTCGTCCGGCATACACTGTCGATCTTTGACTCGCGTCGCTCCAAGCTTCGGTTCGATAATGTCTGCGGATTCTGCTCTACCTCGCGTATTAACCCTTTAAGTCTCGTTTTCGACGGCGGGAACCCCACTAGTGAAACACCTGTCCACACCGCTCTCATTGTCAGGCTGCTTTTGGTTCACTTAACGCTATGGATGCTCATCATAAGTTGCTGCTCTTGTTAGGTTGCGATTACATTTTATTGCAAAGAACTCTTCGTTTGTGGTTTCCTTCGGTTTAAATTAAATTTTTCTCTATCCGCGTCGGGAGCTCACTTGATCCGGTGCCCGACCCTGGTCCTGTCCCCGATCCGGCTTCCGTTGTGGTGGCTGCTGTTGTGACAGGTGTTGAAGTGGCTGCCGTCGCAGTGGTTGTCGCTGGCGACGTTGTGACCTCCGTGGTGGCTGTCGTGGTCGCAGTCGCCGTCTCCTCCTCGTCCTTACTTTCCACCAGCTTTCTTATTATCACCCTGCGACACTTCTGCGAATGGCCAACGGAAAGAGTTGGATTAGTGGAGGCAGACTTGGGATCGCCCAGTGCTATGGGTGCTACGGCAACATCCGCGTGCCCGCTAAGCAGTAACTGCAATCTTGCTTCGAGTGTTATCAATCAGGTCGTATCGAGGCTCTTAAGGATTTGGCTTATATACACGATGTTTATTTGTGATCTACATCAGTGATGCCGGTAATACAATATTTTTTTAAACAAATTTGTTAAATTTTTTTAACAGTAACTTATGCAAATTATGATTTAAAATAGCTGTGTATTATGCTTTATCATTGCAAATAAAATAATTCGGTAGCTAATGATAATAATAATAAATACTAAACAAAAACTTTTTAAAATAAATTTTGAATCAAGAGCAGTGCAATATTTTTTTGGTAATCTCAGAAACTTCGACTGATTTTCAAATATAGGACTGGCATCCCTGATATTGGAAGGACCCCTTTGATCGAGTGTGTGGACTGAATGTTATGTGAGGTGGGTGTGCGTGGTTTTGTGTGAGTGAGCAGAAGCTTGCAGTGGAAAGTAAAAGAAAGGCCAACGGGTAGACGGATCCGGGGATGGCAAGTGCATCTCGTTTGTGCCGGGGCCGTGAGAACAAAAGTCATGAACACAACAAACACAAAGTAAGGCGGGCGCTGTGGGCTCAAACGAAACAACAACTCTAACTAACTTGGCGGCAAATCAAATCAAGCGGCTTGAGGAACTCTTGCTAATATCACCACGTAGTTGCTGCTGCTGATGTTGTTGCTGCTGCTGTTGCTGGTGCTGCTGCTGCTTCAGCTTGAGTTGCTGCTCCGACGGCAGCTGGTGGTGGTGGAACAGCACCGGCGGCAGCTTGCCTCCCTTGGAACGACTTCGCAAGCCCTGCGTGTGTGGTTACAATGCGGGTTCAACATGGGAATGAAAACGAAACGCGGCAAGGGAAACCGCGAGGTAATCGCGAGGACAATAGAAATATTTAGAGAAGAGTTAGAAGCAGTCAGGAAACGAGGGCTATCTCCGGAGACCGAAGTGAACCATTATTTACACAGAAGCTTATGGCAAAGCATTCGGTCTAACAATTATAATTAAATATATTACATTAAAAATTGATAATTCTTCAAAACATTCGGACAGAAATGGCTAGATCATTTTAAAAAGTTATTTAGCTAAAGTAACCACGTGTTCAAGGAGACAGATAGATAGATACAGATTGGAATTGGAGTGTAAAATGTGTTTATTGTGTGTACTGGTTTGCTGGGCGCTGCTTGGCAGACGTCTCGAAAGATCCCTCGGCTACGGACACACCTTTAAGAAGGACAACTGTCCTAGACCTCGTCCTCCCTAGTTACCTTTTTGGCCGTTATCTCCATTTGGTCCAGGCTGTTTGTCAGACCGTTAATGGTCGTCTCGCCAGTGGTCTCCTGGGCACTACTCTCCGTCTCGCTGTTGGCCCCACTTCCCGCCGTCGTCGTCGTGGCGGGTGTGGGCGCAGTGGTTCCGCTAGTTGTGCCACCGCCAGTCGACGTGTAAGCCCCGAAGAGCTGCCGCGAAAGCCGTGGAATGGCGTTGCTATCCACTCGTACCGGCCAGGCTCCCGTCGCCGGACTGCTGGTGGTGGGCGTCTTGTTATCGGCTGGCTGCTCCGTGCCTCCGGTGGTGCCCTCCTGCGCTCCTCCCGGCTGAACCACCTGATCCGTCTTGTTCTCGTCCAGATTCGACTCCAAATCAGACTCGTTGTTCTCATCCTAATAAGGGCAAGCGCGCATATTAGAATTGTTTTCTTTTATTTTAGTGTAAGCTGGTACATACCGTTTTCTCGCTGACCTCATCCGGGCAGAGCTCGTAAGCCATGGTCCACGTGTTCTTGGCGGACTGCGACCGCTCCAGCATGTAGCCGTTGGTGTTGTCGTTGCTCTGCGCCGGGGGCGACCACGAGTACGAGTTGTACTGGCAGCCGATGCCCCGCTGGCGCTCCAACTCGTCCTGCAGCCACTCGACGGCAATGCTCCAGTGCCGGCTAATGGTCGGGTTTGTGTTAAGCATCTGCAGCGCAATCGGCGACTTGTGGAACAGCTGCGTCAGGCACTTGATTATCTGGTACGCCCTCTTCTGGTAGTGCGTCTTCGCCCGCTGTATCGTCTCCAGCAGGCCCTCGCGCTCCTCTGCCACTCCGTTGAGAGCATTGTGTATGCGGTGGTGCTGCCACGAGTCATCGATCAGAAGGATGTTCAGCAGCAGATCAGTGTGGTGCCGCATGTCGTGGCAGTAGGCGAAGCCACATTGCCACAGCAGCTCGGTGAGCACGGCGCGAGAAAAGTGTGGGTTCTCCCAGCTGCAATACTGCAGCAGCTTAAGACCCTCGTCGCCCACGTTTGTGTCCTCGATCACCTTCTTGATGTAGCTAAATAGGACAACACAAATAGGCATCAGCATGTGTCTTTTTTCATTAACGGCTCAAACTTACCCCGTGCGATTGAAGAGCAAGTCCATGCACTCAGTGGACAGGGGTGTCAGCTCCTCGTGCGCCACCGTGGCATCCTTGAACGGATTGGGCAGTGGACGGGCGTTCTGGTTGGAGCTCTGGCACTTTTCGCTCACATCGCTGCAGCGAATCAGGTGCGAAACCACTTGATGAAGCTTGCTGAACTCCGGATACTGATACTTTATGGCCGGACCGGGGCCGTCGTCCAAAGCGACCTGAATAAACTGCAGCGGCACATTGAGCTGAAAGCGATGACAATCGATTAGTTGGGGATCAAAAGGTTTGCAAATAATGCTTACCCTCAGCAGCTGCTGCTTTTCCCGTGTTCCTAGTCCCACGTACATACTGAATAAGCTAAAGTAGTGGGGCAGGTGTTTTCCGTAGTCGGCTGCCTCGGACTTCAGGAGGCGCAGCACACTGATGAGCACCTGCTCGCAGAGGTTGGCGCCGTCGTAGCCAGGCAGGGGTTCATCGTTGATGGCGAAGTGGCAGAAGAACACTACCAGCTTAACGAAGACGGTGCGCACCTCTGGCGAAGGAGCCATCAGGATGTACTCGCCCAAGCGCGACGGCGGCGAAAGGAGCGCATGGTTGGCAAACCACTTGCGAACCAGAGCCGAGGAACGTATGTGATGTGAGAGCGCGTCGTACCTGCCAATCAAGAACAATAAGAAAAAGAGATCCTGGTCAGGAGCCATCCTCCACCTACCAATCGATGACTGGGCCGCGTAGCGACTTCTTCGTGCGGAAGCCGGTGTGGAACAGGAACTGCGACGCCAGTTGCACCCCCAGCAGCGAAAGCTCCTCGGCAGCAGAAGTCTGATGGAACGGAAGCCATTATTAAAGGAAAAGCAAAGCAATTCGCATTGCACTTACGATCTTATCGCTCCGCGCAGAGGGTATATTGCAGCTGACCAGCTTTTTGATAAAGTTGAAAAACTCCACGGAGAAAATGCTTCGGGAGTGCAGAAACCGAATGTTCTGGTGCCTGTGAGACGGGCAAAGCAAAGATATGAAGTACATTCAGGCTGATTGAGCATAGCCTCCACTCACCGCACGCTGCGCTCAATAGGCTTAGGCAGGGGCAGAACCATGTTGCGGCTCTCAGTGAGCGATAACTGCTCCACACTGGGCTCGTACTGCACGGGACTCTGGTCGCAGCGGGTGTAGAACAGCATGTAGGCATTCCACCAGCGCTTCTGTCGGCGATACTGCATGCGCTTAAGGTTGTTGTCGTAGATCTCGCCCATGTAGTCGCCGCCAAAGCACTGTGCCTTCATCTCCTCATCCTCGTGCATTTTGCACTCGGTGACCTCGCCGTCGTCAAACTTGTACCACTGGCTCTTGCCGTTCGCTGGGTTTCTGCGGGGGATTGTATCGGATTAGTCGCCAGGGAAAAGCTACATTTTACGTAACTCACTTGGAGATTATGTAGCTGAAGTAGTGGCCCCCGGATGCCTGCCCGCTGTGCACCACAATGCCGGTCAGTTCGTACTTTGTCGTCTCAACATTTGTTTGACAATTATCACCCACCTCCACCACCTCGCCCTCTAGCTTAGCTAGGCCAGATACTGGAAAGGAGAAAATGTAAGTGAATTTATATGTAGATCGACACAAACTTAGCTGAACTCACCAGTGTAGGGCTCCATATCCAGGATACGCGGAAATTCAAAATAATCATTAAATTTAATCGCACAGACGCGCTCGTAGTCGTATTCGAAGCGCTTCAGTTGTATGGCTAACACGGGTGGCAGCTTCTTCACGCACAGCCGCTTAACGGTAACTACCTGTTGGCCACAAGAAATGGGGTTAGATTCTGATGTTACCTTTACATAACGGGGGAGAACACTTTACTTTTTTATCACATTTATCACAATGGTATGCATCGGCTCCCTCGAGCAGCTCCCCCTTGACATACTGCTCCAGAGATTCGGTTAATGAGCTATGATTCCTAATATCGACACTAAATACACTAAATGGTTCCTCTTTGGAGTAGCGATGGGGGCACTCTTGGCAGATCTTTTGGTCGCTGAACGAGCCGCCCAGCGTGGCATTCATCAGCTGCGGCTGGCCAAGCGCCTTCAGTCCCTCGTCGAGGCTTTCGAACAGGGACATGAAGAACTCCACGGCATCCTGTTGCTCGCGGAGATTCACAGGCTCTCCTTGCAGCCTATTAAAGTACAAAATTAAATCAGTTTATTAAATACAATCAACTCCAATAAGAAAAACCCACTTGAAATGCGTCCAGAGACCACGGGGCACGTAGAACTGCAGAGCACTGTGGCCCAGGTGGGCGAATATGGCCTGCACGTGCTTCAGGATAACCACGTGATAGTTCTTTCGCACATCCTGCGATCCATCCTCGACAGCGCCCGACGACGAGGAGAAGGTGACTAGGGCAGAGGCGGGTCCCGAGAAGAGGGCCGGTCCAAGACCGCCGCCCGTCAAATCGGAGTCGCCACTGAAATCCTCGCCGTCGGTGGTGGCCGCGCCATGGGCTCGCAGGATACCCACCCGCACCGCCGGCACCATGTACAGCTGCTGCAGCACCGAGTTCATGTAGCAAGTGGCACCGGCGTTCTTCAGTCCGCAGAAACCTTTGGTTGGCCTAGCGCCCACAGGCGGCAGGTAATCCCATTCGCGCAGCGGATCAGTATCTGGAAATGGGAAGGAAGTGGTTTAATAGGCCACAGGCCATTGCGTGCTGGAAGCTTACCCGTGCAAACGAAGTCGATGAGTGTATTGGTGAGTAGCTTCATATTAGGAACACAGAGCTGGCACAAGGCAATAAGGAGATCGCAGGCAGCGGCGATGGTGTGCGGACTGCGGCAGACCGGTGGCGGGACGGTGTCCTGCCGGAGGCTGCCGTGCCGCCGTAAATGCAGGAATTCGCGAGAGGCCGTGAAGAGGAAGTCGTCGATCAGCTCGTGGATGAGCTCGTTGAGCTGCGCCTTTGAGTCGGCCGCGAGGAAAAACATTAGTTCCTTGGCCAGGCAGAGGTGGCCCTCCAGGAGCTCCTCGTGTACTTGTGTGTCCCCGGTGGCGCGGACATTCTCCCGTATACGTTGCAGCCACTTGATCTCGTCGCCCAACAATCCCTCGCTGATTTGCAGCGGCCAGTTGTATATACATCCATAGGACAGGGTCCGGCACAGTACCGAGAAGAACTCGGCGCACGTTGCCTCGTACTGGGGAACCAGAGTCTTCAGCGCTCCCACCAGCAAGTTCACCATGTAGACGAACGGCCGCCGATCCCCAGCACAGTAGGTAGAGGCCAGGAACAACTGCTCCGAGGCCACCTGTCGCACATGCCGAAGCGGGTTCTTCAGTACAATGGAGGTGATAAACTTCGGCCAGTTGGCGTCGCTGGTCAATGCTTCGTTGGCACTCGGATTAAGGATAAACGAGATGGTGAGCACCTCCAGCGCCTCTTTGCACATGCTGAAATCTTGCCCGTCCGGCACGATCACCTCGTCCTCAAAGTCGCCGCTACTGCTTCCGAGAGCCTGAAGGTTGCCGCAGGACGAGGCCCAGGCCAACTGCACCACCGCCTTGATGGTGGAAATGTCCGGACAGGACCACTGCAGTGTGGAACTAAAGAGCGTCCTGCAGCGGTCTCCCTCCTGGCTGGCTGAGAGCATCTCACGGGCAAGCATCACAGCTAGCTTCGCGGAGATCGCCCGCAGTGTGCCTTGCGAGCTGTTCGGCATCGTAGAAAAGTTCTGCTTTAGGATGTCTACCTGTGAACGGGATCCGTTGTCTAGGTCGCAGATCATGGGCTCATCGCCTACGCGGGACAGTACGCTACCCACGATGTACAGGAACAGCTTCGCCAGCCTCAGCACGCACTGGAAGGAGGCGCGCTTCGTGTGCATGTCGGCGCTGGGCAGGAAGTTGTTTTTCGTCAACAGCTCCAGTACGAAATGCGCGCAACCCGAGTGCATCCATGCAGACTGCACCAGCAGGGCTCCTTCGCCTAGAGGATCCAACGCGGGAATCAGCAGTCCGTGCAGCACACTAAGATTGTAAAGCACTTGGGCAGGCGTCGGGTGCAGGAACATCTGCTCCGGCGTGCAGTTCTCCTGGTGGGAAGAGTTTAAAAAGAGGTGCATTAAGATGGTTCATATACTGATAATTAGTTGTTCGTCTTACCTCTTCAATTTCACTCGCCGGCTGATCAGTGGTGTTGAGTTTCTCCTCTTCATCTTTAGCGCTCTTCTCGCCCGTCGCAGCCACCGTAACAGCCGCCTTGGGCACCTTGCACATCACCTGCAGCTGACGCATCGTCTGACGGTCGCAGGGCAGCAAATGCAGCAGTACCTTTGCGCTATCCCGCAGACGACCGTGCTCCAAGTCACTGCCCAGCTGGTAGAGCTTCAGAAAGAACTCGGTGTACTGGTAGTTTTGGGAGATAATCACGCCGGGCAGTGTGCTCTCCGACTCCACGCGCTGCATGTCGGGGCAGGGTCGAGGGGGAGAGCCAGTGCTCGAGTCGCTGGAGGAGTCGGGACTGCTGGCCAGACCAGTGCCCACTGGCGTGAGCTTCGCTGTGAGGACCATCTTGTCGCGGATGGTGTACTGATAGAGCGGGTTAATCTCGTCGGATACCTCGATCATCTCGCCGTTAGTGTAGAAGAGATCAACTTTTATGTTGGTCGTAGAAGTACCCTTGATCCGTTTCAGTAGACTTCGCTTGAAAGCGGCCATCGTCTCGTTGCTGTGTGTAACGATCTCCAGGTCGTCGATGGGTCTTCCTGGGTTCTGGAACCGTATATACAGACTAGTGTTCTTGCCACGCGTAACTCGACTGAGTGGCAGGTGGACACGATCGCCGCTGAAGGAGCGGTCGCACTCCTTCACATATTCCTGCAGCACCTTTAAAATTCGGCACATCTTCTCCGCCTCGATGAAACGCATTTTAGAGTCCTTTGACTCGTCGTTGGCATTGTCCGACTGGTCGGGCGCATCCAACTCCTCCTGCAGCTGCGTCTTGCCCAGGATAACGATGTTTCCGTAGTGAGTACGCAGCCGGGCGCAGCATTCACCGATGAACATTTCGTGGAACTCGGCGATGTTCTCCTGTAGCCGTGGACCCAATGCCGTGGACACTTCTTTGAGCAGATCAATGGCCTTGCTGGCGATTTCCTCGCCCCCGGTTGTGATCACCCGCCACAAGTAGTCCTTACCTATAAGGTCCTCGTTGTCCAGAATGTAACCTCTGTGTATCGCCTTCAGCTTGTCCTCCTTGGAGTTAACCGCCTTGAAGAAGCGCTCGAAGCACTTGATGCCGCTTTCGGTGAGCAGATGCGGATCGAGTTGCAGGATGTTATTCTCGAAGAAGTCCTTGTTTATGCCGGGGTCCAAGTCGGGCTCCTCGCCCATCAGCTTGCCGAACCATCGGAAGCACTCCTCTCGATCCGCCGGAAAGACGGCGCTCACCGCCAAGCAGTGCCAGATCTGCTTTGCCTGATCTGCGCACAGCCACAGCTGTCCGTCTTTCAACAGGAACTTGAGGAACTCCAGCCGCTCCGCTATTTGCGCATGGTGCGGAAACCTTCCGTCAATTAGGATGGAAGCTGGTTCCAGGCCGGGTGTCTCTGCCACCATTTGGCGCACCCTTTCCATGTACGCAGTCAAGCTGTTGGTAACAAGAATGACTAAGGAATAGTCGTTCTGCAGTCGCTCGATCACCTGCTGCCGATTCGTCCCCGTTTGTGTGCGGGGTGCATGATTCGGCGTTGTGTCATATAGACAACATATATCCCGGATTAGGCGCAAGGCGGGCAGAACCCATCCATCGCCCGACTTGAGCTCGCCGACGCACTTGTCCAACCAAATGGTCTTTTGCGCGTCCCGCTCCTGCGAACAGCTGTAGTCTAAGATTTTCACGTGTGCACCGAGGGCCTGGTCGAGCACCTCTGGCGGTACCTCCTGACTGTGGGCCAGTGTCCAGAAAAGCTTCAGCACCTTTTGGGCCATCACACCATTCTTGTCGTCTTCAGCCAACCGGCGGATAAGCTCTAAAAGCCTTTCACGCTGCCTCTTATTGGCCGTGGTCATGCTGGCCTAAAAATATATTTAAAATATTTTCATCAATTAATGAATAGCATGTATTATTTTATATTAACATTATATATTTTAATTTGAGAAAACTTACTTGAAACGCCTCGAAGAGGTGGTCCAGCTGTTCGGGAGTGAAATCCCAGGCCAGTTTCGCCAGGAGATCATGCACGTTCTTTACGATCGCCTCGTGCTTGCCTGCCTGCGCTCTCCACACCGCATCCAAATCGTCCAGCGTCAGGGCTTGCTCCTTTATGAGAAAGCGTATGATCTTTTCGAGTTTTTCCACATACTGTGGTTGGTGCAACGAGTCCTTTAGCACGATGCCCAAGACGTCCGACGCCTTAATCCACTGCGCCATGCGTTCCGCCGTCAGCCAGTCCATCTCGTCCTCGGGCATACAGTGCGGCAGGGGTTGGGATCGATGCGAGTAATAGGCCACCGAAGAGAGCACCTTGTTGATCTCGTTGAGGGCATTCATCTTGCCATTAAAGCTGGACACCTGCAGCAGGCGCAGAATCATCTTCAGGCGAAACATTTCCAAGTCGCGAATAAGCTCCTCCTGACCCGACAATCGACTGGCCAGGAAGCGAGCCGACTTTACAATCCCGTTGATGTAGTCGTTGCGCCCCTCGGGCTTTACCTCGCGCTTTAGCTCCTCGTCTGTGAAGCTGTCCAAAAGGTCCAACACCACGTTCCAGGTGGGCATAAAGTACTTGGCGATGGTAGCGGGCGTCAGCAGCTCATAGCATTGACCAAATGGCCGCAGAAGGCTGTGTATGAGGGCCAGGGTGAGACGATTATCCTGGCCATTACCTTCGACTCCACCCTCGCCAGCAACACTCTTGCTTGTGCCCTTGTTTTGATTGCGCTTCAGCAGCTCCAGTCCGCTGTTGAACCGCTCCAGCAGATTGTCAAAGCCTCCCAGCTGACCGAAGCGGTTAATGAGATCCACAAGCCAGCCGCGCGCATTCTTGGGCTCCGGTGGCGGTCGGGCGTACATCTTGTTGCTGTCCAACTGACCCCAGATGCAGTCGGCGCTGGCAAAGCACTCCGGCTGGCGAGCCGCGTTGAAGGTGTTGAACTTGTTTTCCGGATCGAAAACGATGGCCAGCAAGTCCAGCAGGTAAGGATTGTCGCGCTGCATGTGGATGGCGATCAGGTGCAGAAGCTTGCCGCACGACACCAGGATGCAGTGGTGGATGTTGTACTTCCAAGAGTTCACCGCCTCGTCGGTTAGGATCTTGGCGAACGAGGTGCTCAGTCCATTGCGGTAAAACTCCACGCACGGCTCGCAGTCGTGATCCACACCTGGAAGTGGATTGGATATAGGTGGAAGCTTTATGGATAATTTGGAAACATTTACCAGCCTGCGTCAGCTCGATGGCGGCATTTAGAAGCACCTCCAGTTCCTGTTCAGGCAGCACGGGCACCACCCAGCGGGGATTGGATATCTTCTGGGTCAGTGATCTCAGCTTCGTGGTGGGAAACGAGGATATAAGCTTCTCGGGAGGCCTGCCGAAGAATGTTGAATACTATTAATACAATTTTAAAATTCGTGGCCCTTATCTAACTAAGTTTGAGGGCCTTTTAAAGGCCCTGTGGAAGCTAGAGGCGAATGTTCCCAGTTCTGTTAATTAAATATTTTTAAGGTGTCAATTAAATAAATTATCTTAGATACACACACATTATGGAGTATAAATGTTTTTCTGGGCAAATCCACTTAGTTAGTATACGAACATAATAACTTTGTTGTACATTTGGCTCAAGACCAAAGGTCAGTTAACTTGAAGTAGCCGTTTTTTAGCAGAAAAATAAACCCAACATTTGACCAAGTAATTTGCGTGAAAGCGAATTTCAGAACTGACCGTATAGATTACAATTTTTGGGGGCTTTTTCAGTGTCACCTATTCATGATGGGCTGGCGATAAGATAAGCCCCTGCACGGGTATTCGAAATGAGACAATGATAGCCGCGTAAAGTAAATACATTAACACGAATGGGGTACATTCATTGGGACAACTGGAAGGGTACCCAGTGCATCTATTGGGAAAGATAAACATTTATTGCCTCTCTGCTGGCCACTATCACGTTTCTGCACACACTTGAACTGCCGGCTTCGGCTTGTAAAAGAACTGGGGAATGTGGGTTCTGCTGAACTCCGATGACGCCACCACTCGAATTAGCCCGGCCAAAATCAGCTGGAGCATATTTCAAAGAATCTATTGCTGGCGTTGTGCAGGCCGAGCCCTGGGCAAACAAAGAATGCAGGTGGAGGAGGAAACTGCGCAAATGTAAACACACGAATGTCCGACGTTGGGGTTTCTCTTAGAGTGGTGGTGCTACTGGCTAATTAAGTGCAATAAACTACGCACTAAACATACTAAACCCGGCTAATTGGGCGAGTCATGCGAAACCGGAGCCACGCCCACTTACACTAGTGTGACGGTGCTTTCCACGCTGCCCGCCGACGAGGAGGTGGCTGCGTCATCCGAACTCTGGCTACTGACCGCCGGCTGTTGCTCCTGGCTGCTGTCCAGGCTACTCGACCCTCCACCTCCTCCTCCTCCTGGCAAACTCGAGGTGTTTACTGTTCCCGAGCCCGTTCCTGATCCTGTGCCCGTTCCCGATCCCGTTCCCGCACTCTGCGCTGGACTCGTTGTGGTGGTTGCTGTGCTGCCGCCACTGCTGGTGGCTGTGGTGCCCGGCTGTCCGGTGGTGTGCCTGCGCGTGTCGAACGTCATGTTGGTGATGGCGGGGGATGGGGTCCTCTCCAGCCAACTCGTCCTGCGGGGCACCGGAAGCGGTCGAAGGTGCAGGAGCTCTAGCTCTAGTTCTAGTTATCTAGGTGCCTGGCTAATCCTACTGCAGTCTGCACTGGGCGGCGTTTTTGGCTGGTGTGTTATGGCAGTTGTGAGGTATCCGGGTCCGGAGTGCTCCTTGTCCAGCTCGGGAGTTGCAATGCTGGTTCGCTGCTGTCGAGGCACACTTGGTCGGCGACTCCTGGGCGATGGGCTCCCTCTTATTGTCCTTTTTCCCAATGAGAAGTGGCTCCTGCGTTGCGTTTACATATTCCTGGTCAGCGGCCACAGTTTGCAAAAATCTATAAACTGCAACGAAGCGAAAGAGGCAGGGAGAGGCGGATAAATAGAGGCACTAAAAGAGAGACCGAGAAGGCACACACACGCTCGCCAGGGTGCCCCTGTGTGAGTGTGCCTGCGTGTGTGTGAGAGAGCGCTGGGTTGGAATATGAAAAATCAATATTATTTAATAGACGGGGCAGCAAGCGCCAAATAATGCTCCAAAAGCACACAAATTACGCTCTCACCCACACACACGCCGCTCACCCACACCACCACGCTCTCCGCAGGCCGTGGAGTGTGTGTGAATTTAATTTAATGTTGTTTTTGTTTTACGCCGCGCTCTTCATTCTTATTTATTTATTGTTATTTTCTTGGGCAAACAAAGAACATTTCGCTGCCGAAAATTACATCACGTCCGAGTCTACGGATTTTCCACTCGCCCTCTCTCTCTCTCCGCCCGGCAACATCCTTAAGCGGAATGTCGGTCGGTGGGTGGAGCAAGTGGGTGGAAAGGGGTGGCGGTGGGTGGTCGGGGTGCAGGGGTGGCGAAAATAACTACGCATAAAGACTTTAAGCTGCAGCCCCAAAACGATGCAGAATCGCACGGCTTAAAGGGTGTGGCGGGGGGCGAAGGACGGGAAGTCGCTCACTTTCTTTCCATCTCCTCCAGAGTTGTGGGAGATTAACGGAAGTCACCCAAGGACGGCGGCCAGTGCGGCTTTTTATTATTTTTCACTGTTTTTCACTGGCCCCTCACACACACGCGCGCACGCACGCACACTCGTTCACACGCACGTACGCTTATTTTTCGCAAATCGAATCGGACGACCGAGCAACTTCCACTTTTCGCAGCCCCAAAGGCGATCGCTTTTCCTTCCGTTTCCCGTTCCTCTGGAAAATTGGGGAGCCCCAGTTGGCTGCGCACTCCAAACTAGTCGCGGTAACTATTTCGCGAATATTGAGCTTACAAATCAGCCGGCCAATAGACAAAATGGCGTCTGCTGTTGTTCTGCGGCCGAGTCCAATTGGGATTTTACCTGCCTGGCCCACGGCGAAGTGCTGCGAGTCCTGCGGGGCGGCGGGTGAGGCTGCCACGGCGTGTTTCCTGTCCGCTCGCTGTGCAATTCGCGTTAAATTAATTATATTTGAGTTATTTCTTTTGCTAGGGTTGTGCAGCTCGGGCGAACTAGTTTTGAACTGAACCGGTTCGCGCGGTTCATCTGGTGCTTTCGCCCAGGGTTGCCAGGCTGTTCGGAAACGGCGCCTATCGAACTGGTTTCATTAAGGGGTGTCTTGCCTATGCTTGTTTATAGTACTACTACTTGAAAATACAGGCAAATTTAATAATTTTTAAAAGATCTGCGCTGATAAAATTTAAATTTAAATCAAAGTAGTTTCGTGCGAAAACATAATTATTAAGAGCAAGGCTTGACCATCTGGCAACACTGAAGTTGTTATTACAACAGTGCTACCTGATGGTCGTCTACTATAATGGAATGAAAATGTACGACGCGTTGGAACGGTGCCCAGGTGCCTATTGTGGGAGGTCGCCTCTGGGAAATGACACCTGGAGCAGCTGCGGGGTCTGCCCCCGAGGATCCCGGGTGAGTGTCCTGCAGGCCACCCCGCCATTGGGCTCCAGTTAATCCTCCTTCATGCGCCCACAGGTGAACGATGCATACGCCTGCTCTCCGTGCCGCGATGAATTGACCACGTACTCCTGGCTCTACCTGGGATTCATGACACTGCTGCCGCTCATGATGCACTGCTTCTTCATTGACATGGACGCCAAGGATCGAAAGTTTTCGCGCAAGCAACTCATCCTGACGGCCAGCGCCTTCGTGGAGGTGGCCCTGTCCGCCGTCCTGGCCACCTTGTTCATGGAGCCCATGTGGGAGCTGCGCCTCTACGCCTGCGACGTGCGGAAACTCACCGACTGGTACACCTTGTTCTACAATCCCAGTCCCAACTACGAGGCACGGGTCTACTGCACCCAGGAGGCCGTCTACCCGCTGCAAACCATCGTGTTGGTCTTCTACTTCCTGTGCCTGGTCAACATGTTTCTCATCCGCCCGCTGGTCAGCAAAGTGATGGATGTGGGGGGCAGGAGCAAGGCACCCATTTACTCGGCGCTCTACTTTCTGCCCCTGCTCACCTTCATCCATGCCTTGGGATGTGGGTTGATCTGTGAGTAGTGCCCAGGCTACCTGCTTTATGCCAGGTTTTAACACTGCCTCCTCCTTTCAGACTACTCCTTTCCATACCTGAGCGTGGCCATCTCCATGGTGGCCAATGCCATCCACTATTCCCTCAAACTAGACCAAACACTGAAGGCGCTGGTTCACTCCTCGGTGTGGGAGTTAAAGAACGTGGTCATAATAGGTGGGAAAATGGTCATCTTATGAATGATGATTGCTTACCAGTTTACTTTCACAGCTGTCCACTGGATGCTGCTGGCCTATGGGATAACCTCCCTGAATTACCATTATGCCTTTATGTGCTTGGTGCCCTTCCCCACACTTTTCTACATCCTGACCGTACGCTTCACGGATCCGGGCGAGTTCCGCGAGCTGGAGTCGAGAATTTGATGCGGCGACGTCCAGATGCAAATCTTCCACGCCCGGGGCACCCGACGATCGACTGTTGTTATCTATGTGTAGTGTACGCGTCGCTTAATTTATTTACCCTTAGTGCGTAGCTTAGACTCAGACCTGTTCCGACTTTCACATACTTTAGGCGGTTTCGAATGCAATCTTATCATTCGGAGGGGTTCTGTAAAGCACTCCAATGAAGGTCACTACTTATTGACCAAGCGATAAGTCAGATAGTAAAATCGCAATCAAACGAATTCTGTGAAGACGAAAGTGGGAACAGGTCCTCTAGTGTACTCGTCGTTTAGCCTTAATCCATTCATCGTTCTTTTCGTTTTAATTATATTTCACATTAATTATACACATATAGTAATATTAAATACAAATCATCAGTTTCCCATCTCTAAAATAGTTTTTACACAATACATATTGCTACATATTGAATTTGGATGCCGCACTTGGTTCACGTTCAGATCCTTCGTTCCGCACGCCGCTCCTGGGCGGTTGTGCTTCAGTGTGTGAATTCGGGGCACCGTAGTCGTCTTTGTCGTCATCGTCGTAATATTCCCTTATCGCAAGCCGTAGAAAAGAAGAGAAGTCGAGGACAGGGTGCAGCGGATGAGGAGCGGAGTATAAACAAAATCAATACCAGCAAAGAGAATAGAAAATGTGATTAACGCAAGCACGTTCTGTTTATGTTCTTGTGGGATGAGGTTTTTGCTGCCGTTTTTGGGATTGGAGACTTCAGTATTTAGGGCATCTATTCCGCAGTCGTGCGTTCGTTTGTGAACTTGTTGCGTTCCTCAAGGAACTTCAAGCGCCGCTTCCTAAGCTCGCCGAGCTCCGAGGAGTTCTCCTCAAAGTCGGCGTCGGAGTTGGGCAAGCTGACCGCCTCCGTGGCCGTCGATGGGACATCGTCCTCGTCTGCATCCGCGCCCAGATCCTCAATGGTTACCTTCTCGGCGGGCAGAGGAGCAACCGCTGCGGCCGATGTCGTGGGGGTAACCTGGTGAGCCTCCAGCTGGGCCATGGCCGTGGCCGAGGTACTGGGCTTGTCGTAGACGCTAGATCCAGCAGCGCCATCTGCATTTGCCGGGCCGGGAGCAGACCCTGCTGCCGCGGATGCCGGTGGCACTGCAGAGAGTTGCAAGCGCGAGGCCAAACTCTGGTACTGGGACATCATAATCCCCGCCGAATCCAGCATAAGGTTAATGTTTTGCAGCAACTGTAGGGGGTATTTAAATAAGTTATTATTCATTACAAAATGGGGTATTTTGAACCGGTGTCCTACCTTCAGGCGCTGCTCAATATGCTCACGCTGGTGTCCCTCCATGGCGCGCAGCTCCTCGTCCGTAAACTTGGTCAGGTCGAGTGGAACTGGCGGCGGCGGCAGGGGCGAGAAGTAGCCAAACTGTGGCGGCATCATAAAAGGCGAGAGCATGGGCATGACCGGCTGAGGAGGCATCGAGAGACCAGCCAGATTGGGTAACCCATTGGGCAAGCCGGCTGTAAATAAATAAATAAGTTGATCTTTGTTTACTAAACTCCACATTAAAAACTCACTGGCATCGCCGAAGAGATCCGCGAAGCTTGGCGGTAGGGCTTGACCGCCGGGCAGGGGGCCATTGACGCGTGCTTGGTTTCCGTCGACTCCGGCAGCTGGAGCCGGAGCAGGGGCACCTCCAGCCGGTTGAGCACCTGCGGCAGCCGGAGCAGCAATCCCACCCTCATCCCCTGCACGAGGCATCGCTGTGGAGTTCACGGCCGGGGTGCGCAGGATGTTCAGTCGGCAGGTGGGACAGGTCTGCTGGCGCTGGAACCACGAGCGCAGGCAGGTGGTGTGAAAGATGTGCCCGCAGGGTAGCTTTTTCGAATGATTAACCATGTCTTCGCGGCAGATGATGCAAATGTTGTCCGACTGGCGCAGTTCCTCGGGCGTGGCGTCCGGATACAGGGTGTTCATGTTGCGAATGGCGCGACGGGACATGATCACGTCGTTCAGGGCCTTGCGGAAGTTGCGTATGGTAAAGAACATGGGCCGGAACACGAACATGGGCAGCGCGTAGATCTTGGCCATGATCACCACGAACATTATGTACAGCACCACCTTGATGAGCCCGATAACCAGCTCTGTGTAGAGGAGGAACACTGCCTTGTTCTCCCAGGGTGTGTCCGTGCGCATCTCGGCGGCGTGGAGCACGTACTTGATGGCCGTGCTGGCAATGACCGTCAGAAGGATGGCGTACTCGAAGCCAAAGACCAGCTGCACGGTGGGGCCGCGCACCAGGGTGGAGTTGTAGGCATGGATCAGCAGCACGTAATCCAGGATGCCGAGCATGGTGAGCAGACTGCCCACACGAATGTGGAACAGCCAGCCGAGCACGGGCGAACGCTCCATCTGGGGAGGGGAGGAGGTTGTTACAGAAGACAGCGTATTTACAGGTCACCCATCTTACAAAGTCCACCCGCTCCTCGGCCAGCCAATGGAATGATTTGAGGAACAGCAGCACTGTGAACAGGGCCACAAAGCGCGGATTGAAGTCATCGCGGAACACGGTGAAGGCCAAGCAGGTCTCTGTGAGGGCGTACCAGAAGCGCTCCAGCAGGTGCTCGAACTCGGCGGCGCGCAGCGTACCCAGGAAGATCTGGGGGAGGAACAAGGTTAATGTGGGTCTAAAGGGGACTCTGGGTCCTAGTTCACCTTGCGGAGCAGCTTGCCAAACATGAAGACAATCACAAAGAACTGTATGTAGATCACCTGGAAGCAAGGGAAAACTCGAATTCAGACTGGGTTTAGGGAGGACTAACGGATGGACTACCCACCGCCATGGAGGCGTTCGACTTGGTGATGTACACCACCGCCGGGTAGAACTGCTGCTTTTGGTAGTAGGCATTCCCGATCACCGCGCTGGTCAGCGCCATGCAAACGGAGGACAGGAGCAGCTGCATGATGCCGCTCGAGGTCGCCAGGGCCGCCAGCTGGCTGATGGACTCCAGGAATATGTTAATGTTGGCCGGGATCTCTGCCTGTCCCACTCTACATATAAGGCCGCAGCTCTCGCAGTCGGAATCTGTATCGCTCGGGACGGGACTCTGCGTCCGGAACCGAAAATGTCGACTTTGCTCTCGTTGACGCTCGAATTTAGCCGGGTTTTGTTAGCCGAACGAAGTTGTTTGCTTTGCCATCGAGATTTCCGACTCTGCAACTGGAGGGGTGGCTCCGTTAGGGCGTTCAAATACTTTTTATTTTTAACTATAATTACACGTAGTACGAACGTCTGTCTAGCGATGAGCGCGTGCGTCTCTTCTTCGGCCCGAGAACGCGATATATTTTAGAGGCACGACTGCTCACGCACGACTACAGCTTTTGAAATCACGGCACGAAGAAGAGAACTGTAAACTCTTTCCATAGGCTTAATTGAATTATTAGAGTCTAAAGTCTATTTAGCACTAGTCCAATGCATCCGCCTTCAGTTTTAAATGTCAGCCATTTCACTCAAATCGTTGATTAGCTTACAAGCTGGGCAAGTGTGACAGAAGCACAAAAGAAAATGTATTTGTAGGCACGCGTGTCACGACGTACGTGGTCGTGGCCCGCCAAAAATCACGGCCCGTGCGCAACTCTAGTAGCGTTCCATTCCGTTCGCTCACACCTTGTGGTGGGAACCACCTAATCGAGGAACACTGAAATGAAACGATGACTCGGTACTATCGATACCCTCTTGAAACTGTTTATTATTGTTGTGACGGTCATACTGCCGTTCTGATTAGAAGCCGGTCGAAGAAGAAGAAGACGAATCTAATTCGATGATAAATAGTCGTTAAATTTTAATAAAAACCAGTTAGTCTAAGCTCGATTCCCGATGAGGTGGTTCTGGGTTCTACTGCTGAGCTACCTTCAGCTCCTGGTGTCGGCCACCAAGGATGGGTTTTTGCCGAGTCCCGAAATCGATGATACCAAGGAATACCCTTTGTTTGAGTATGACGACGTCGCGAGACCCAAACCCAGCCAGGGATTGCTGTATCCCATTGAGTCGGAGACACGCGAATTGCGCAGCCTGGACGGAATGTGGCGGCTGGTGAGGAGTGACCCTGCTGATCCTCTCCAGGGAGTCAGGGAGAAGTGGTTTGCGGATACCCTGAGGAAGACCGGACGGGAGGTCATTCCCATGCCAGTGCCCGCCTCCTACAATGACATCACCACGGACAGCCTGCGGGACCACGTTGGCACCGTCTGGTACGAGCGGACCTTCTTCGTGCCCCGCTCCTGGGAGGGGAACCAACGCACCTGGCTGCGCTTCAGTAGCGTCCACTACTCAGCCGTGGTTTGGATCAACGGCAGGAACGCCACCAGCCACTCCATCGGTCACCTTCCCTTCGAGGCGGAGATCGCGGCCTTGATCAGTTTTGGCGCGGAGAACAGGATCACTGTGATGTGCGACAATCGCCTGAGCAATCGCACCGTCCCCCAGGGATCGGTGCACGAAGTGGCCACGGACTACGGCACTGTGCCCGTCCAGGGCTACACCTTCGACTTCTTCAACTACGCGGGAATCCACAGGAGTGTCCACTTGTACACAACGCCCCTGCTCCACATCAGCGACGTGGAGGTGACCACGCAACTGACTGCCGAGGGAATGGGCCGCATCGACTACCGCCTGTGGCTGGATGGCAGCCAGGATGGCCTCCGCGTCCAGCCCAGCCATCTTCTGGTGCGACTGAGGGACCGCGATGGCCAGGTGGCCGCCCAGCAGATCAACAAGGCTGTCTACCATGGCACGCTGCTGGTGCCCAAGGCCAATCCCTGGTGGCCCTACCTGATGCACCCTGCTCCCGGTTACCTCTACGACCTGCAGTTCGAGCTCTTCGTGGTCCGCCAAGAGGAGAAGGCATCGGATGCTCTACTGGACACCTACCGCCTGCCAGTGGGAATTCGCAGTCTGAGTTGGAGCAACGACAGCCTGCTGATCAATGGGAAGCCCCTCTACCTGCGGGGATTCGGCCGCCACGAGGACTCCGATGTGGGTTTGTGTGCTTAGTAATTCCAGTTATTGACTTTTATTCTCTTTAAGATACGGGGCAAGGGACTGGACAACGCCCTCCTCGCCCGCGACTTCAACCTGCTCAAGTGGATGGGAGCCAACGCCTACCGCACCTCGCACTATCCCTACTCCGAGGAGTCCATGCAGTTCGCCGACCAGCATGGCATTATGATCATTGACGAGTGTCCCGCTGTCAACATAGACATCTTTGAGCCGCAGCTGCTGGAGCAGCACATGTCCTCGCTGGAGCAGCTGATCCACAGGGACAGGAACCACCCCAGCGTGGTGGCCTGGTCGGTGGCCAATGAGCCGAGATCCACCAAGCAGGGAGCCCTGAAATACTTCGAGTGGGTACAAAGTGGGCGTGACAGATAGAAGCTGATGAGGATGCTTGCTTTTATATAGATCCCTGGTGAACTACACCAGGAGCATTGCCCACGGACGTCCTCTGACGGCGGCCATTAATGCCAGTCCCTCTACCTGCCACTTGACCCAGTTTCTGGACATCGTGGGCTTCAATCGCTACAACTCCTGGTACCAGAACTCGGGACGCACGGACATGATTGTTAATCTGCTGACGACTGAGGCCCAGAGCTGGAGGGACACTTTCGGGAAACCAGTCATCCAGTTCGAGTACGGAGGCGACACCATGGAGGGCATGCACTCGGTGAGGGATCCGGCTGTATTCCTTGGTTGCCTATAATGATTCTGCCTCTTCAGCTTCCCGCCTTTATTTGGTCGGAGGAATACCAGGAGGAGCTCTTCTCGCGCCACTTTCAGGCCTTCGACGAGCTGCGTGAGCGGAAGTGGTTCATTGGAGAGTTCGTGTGGAACTTTGCCGACTTCCGGACTGCGCAGAGTGGGTTTGCCCAACGTTTTTCGGATTAGAATCTCCAGTAACTAGATATCCATTGCAGCCATTACCCGCGTGGGCGGAAACAAGAAGGGTGTCTTCACCAGAAACCGCCAGCCCAAGGAAGTGGCCCACATCCTTCGGAGGCGCTACTTCGCATTGGCCAAGGAGTTGGATCAGTGCCAGCTTCCTCAGGACCTCAACGTGTATATATCGAAGCATGTCCATAGCGAGCTTTAGATCAGGGAACTCTTTGTATAACAGATACGCACAAAATGAGCTTTAAACGTTTGCATTCTATATATCTTGCTGTAAGATCCGAAAAGTCTTGGTGCAATATAATCCAAACTATTTTTTATAATGAAATGTCTGTCAAAGCTTAGAGTAATTGTATTGTGATCACTAAATAAAATTTATTGTATTCTATCTGATCTCAAATTGAATGCTCTAAGTTTGGTTCTATTTTATGTCAACTGCTGTATGTTTACCGAGAATAAATTTTGAATAAGGAAGAATCAAACCCGTTCTCAAACGCTTCCTGCCAATTCGGCTCACCTTGGCTAGCATTTTAGTAACCTGAACAACTCAAGCAAGCCCAAGCTGCAAGTTAACTCCGCTCATGTAGTACTAAATGATCCGTACACCTACGTACGAGGAGGTTACCCCTTCCCTGATATCTTCATTGGCTTTGCCATGGCCAACTCGTGTTGGTTAAGACCTCTCGACGCAAGCCTAATTAACTCATTTAGACCCTCTCGTAAACCATTAAATTTTCTGCTTTGCACTTTGCGCGCTTGGCCAAAGGAAAACAAAATAGCGAATGCGGCGCGCAGTGGGGCATCTCCATGGCCAGAGAGCAGATGAGTTGGCCGTGCCAAATCGTGGCATAATTGAGGTGGCCGAGTGAGCAGCTGTCTTCCATCTTCGATCGGTGATTACCACTCCTCCCGCTGGCTTTTACTTTTGCCCAGCCTCGAGAATGGAACCACCGGGGCCGAGACCGATGCGCCGAGATGACCACATGGCGAGTGGACCAACTGGTCGGGCCGTCTGGGGTCTGGGGTCTGCTGTCTGGCTGGGGTGTTGCACAAGGCACTTCGTCGGGGAGCAGCTGAGGATGTGGATTTTGCATAAGCCAGTCGAATGGTTAGCACCCAAAGGCTAAAGTTGGTCGCAGAATGCCAGCGCGGATCGTCTTTTTTTGCGGAAAACAAACGCGGGGCCCAGACACGGACACTTGGACACACAGTCATCGACATCGACACCAGACCGCCGCCGACTCAGACCGGTCACAGTCCCATCCCATCCCAGTGGACCCAGGCGAAAACGTGTCGCCGCAATTTTCCATTCAGCGGCAGCTTTTCCAAGCGCACCATGCCATCTTGTGCCGGCACTTTGAGAAAATATAAAATAATCACCTGGACAAAAAAAGCAAATTTATATATAGATAATAATTAATATTCAAGGAAAGCAATAGCCGGGAATAACTTAAAAATGTTAGGACTATAAGCGCCTTTATTGAAGACAGAAATGTTAATTTGGAAAGGCACTTACCAATTTCTTCGAGTGCCTCCTATTGGTGCTGCCCATTTCGGCGGTTCGCATTGCATATGCACTGCATTCGCTCCACCCCCCACCGCCACCAGATCTGCTCATCTGCCCGCCAGCCGGCTCAGTGCCCCCAGCTCCCTGCTCCAGCTCCAACTCCATGACTGCGTCGTTGGGCTCCATGTCTCGCGCTTGACTTACATAAAGCGAGGAGCACCTCGCACGCCAAAACCCAAACCCGTTTCTGCCGCGACGAGGAAACGACAGAGGCGTCACTAGGCCCAGGTGGAGGGGAGGCGATGGGGCGGCGGAGAGGAGCTGCTCATCAGCTGGATGGGATGGGGTGGATGTTTGGCCACTGCTGGTACGGGCCATACGGCTACACGGCTATTGTATTAGATAGCACTCTGTATTAAACCATACTTGGTAAAATGTATTCAGCTTACTGAAAAAGCACGATAATATTTTTAACCCAAAATATACAAATAAGTTAAAGTTACTTCTTAATATTTAATATAATATATCCCCTTTTTTTAAACTGTACGACGCACAGCAAAAATAATTCAAATTCCGAACCGTCCGATGGCAATCTGCGCAGCTTGGATCAAATAAATCACTGTGAGTGCAATCAGACCAGATAGATCTTGGAGTTTATCTTGAGATGCAGGCGCGGATTGGAAATACATATGAATAATATATTTTCCCTGTGTAAAACAGCGCTACTGCTGCTGGGGGCTCGCTGGCTTATGCAACTCATGTGGCCTGTCCAGTGGTTCGCCGGCCAGGAGGGACCTGCAGAGAATGGCCACCGAACTCCGAGCACCGGCGGGCAAACAGCAGCAAACATTGTGCGGACTCATCCTCATCAGCGCCGCAGTTACAACTTCGCCGTACGCGACTGGAACTCTCCCTCTGTCATCAATAGGCCGGAATAATCAGTTTTTGTCGCGCCGCAGCCTCATCTGCGACTGTGAAAAATGACCCCTCTTTATCATCAATCACGTAGGCTTTTTATGCCTCCGTCCGTCGATTAGCGATTCAATGCGAGATGGTTCCCCGGAGATGGGCAGGTGGCCGAAAGACTAGAACTATGCTAATGGCGTGTGTTGCGCATGCGCCTTGATGGCGGTTGGTTCGGAAAAGAGAATGCTACTAAATTAAGTGCTATCAAAATCAAATCTTAATTTTAAACTGTTGCCTCTTCGTATTCTTATTTTTTGGTCAGTTTCCTCTTTCTGCCAAAGTAAAATATGAAGCTCTGGTGGTGATGCTGCGCATGCGCCGTGAGTGCAATTCTTGGATATTATCTGTTGATCTAAATTAATAGAGCTGAAAATCTTTATGACTCCTAATTAGTATATAAGGATGGATTAAAACAACTGTTAGTACTAGCTAAGAATCGGAATACTGTTGATGTGCAGGACGACTAAACTTTCGAGTTCACTCCATTACTTTAATCACCAACTCCTGAGCCCAGGTAAAATCAAACCTATTTAAAATTCGCAAATCGCAGTGGTGGTGAACAGATTTTCGGGGCGGGGGCGTTGTCCCCGTGCTACAGACGAATCGCAAATGAAATCTCGATGGCAGGCGAGACTTGGCGAATTCGATTTGAAAATTTACGCGCGTCTGGCAGTTGGCAGCTCTTGGGCTGAGGGGATTTTATTTTTATTTCGGCCGCTTTGTTTTGCTATTGCTGGCCCAATTATAGTGTCATAACAATTACTGGGCCATAATGAGTTTCTGCTCGCTTCGGGCCAAAAGAGCGGGAAAACACTGGGCAAAAGACTGGAGCACGGAGCCAACTAGAGCGGGCGAAAAGAGCCAATATCCAAAGCCGTCGCCATCACTGCCAAAGCTGACCTAGTGGAAGACGTGTTAATGATGGATAGTTCAGATAGGCCGCGACGCACAATAAAGCTCTCATTAAAGTTGCAAAAACGCGGCTAAAACAAGCAGAGCCAGCGATGGGCCAAAGCAAAGCCAGCGCTAATGAATAAGAAGTTGTTAATAAACTCCCACGATTATCTCGCTTGTGGTCAACAGATGATTGACTAGGGGCTTGATTAAAATAGCTCTGGGCCCCACAATAATTTTGGGCACATGATGTGAATACTTTTGGCCAAAGTCTTGTCCAACTAGAGCTATAAATAGAGGGTTTCCCAATTAAATAAAAGGCTCTTTTGTGGCAGGGCCACTCTTGCATGTGACCTTTCCCTGTTACTCCAATTACAGGCCGAAAGTGAAGCCCGACAAAAAGTGAGTTACGCCATCGATGGGTGAGAGACCTTCGCCTTCGCCGGAGTCCCTCGACCACAATAAACCGAATTAACGACAGTGGCAGCCACAGCTGATCAAAACAAAACAGCTCGGATTCGGTTCCGAGCCACGAAATGATTTAGCGCACTGTCATTGAGACTGCTTCTGCTGCCTCCGCCGTCGAGTGTGAAGTGTTGACTTTCATCTCATCGCTGCCCCCGAACCCACAGCCCAGACCCAAAACCCAATACCACCGGACCCAATCCCCATCCCCATCCACAGCCCCTACTCCGCTTGCAGATCGTGCCCCAACGCAGGGCGACGCGCCACGCAGCAAGTCCTTCACTTTGGACGTGAAGGTTTCCAAGAGCCGAGGCGCCCCGGTACACTCGCAAAAATGCTGCCGCTTGATATTATAGTTTCAGGAAAACCATCTTCCCATAAATCCTATATTGCTGCATCGTTTGCTTCTCTACTGTCTTACTGTCTTTTCAATACTGTCGGCTGAAAATCTAGGATAAAGTAGAGATATCTTGGGAACAACTTTTGTGTGGCTTTCAATATCGACAGCTTAATAAGGGAAATTGCCAGCTTAGCAAAATGGTTTATGGTTGGTGAAATGTTTCTCTGCACGGAGCGGAGCCAAAGTCATTGCCGGTTTGGGGTCTTCGCGAAAGTGTGTGTCGAGATGTAAATAAACCTCATTTACCCCAATTTACTGCCAGTTTCATTTCCAGTCGAATGCAGTCGTCTTCCCTTTCATTGTGGCTTTAATCGCACCTCTTCGCCGCCATCTGCGGCTCCACAGGTGCCATCCGGCGTCATGACATAATGGGCACAGCGGGGCCTCCTCGGATGGGACTTCTTTCACTTCTCTCAGAATGGGCGCAGTTTCTGGTTTGGGGGCTTCTTTCGAGGTCAGACGGCTGTCGGACCCCTCCTCCAGCGAACCTTGGGTTAACCCTTTAAAGTTTAAGCACACAATGGTGCTTGGTTATTTGTTTAGGATACCTTTCCAGGTACGCTAAGGCGTTAAATGGATTTTTTTCGGGCCCTGGCTATTGCCCCACTCGTCTGCAAATGTACACTTAATTTGGCTCCTTGGGAAACGTTAATTATACGCCCCGTGGGGCCAGCGCAGAGCCCTACTGCTCCACAGCGCGATCGTACGAATCACGGGTGCTATACTATACTGCTCGGGCCTGGGCCCCTCCCGCCCCCGACTCGCATTTCCCAGCCCATTTCGTAATCTTCGTGCCCATGTGACGCGCTGATGCTGATGGATGACGAGCCCACGTTGCGACTTACCCACAATTGAAATGCAACTGCAGTTGGGCAACGGGAAATGCGCTCTGCAGTTTCGTCACCGGAGGAGCCATCCCTCCACGGCCAGAAATATGTACATACACAGATTTTGGCAGCCCCGTGATGCTCCTGGGCCGTCGAAAAATCTCTGCGGCTGCGGCCGGTTGTTTACCTTTGGGATCGATCGCGATGGTGGGAAAAATGGAAAAATGGAAAAATCACTTCCTGGTCCGCCGCGCATCGAAGGAAAGTGCCGAAGAAAATTTCAAATACCAAAATCGTTAGCGACATTTTATTTTTCGGCCTTTTCTTTTTCTTCTGTCCCAGCGATGTTTTCCATTTGGAAATTTTGTTTTATTGTGAGAAGCGCACTGCCAGGCGGCCAAAGCCAAAACGAGTTGCGGACGAAGTTGGCGATAATGACGTTCCCGAGTGGACGAGCTGGCACGAAGAGCTGAAGAGCTGGCTCCGGCGGGTATAAAGAGTGGCTCTGCTGGCCAGGGAGATGCATTCAGTCGCTGGTTCCCCACTCGGAAGCAACCAAATTCACTCCACTCTACTCTACTCAACTCTTCCCCCCAACAAACACTCGTCGCTATGAACTCCTTCTCAGTGGTAAGTGGCACTCGATCTTGGAGGTTGAACTCCTCGGGACCTTTACGGATATCGGACTGTAAACGGATTTAAATAGCACCTTGGGACCAACCGAAAAAGAAGATCAATTCTCTATTAGTTCAAAAATCTCCTCCTGCTACAAAAGCAAGCTTCTATTGGGAGACTAGGACCTACTCCGCTGATCTTCAGCTGCCACTGTGGACTACCATTAACCGCGTGTTCCTTTGCAGTTCTTAGTGTTCGCTCTGGCCGCTCTGGCTGCGGCTGAGCCACCGTCCGGATACAACTATCCCCGCGGCGGAGGCGGCGGCGGTGGCGGCGGATTCGGAGGTGGCTTCGGCGGTGGATTCGGAGGCGGCGGCGGTGGTGGCGGCGGTGGCTACCAGGCGGTGAGCGGGGGCTTCCAGACGTCCGAGGGCCAGAACGTGGATCCCCAGCTCCTGGAGCAGGTGCGACAGATCCTGCTGAACGAGGAGAGCAAGCAGGGCGGCGGCGGAGGTGGTGGAGGCGGCGGCGGTGGCTATCCTAGCGGCCCGTCCAGCAGCTACGGTCCTCCTTCCACCAGCTACGGAGCCCCCGGCATCGGAGGCGGTGGCCGCGTGGTGGGCATCGACCTCGAGGGCGTCCGCCAGGCCATCCAGGTGGCCCAGTTCGCCCAGCAGAGCACCCAGCAGGGAGGCGGCGGTGGAGGTGGCTACCCCAGCGCCCCGTCCGGATCCTATGGAGCCCCCTCGAGGCCCAGCGGCAGCTACGGAGCGCCCTTCTAGATCCCGCAAGGTCTCACTTCCGAAAGACACAATCTCTCTGCCAAAAATGAATACCGACGGACACGAAACCGACAAAGACGACACCAACACTTCATCACTTTGGGCATCCCGGACCCAGAAAAGGAACTACCGATCCGCTCTGATCCCGAGAGAACTGGTGATCGTTCCCCCTCAAGCCCCTTCCAAAACTCAGCGACTGTACCTCTCAGTTCCCCAAACACACTCCGTTTCCCGAGAACCCCCAACTCCTCTCGAATTTCGGCTCGTACCCTCAGCGAATCTCGAGTTCGGGCCTTCGTCTTGAACTTTTTTGTAACCCTTGTAAATAGTTCTCTCACACTACTCGAATACAAGAAAATCCGAAGACGAAGCCTCATAACAACACCCACAACACCAAGATGGAAAACACCCCAGACAGTGTTATAACGCATTATTAGCTCGTAAGTGTTTTTATTTTATATGAAACAAACAAAGAAACAACAAAAAAATATGAAAACAATAAAAAAAATAGTAAATTTTGTCACCGTTAAACTACCGCATTGTTTTTATTTCTGTATTGATGGGGAGTATCTGAGACTAGTGCCCTCTCGCAATACATCATTAAGGCAGCTGACCCCATTTCCCACACTTTGCCTCCGACACACTCGATGATCTCGTAATGACAATCCACTCGCATAGACCAATTCCAATTGAACGAGCCCGAGCTCTCCAAAAAGCCAGTTGTCACTGGCCTCATGTGAGTTTATTAAATACCAAGCCAAACATCTTCAAAAATCCTTTCACTTTTCAACTCGATGATGAGGTGGCTGTAACCCCTGCCCAATCCCCAGTACACTGGGAAAACCATCTAGGATGGATTTTCAAAACACATTTAACCTCTTAAAAACCAAATATATTGTAAACCCTGTGTTTTTAGCTCAAAGGGATCCTTGAGAAAACCGTCGATTGCAAGGATAACATTTTTTCGTGGGTGAGAGATCTACAATCCTAAATGGGTTAAATAATTTGAGATATTACGTATTTAGAAAATAGTTGTAGTGACTGTTTTTGAGTTTTTAAAACATTTTCTATTTCATCTTATGGATCACTGAGCAGTCCAAAACAAAGAGAAACTCTTACCAGTTTCTCGCTGTGCATGGAGTACTCTCAACTTCAATTGCTGTCGTGCTCGAAATGGAAGATGTAGATGAAGATGGGGATGCGGATGGCAGATGGAGCCGGAGGGGTCGCTCATTACGCGAACATTGCGACAGATGCAGTGCCAGGTGCAGCAGCTGGCGGGGATTGGGGCCGAGGGGAGGATGAGTCGATGGACATCAACTATTACCGCAACTGAAGTTGGAGCTGTGGCTCAGAGCTATAAATGAAGTGGAAGCTGAAGCTGCAGCCACTTAACCAACATTCGGCGTCATTAGGATTGCCCAATTAAGTGCGTGACGAGGTGGCCGTCCACACATATGGAGGTGCACCCAAAACGATGCACAGACAGATGGGCCACCATGAAGTGGAAGACGTGCATCCGCCGATTACAGCATCGAGCCACCGCAGAGAAGTCTACAGGTGCTGGAGAATACCTTATTCCATTTTACTTGTGCCCTAAAGACACAACAGGTATTAACCAACCTTTTCAGAATTTAGGAACCATATGTTTGTAGAGAGGGATCACGTGTGAATCAAAATGTAACGGAGTTTCTCTCCCCGCTTTCTTTTCTCAGTGAAAAGCTGCACTCTTCCAGATGAGTCACTCCCACGCCGCAAAAGGCGCCAGCTGTAATCGAATTATTTATTTAGTATGTTATATAACCTGCAACCTCACGTGTGTTAATAAGCTGCTCCAAAAACTGTGATATATTTTCTTGAATTTTAGTACTTCCACACTAACCTCCTTTAATACTATTTAAATTACCTTGCTATACCATCTGTGCGCAACTTTAGACAAGAAAATGCTCATAGTAGGATTAACCAACTATTAAAACACCATCATATCTTTGAAAATCCGTTTGAACATACATCTGGGTGAATGCTCTTTAATAAAACTCTTGATAAGAATCGGCATACAACCTGCTGCCTCTGAAAAGCAATACTCCCACGATGACTGGCGGGTTCTCAGCAGGATTATAATGGCGAAATCAGTGAACACAGCTTCACCGGACATTGTAATCCCAGCCAATTCTGGAGCTCTTATCAGACGGGAAATCCACAGTGGATGTTGAAATCCTAGAGGAAAATACCACCATCTAGATAAGGTCGTCGCCAGAGCGCCGTCGATAGACTATATGTAAAGGAGATAATCTGGGGGCAGGCCAAGAACCTTATAAAAAGAGGAACCGGGCGCTGTGATGCGCTTAATCGCGGTTCTCAGCTGGCGGAGCCGAAAAGTGGTTCAGTGATTGAAGGACAGTCAGGCGTCGAGCGGCTTCTTCCACAATGTCTTCCCTTTTGAACGCCACCGTGGCCACCGGGCCAACCGCCGGCACCTTGGCCCCCCACTCCCAGCTCTTCCTCAGCACCACGGATTACGTCGTATTCACTTCGATGCTGGGCATCTCCGCCGCAATCGGAGTTTACTTCGGGTTCTTTGCCAAGGGCGCGGACACCACGGAGGAGTACCTGATGGGCGGCAAGCGGTTAAGGATGGTTCCCATTGCGATATCCCTGGTGGCCAGCCAACTGTCGGCCATCTCCATCATGAGCATTCCGGCGGAAATGTATGCCTACGGAATCAACTGGATGTTCACCGTGGTTTCCATGGTGCTTGTGGTGCCGCTGCTGAACTACGTTGTTATCCCCGTTTTCTACAACAACCACATCACAAACTGCTACGAGGTGAACTATGAATATGGGTTTTAAAGGGAACATTGTAGTTTCACCCTCTGTGTTCCCATCCCAGTACTTGGAGCTGCGTTTTTGCCGGGAGATGCGCGTGATGCAGACCTTCATATTCATAATATCGACGTTCTTCATGCTGCCCATCATAATTTTCCTGCCCTCACTGGCTTTTGCCCAAGGTAAGTGATTCATGTCCGGTTGGAATTATTCTGTTATGCTTGTTTTCCTTAGTAACTGGGTATAATGTGCACGTCATCAATGTCGTGGTCAGCAGCATCTGCATTTTCTACACCATGTTTGTGAGTATGAAAAAGATTTATATAAAGATAAAGAGATGTTGACTAACCTTTTCTCTCTGGCTCTTTTCAGGGAGGTATCAAGGCTGTGGTCTGGACCGATGTCATCCAGGCAGCCATCATGGTGATGTCGGTGGTTCTGGTGGGCGTTTTGGGTGCCTATCGAGTGGGTGGCCTCTCCGAAGTCCTTCGCATTGCCGGCGAGGGAGGACGACTGGACATCAATTACAACTTCGATCTATCCACTCGCTCCACCATCTGGAACGTTTTCACCTCGGCGACGCTCACGTGGTCGGGGTACGTGGGTCTGAACCAGAGCTGCGTCCAGCGGATTGTGGCGCTGCCATCACTGGGGCACGCCAGGAGATCCCTGGTGATCTTTGGCTTTGGCTTTATCCTGATCATGTTATTCAACAGCTTCACGGGCATTGTCATCTACTCCCGCTTCCAGGACTGCGATCCCATCCAAGCCGGCCAGGTGTCCAAGCTGGACAAGATCGTTCCCTACTTCGTGCAGGACACAGTGGGCCACTTGCGGGGCATGCCAGGTGTCTTCATTTCATGCGTGTTCAGTGCTGCCCTCAGCACCCTCTCCGCCGGCATCAATTCCCTGGGAGGAGTCGTCTACTTCGACTATATCAAACCATATATTAAACACACGGAGCACCGGGCCAACGTGATTATGAAGTTGTTCGTCCTCTTTACCGGAGTCTACTGCGTCTTTGGCGGACTGGTGGTGCAGAACTTCAACTCCATTCTGCAGGTGATCTACTCGATTGGGGGCATAAGCTTTGGATCCACGTGCGGCGCCTTCCTGCTGGGAATGCTGGTACCCAAGTCCCACGGCAGGGTGAGTTTGTGGAGTGTCTCCATCACCTTCATGTCCTAACGCGTTGATCCTTTCAGGCCGCTGTAACTGGAGTGCTGGCCAGCATTGTGTGCATGGCCACCATTGTGATTCTCAGCTGGGGTCGCAACCACTACGATCCCCTGCCCATGAGCTCCGCTTCTTGCCCAGCTCCGCCTTCGAACGCAACCATTGGCACAGGTGCTACCCTTTTCCATGGTTCCAAAGACCCTGTGGGAGAGGAGGGATTCAGCATCCTGGACCTCTCCTTCAACTGGTACATGGTCGCGGGCTTCGTCATCACGTGGCTGGTAGCTCTTCCCCTGAGTTACATCCTAAAGCCCAGGTCCGACTTCAAACTGGACCCCAAGCTACTGTCGCCGGTGGTGCGCCACTTCGCTATCTTCAAACCGACTCCAGCGGCGGAACCCCATCAGCTTAAGTTGGAGACGTGCCAAACGGTGTGAAGGTATGGAGGTGGACCTTTAATCTAAGATACTATAAGATTAGCTAATTTTAACAATCTCTGTCTGAATTTAAAATTTTACACGTTTCCAAAATGTTATATTATGTTTACTATATCGAGTTCTTAAATGTTCCATTAAAGTTAACTTAATATGTATTGTTTTCTAGAAAAGCTCCCTGTATTATTATGGGCGGTTTTATCTAGCTATTGGAGCTCAATAAACTTATTATCTGAGTGAAAGGCTACTACTTCATTAGTCTTGGTATAACAAGCGACAAAGTGACAGGATCTAAATATAGCCCCAGCTGAACTCAATCTTCGTCGCTCGGTCTTGCGAATCTACAGAATCCCCTGCCCGATGCGAAAGATCAGCCTAGTTAACGTCGTATTTCTTATCGCTGACACTCGCAAATATTTGGGCCGTAATCGGTGGGCCAACGGTGTTAAGCTGCACACACTCCGGCAAAGGGTGGTGCTCATACAACAGGTACCACGCCCCCTGCAAACCTGCCCGATTATTTGCCACCGTCAAAAAAAATTAAATTATGGACAGGCAAACACTGAAAATGGAAAGTTTCAGCAGAAGTGAGAAAAGTAAACAGATCTGTTCTTGGAAAACACCATGTGATGGATGTTTTGGCTTCTGTGCATGATCATAACATTCGCCCACAACATAAGTCACAGAAAATATCAGGGATAGGGTTGACCTGTAACTGGGGACAAGTCAGCGTGAATGATTCAAGCTTTTCAATTTTATCTAAGGCTTCCCCTTAAATAAAATACTTTAAGTCTATAAGTCCACTTGGATAAGGGGAGTAGCCGCAGGCTTAGCAAAAGCCACCTTTTATGGCATAATAAAATTTTAATTTTCGGCTTACTTCTGAAGAGAGTGAACGCATTACATCTGAATGGGAATTTTAGAGGGTTCACAGACCCAGACTAGTTATAGCTCATAAGCCTTTAACAAACACAAAAGGCGCTAGTAAATGATTAGCTTACAAAGTTTTACCCAAATAAAAGGAATTTGTATACTTACACTATGAAAAACAGATAATAATTATAAATAAACTTACTGTTTATTTAACAATAAACATATTGATGTTTTTGTAATACATATTTGTAGATATATATAATCCTAACACCGTACCCCTAAGTGTAACTTATGATACCCTTGTCTGTAATGAAGATCTCTCTCGGAGGTTTCGTGTACTCGGATACCATGCAAAAGCGAAACAGTAGTGAATAGAACTTTGTAAAGGTAACAACGTAAATTTCTTCAATATTAAAGGGTGCTTGAGGTACCGGCTTTTGAGGCTGGTTCCCGTTCCTTGCCTTATTTCAGTAAACATAATACACAAACAGTTCACACGGCAAGGCACACACTGTACAGGAAAGCGATGCTACCCGAGTACCAGGTTCAAGTTCTTCTCCAACTCTAGCAGTCGTATATTTCCACCTCCCCCGCCATCTGGGAAAGTGAAGATGGCCCCTGGGTCCAGGCGCAAAAGTACAATATAAGAGCGGCATGCCGGACAGATAAGTGGAGCACTAAGCTCCCGGATGATTTACGGGGCAACGTCAAGTTCAGATAAGGGGCGCCCCGGGCGGGAGCTATATTTAAGTACAATCCAGGCCAGGGCCCGCAAGTTTGCCACCAGCATCCGTGATATGTGAACCGGTTAGACCGGACAGCCCCGTTAGAGCTCGAGAGTCAGGATAACTACGGACAGGATGTCCTCCACCACCACCACCACCTCCGCCACTGTGGCCAGTGCCGTTTCGGGCGCTTCGCAGGATCTGCGCTTCGGGGTCACGGACTACGTCGTCTTTGTCATCATGCTGAGTGCCTCGGCAGGGATCGGAGTGTACTTTGGCTTCTTCTCAAAGAGCAAGAACACCACAGAAGAGTACCTGCGCGGCGGGAAGAAGATGCAGACCCTGCCCATAGCCATATCTCTGGTGGCCAGGTGAGAGTATGGCGGTGTCCGGCGGACCCAGCCGGATTCCTCCCGATTCCGTCACGATTTATCTTTCTTTATTGGCACCCGTAAAAGCGGATTGCGTCAATTTCCCCAAGTGTTATAAGTGCGCTCTGTCTTCCAAGAACTACTGCGAATTTCTTAAATCCTATGCCATAACGATTGTGCGAACGAGTGCAAACCCACACGGAACTGGGGGAATCTGTTTGGGCAGTAATCATAAATCCCATTGTACTGTGTACTAGAAGGGTATTTTGTGTCCAGAGAAAGGATCCTAACGAGGAATATGTTTTCTTAACCATCCTTTGCAGCCAGCTGTCCGGCATCGCCATTATGTCCATTCCCGCAGAAAGTTATACCTATGGATTTAACTACATATTCGTTGTCCTCGCCATGATTGTCGTGATACCCATTTTAATCTACATAATAGTGCCTGTCTTTTACGAAAATAATGTCTCCAACTGCTATGAGGTGAGCTTCCAATATCCATCTGCGATGTATCGAAATCTTATACCCTTCCCTTTGATCTTAGTATCTGGAGATGAGATTCAATAGGCGCACCCGGCAGCTGGTGACCGCCACCTTTGTGATGAACTCGTTCCTGATGCTACCCGTCTATATGTTCATTCCCTCTCTGGCTTTTGCCCAGGGTAAGCAGTCACTGTCCCTCGATTACCGTCCAAGCACTAACCTCTTACCCTTCAGTTACCGGCCTGAACATCCACTTGATCAACGTGATGGTCTCCTCGATTTGCATTTTCTACACGATGCTGGGGGGAATCAAGGCGGTGGTGTGGACCGACGTGGTTCAGGGTGGCATTATGCTCCTGTCAGTGGTCGCCGTGGGCGTTTTGGGCACAGTTCGATCCGGAGGCGTGTCCACAGTTATGGAACACGCCTCTGAAGGCGGGCGTTTCAACTTTGAGTGAGTCATTTCAATCTGATTTTGGAGGAGCACCTAACCCGTTAACTTCCTAGCTTTGGTCTGGACCCTCGTATCCGCATGTCCTTCTGGAGCGCCACCATGGGTGGAATCTTCATGTGGACAGGTCACATCGGCTTGAACCAGAGCTGTGTGCAGCGCATCGTCTCCCTGCCATCCTACTCCCATGCTAAAAAGTAATGTCTTATATAAATGTTGAAAACGCAGGACAAATTTGAATCCCTAAATCCTCCCATCCAGATCCCTGATCATTGCTGGACTGGGCTTCCTGATCATAAGCTTCTTCAACACTGTTTCGGGCATCATTATGTTTGCCCGCTACTACGGGTGCGATCCAATGCTGGCTGGAGTAAGTTGGTCCCTAAAACACTCCCACCCAATGGAAATGTCTAATGTACTGTGTTTTTCTTTCCCAGCTGGTCAGCAAGCCGGACAAAATGATGCCGTTCTTCGTGCAGGACATCATGGGTCACCTGGCGGGAATGCCTGGCGTGTTCATCTCCTGCGTGTTCAGTGCCGCCCTCAGCTCGCTCTCGGCCACGCTGAACTCGCTGGCCGGAGTGGTTTACTTCGACTACATAAAACCCCGCATCCGGCACACGGAGGCCCGCGCCAACTGGTCCATGAAGCTGATCGTGGTGGTGATGGGCGCCTACTGCATTCTGGGCGGCTTCATGGTGCAGAACTTCAACTCAATCCTGCAAACGGTGGTCACCATCACGGGCATCAACACGGGCGCCGTGGTGGGCGTCTTCCTCCTGGGAATGTTTGTGCCCCGCTGCAACGCCAAAACGGCCGTTACCAGCATTGTCTTCAGTGTGGTGGCTATGGTCTGGGTCATCGCCAACGGCCAGATGAACTTCAGGTCCGGACTGATCAAGTACGACGTGCTGCCCAATTCGCTGGATCAGTGTGAGGCCAGGGGCCTGCACATGATTGCGGATGTGATGTGAGTGAAAAACCATCAGTAGTTCACCCTCACCTTGCAATCGATAAAAAATTGTGTTGGTTCAATTCCTCCTTTTCAGAAACCAGACTGACTTCACTCCCGTCACGGCGAAGCCTCCTTCTGGCGATCCTGTGACCACTGCCTTCCACAGCGACCGAGACTTCTCCCTCTACGACATCTCGTTCTACTGGTACAAGGTGCTGGGTACCGCCCTGATCTTCCTCTGGGCAGTGCCCATGAGCTACATCTGGCGACCCGATGAGAACGAAAAGCAGAACCCCAAGTTGTACTCGCCCTTCGTGAGGAAGTTCCTCACTTTGCCGGAACCGGATCAGGAACTCGAGGAGGAGCCGCTGCGGGGAGCCAAAAACGGTGAGATCCCCCACGTCCGAGTAGACCCCGGCGAAAAGGAAACTGGTGTCGAACACTAATCAATGTTAGGTATTTTAGTTATTTAAAGACTGAAATATGGGCAAGACGATTAGTAACCTTAATAAAACAAAGTTAACGTAACACATGGTTTTTCTTAGATGCATTCAAGGAATTGCGTCAACGGCAAATACTGAATCAAGAAGAGAATACTCTTAAAACCAATTCTACCAGTAATTCCCACTGCGACAGATGTTTATTAAAATAAAGAAATGTGGGAGCTTACTATAAGAAGTTTAAGATATTTGCACAAGAAAGAAGATGAACATGCCAGTCAGTTTAAATAACAATGATAACAAGTTTTGAATCACTAGACGGCAGTACGCGTAGTGACGAAGGGCACCCTCGTGTGCCACTACATATAGCGGTAGAATCTTACGAAATCATTTGTAAAATGAAGTTTCATCTTCTACTACTAGGTTCAACAGCCCAGAGGGCGACTGAAGGTTGCCTACTTCAATTTTCTTATTATTTACCAGCTGCATGTTCACATGCAGACTCCTCCATTATCAAAGTCAGGGTAACGGCGAGCAGGGTTACGGGTTCTACCGGTGATAAGGGGATTCCGGCTGCCATATATTATAAGGTCCTTACGGTCCGCAGTTGCAAAAGAATGCGAGTGTCGACCTCCATGGGCCGATTAATTGGCATTTTTTGGGGGATACACGATCTCTGGGATTCCGGATACGACTGGTTAACTCGGCCTGTGCTCTGTAAGCCAGATAAGAGCCCCTGATTTACGATGGGCTCCGATTACGACGCACATAGACAGATATCGTGACGAGATAAGGGAGGCCAGCTAACTGGGGATGCTACTTAAGAAGGTTGTCCACGATCCGACACCACAAGTGCGCTGGCAGCATCCAGACCTTAAGCTCGTAAGGTTCTTCCGGTTCGGCTTTCCTGGTTTCGCGATCCCAACGATATAAGACACCTGGAGGATGACTAGCACTGCTAGCGACCTGGCCAGCACAGTGGCCTCTGCCACCTCGGCTGCCATGGAGGATCTCCGCTTCAGCCTCACGGACTACATTGTGTTCTCCCTGATGCTGAGTGCATCGGCCGGAATCGGAGTCTACTTCGGGTTCTTCTCGAAGGCCAAGAACACCACCGAGGAGTACCTCCAGGGCGGCAAGAAGATGCCCACCCTGCCCGTGGCCATCTCCCTTGTCTCGAGGTGAGTGTTCCGCACGCTTTTTTCCATAAATTTCCATGTCGTCACGACGTAACGCCAGTAAAGATACACCAGACACATCACGGGTCCATAAAGATAGTATCGTCGTACCGTGCCTCCTTCCTCTTAATCCGTCTATTCTATTCTCGTATGTCTATCCATCTATCTTACCCAAGTGCGCATGCCAGTTAATGCCCCCCATAAACTGGGCTTAGATGAATTGCAATTTTTCCGCGAACCTGGTGAAATTAATTAAATCAGGTTCGAGCCCCTTTTTTCACGGAAATCGTTTGTTAGTTGGCCTTCAGATCAATTTTTAGCTAGGTTTTAACCAGTCTTTCTATCCTTTCAGTCAGCTTTCCGGAGTGGCCATGATGTCCGTTCCGGCGGAGACCTACTCCTTTGGGTTCAACATGATATTTATGGTCTGGGCCATGGTCCTGGCGGTTCCTGTTCTTGTATACATCATTGTGCCCGTCTTCTACGATAACAACGTCTCCAACTGCTACGAGGTGGGTGAAAATATTCCTAATGAGTCAGCTTTTTCAAGTAAACTGATTAACAGATAACAATTTTCCTAAAATTAACTTATAAAAAGATTCCCAGTAAAACAAGATTTAAAAATATATTAAATAAGGTCCTTCAAGTGCATAAATGTATAGGATGCTCTTTGTAACCAACGAAATTTTGTTCCTACAAATTGTTTCATAAATGATTAAGATGATGAACCAAAATTCTTTAAGGTTATGTCAATAAGGGTTAAGCAATCGTAATATATAGCTTCTGGTTATGAGACTTTCTTGTAATAAAATTCTTGTTTGATCCTATCTTACAGTACCTGGAGATGCGTTTCAGCAAGCGCACCCGCCAACTGGTGACCATGACGTTCATCCTCAACCAGTTCCTGATGCTTCCCGTCTACATGTTTGTGCCCTCGCTAGCCTTCTCCCAAGGTATAATGGAAATAGATTTTAATCGCAGGCGCGACAGTGGTTGAATTAAAATTCATTTTCATTTGCAGTCACCGGCTACAACATCCACCTGATCAACACGGTGGTCTCGTCCATCTGCGTCTTCTACACGATGCTCGGCGGGATTAAGGCTGTGGTCTGGACAGATGTGGTGCAGGGAGGCGTTATGTTGGTCTCGGTTATTCTGGTGGCCATTTTGGGAACCTCGAATACAGGTGGTTTGTCTAAAGTTCTGGAGAATGCTTCCGAGGGTGGTCGCTTTGACTTCAAGTAAGTTTTTCCGGAATAAATAACTTATGTGGTTTATTCATGGATTAACTTGTTGTATTTTAGTTTCGGTATAGATCCCCGCCTGCGGATCACCTTCTTCAGTGGAATGGCCAGCGGTCTGCTGATGTGGACGGGTAAGCTTGGCCTAGACCAGAGCTGCGTGCAGAGGATTGTGTCCATGCCCTCTTATGGCCACGCCAAGAAGTGCCTCGTTATGGCTGGCTTTGGCTTCGTGCTCATCATGTCCTTCACCTGCTTCGCCGGAATCATCATGTTCGCCTACTACTACGGATGCGACCCCATTCAGGCTGGGGTGAGATACTTGTTTTTCGACTTAGAAAGAACCCTTATTGAATATCCTTCCTCCCTAGCTGGTCAGCAAACCAGACAAGCTGATGCCGTTCTTCATTCAGGACATTATGGGTCATCTGATGGGCATGCCCGGCGTCTTCATCTCCTGCGTGTTCAGTGCCTCGCTGAGTTCTCTTTCCGCCAGTCTGAACTCCTTCGCGGGTGTGGTTTACTTCGACTACATCAAGCCGAGGATCCATCACACTGAGGCCAAGGCCAACGCGACCATGAAGCTGGTCATCGTGGTCATGGGAGCCTACTGCATCCTGGGCGGCTTCGTCGTGCAGAACTTCAACTCCATCATCCAGACGATGTGGACGATCACCGGCATTAACATGGGCGCTGTCGTGGGAGTGTTCTGCCTGGGCATGTTCGTGCCCCGCTGCAATGCCAAGGTGGCCGTTAGTGGCATCGCCTTCAGTGTCCTGGCCATGCTGTGGATCATTATCAACGGCCAGATGAACTTCAAGGCTGGCCTGATCAGGTACGACACCCTGCCCAATGGTCTGGACAAGTGCAACGCTGAGAACTTCCAGGTCATCTTCAATGCCATGTAAGTAAAGAGCATGCTAAGTAAATATATTTAAAACTTTTTTAATGGAATCATCTTCAACAGAAGCAACAAAACCGAGTTCGCCACCACTCCGATTCCCTCTCTGGAAGCCCCCAAGCAGGTGACCACCGCCTTCGACAGCGATCGCGACTTCTCGATCTACGACATGTCTTTCTACTGGTACAAGGTGTTGGGTGCCATCCTGGTCTTCGCATGGGCCATTCCCATGAGCTATGTTTGGCCCCTGGACAAGGACGAGAAGCAGAACCCCAAGCTATACTCGCCCTTCGTTCGGAACTTGTTGAACCAGCCAGGGCCGGTCTTGGAGCTGGAGGAGCTGCCTCTGAAGACGCCACTGTCCGACGAGCAAATCAAGGAGAAAGAAAGCGGAATCGCATCAGAGGCCTAATATCGCATCATTGCATCTGTACATTTGCATTAGAATTAGCAAGTAACAATAAGGTACCGACTAGGAAACCAAGTTTCCGATTAAAATAAAAAATTATTGCTAAAATTATAAAATCAAAATGTACTTTTCTTTTAAAAACATCGAATCACCCCGATTAAAGCAGTGTCGCGAAATGTATATAAGTAAACCGCGAACATTCGTTGAAAAATAATAAAAAATTGATTCATATTTTCAATGATTTCTCAGCAATCTGCCTTTAAAGACTGCTCAAGAGGCCGTCAAACAAGTTTAGTTTCTCTTGTATTTTTTAAGATTTATTTACAAAAGAATATTCAAATGAAGAATGCCTTATACAGAAGATAAGCTACATACAAAAACGGTCTGACTGATCATTTCAGTTGCAACGGCTTCCAAAACTATTTTACGCTTTTGCTTTGTTTATATATTATATATCATTAATATTATTAGAATTTGTCTCTTTTTTCATTGAAAAAGTTACTTTTACTCTAGCATGTATTTACGAATTCAGTTAGGAGTGATCGCCTGGAGGGGATCGTTACCTAGCACAACAGTTTCCAATGAGCTCATCCGCGGTCACCGACTGCAAATCGGATCCCTAAAAAACGTAGACTAAATGCTTCAAACAAAACGGGCTTGAAGTGCGAATAGAAATCATCAAAAAGGCAAAAGTTATGCATAGACGTATCTTAAAGCCGCAAAGCATTCGGTTTGCGTTACAACGGTTAAAATCTTCCTGCGTTTGTTACTTAAATTTTGAGTGTTGTCCAATTGGTTTTATAATTAAGGATATTATGCCTTACAAATTAAAAACATCTATTTTACATACATTTCCGTCAATGTATAATTTGTTTGATTCCAATTTGATTAATTATCCACATACATATTATATTAAGATGCATTTAACCATCTGTCTGTGTATTCTGGGGAAGTGGGTGGGAGGGTTAGGGGTACTGGAACTACTGCCTACTTGTTTTACTTGTCTGTCTAGCCGACGCACACAGTGCAACATAGGAAGTCCAGCATCGATTGCAGCCTATGGCGTCCCTCGCGTCAACCAAATACTGGAAGACACGAACTATCATCAAAGTGAAGGTATTTCTGAGTACGAAATCAAATGGTCAGTTAAAAAAAGAAAATCGTAGCATGTGTTTGGGAAACTCTTAAATGTTTGCATGTAGTTGGCGACATCTTGACCAACTCGGCGGGCGAGCTGAAGATGCATTTTGTACAAATTCGCAACGCAATGTAGTTCTTGATTGTCCATCGGCGGTGGGATCGGTCTAGTTACAGACCTTTGGCGCTGCATTCTCGCCCACTTCGGCGGAACTGTTGACGATCTTAGGCTCACCTGCAAAAGTGAAGACTTGCTTACTGTTGCTTATAAACAATAACTTAATCAACTCACCATTAACATTGATATCGGTCTTCTTGACCTCGCTTATCACCTGTGGCTCCTTGGCAGGACTCTCTGCCGCCTTCGCTAATGTGGCATCGACTTCCACGGGCTTGCTGACATCATTGGTGGCGGGGGTGGTGGTGACCTCGGCGGCAACGGGCGCGGCACTCTCATCTGTAGTGCTCTCCGCCTCCTTGGGCTCCGCAGAACTCACGATCTGCTCGCTCTCTTCGCTGCTGTCGGCTTTTTTGGGCTCTTCTGTGGACTCGGCGGTGCTTTCAGCCTCCTTGGGCTCGGCAGCGGGCACTTCTGGAACCGTTTCCTTCACTTCTGTGGCCACTTCCTCGGCATCATTGCTGGATTCTGTTGCCTCTGTGGCAGCTTCCGGTTCTGGAGCAGCGGCAGCCTCCTCGGTGGCAGGTGTTTTTACTTGAGCAGTGTCCGAACTGCTCTTCGAACTGGCATCAACTTCCATGGGCTCTGGAGTGGATTCCTTGGCCGGTTCAGCTTGCGCCTTTGGCTCCTCCACAACGACTGCTGCAGGTTCTACAGATTTCTCTTCCGCCTTTTTCTCTTCAACTTGTCCAGGTTCTTTTTCTGCTGATGGTGTGCTCTCGACGACCGACTCATTTTCGTCAACATCCATGGCGGAAGCAGGCTCTTCGGGGGCAGCGGGAGTTTCTGTGGCGGCTCCGTTCTCGGAGGTCTCTTCGCTCGGCTTGGGTGACTCCTCGACTTTTGGCACCTCCTCGACTTTTGGCGCCTCCTCGGTTGGCTTCTCTGGCTCTTCTGTGCTTGGTTTGACTTCGTCGACATGGTTCTGCTTCTCGTCCGCCACTGCAGGCACCTCCACCGCAGCGTCTGGCTGGTCCTCGGTCTCGACTGCCTTGGCGTCTTTCTCCTTTGGCTCAATGACTTCTTCCTTCGCATCCACCGCCGCCTTCTCGGCATCTTCTACTTCAGCCGCCTTCTCCTCCTTCTTGGTCTCCTTCTTCTCTTTCTTGGCAGCAGCCTGAAAAAGAGTTTCTTCGTTAGTTTTCAATCGAGTAATGGCCTGGCAGTTTGTTTACCTTTCCCTTGGCCGGTGTCTGCACCTTTTCCGGCTCTTGCTCGGGCTCATCACCGCCCACGTCCAGCTTGCGTGCTCCGCGTCCCTTTCCTGCGCTGGCCTTGGTGGCCGAGGCGGGGGATGTGCGCGCCTTTTTGCTTGGCGGAGGCGTCACCGTCTCGGCGGCCCGGGTCGGCGTCCCCCGAGTGCTGGACCGTGTTCTCCGCCCTCCCGCCAGTTCCAGGCTGCCGCCCATCGTGCGCACCAGCTCCTCGCTTTCCTGCTGCGCCCGCTCAATGAACGAACGGCGTTTGGGAGTGCGTTTCTGTAATGGAGGCGAGATCAATGAGTACACATGTTAATATAATTTTCAGATAATACAATCAAATAAGTAGTTAGTTTCGGTTGTTCTCGATATTAATATTCGTGTGTTTAAGTATTTAAAAGATACGGAGTATGAGCAATCCAAAAGATCGCCTCTCTTCTCTCTCTTTCCTTTTTCCCTTGGAAGGATTGGATTGTTGAGTGCTCTTGTTTACCGTTATCCTAGCTCAAAAGCTCTCTCACTGATTTCCCGCCAAATTTGCATGTCCTCTCCCAGTTTCAGTTTCGCGAGCGCAAGCGACCCACGCATGCAGATTCCAAATTGGAAATAGCTTAAAATCGGCTAATTACGGGTTCAGAAAATGTTTAAAATATAGTACAGGTGAATAAGCAAGTGTTCGTTGTTTGTTTAATTAATTCGGCTCCATATTTTGCCCTCAAAAGTTTATTTGCGGTGGATATCACAATGTGTTGCTCCTTGGAAGAAGCAAGTGGAAGACAAATTTCTTATGATTGTTTGTGTGTGTGTGTCTGTGTGTGTGTGTGTAAAAAGCTGGTCTAATTCCGTTTGTTTTTTTTCTAGTGTTTTCTATTTTTTTTTTTTGTGATATTGGATTTGCATGAATGAATGTTCCAGAAAATTAAACGACACGAGTCAAAGGTAAGCGTAATTATGTTAGTAAATAAAATATTGTTTCAAAATTATAAAAGTAGGAGAAATAGGATGGCAAAATATGTAAGTTTCAGAGTTTCTTTTCTAAAGCGCGCACTGTACTATTAGGCGCCCCCGCCAGTTCTTGTTTACAGCTGAATTCACATCGCAGCCCCAAGTGAGCCCCCTGTCAATTGCTGTCGATCGGAGAGTCGACGCCTGAAGCTGCAACTATTAGTATAGTCGCCGCTGGCCGCTAAACAGTGGAACCGAATCTAGAGCGCAGCGTATTGCATACATGCGAACGCACTGGAACAGAAACAAACACAGGCGCAGGCCGCGAGCGGATGCAAGTGTTCGAGCCGCTGTGTGTGACAAAGTACAGCAAACAACAAAAAGTCGAAAAGGGAACCAGCAAAAATAAAAACAAACGAGACGCGGCGGCAGCGGCAAACGTGAGCTCAAAAGAGAAACGGCGATTGCCTGCCTGCCGCTCTCGTCGTCATCTCATCTCTCCCGCTTCTTCTTCCTCTTCGGCGAGTAGCTGCGTATACACACACGCACACATGTGCCGCGGGGAGGGGGGAGTTGGAAAGTGGGAAGGAAAGGCGAAAAGCGCGCGCACACGAGGGTAGAGGTTGAAAAAAGAAACGTAAATAGAAATCGGACGCACAGAGGGAAATTGTGAAAATGCACAATATCCGTGTGCCCGTATACACACACGCTTATTTTGGAAAAGTACCGCAGATAATTCTTTGGGCAAAGCGAAGCCCCCGTTTGTGTGCGTTATCGCCGCGCTATGTTAATTGTCGCTAAGTGCGGATGTGTCTGTGCGGCTGCGACTGCGGCTACTTACGGGAGTCTTCTTCTCGTCCTCCTCTATCTCCACCGCCTCCGGCTTCTGGGCCACATTTGCCTCCGACATTGTTCAGTAGCTGGGCGGTATTTCCAGGTATTTCGCAATTCCTATATCTTTGGCTCCAACTTCGAACGCTGGCGAGCTACTCCACCTTCACTCACGGGCGCGCACACAACTACAGGTTGGGCAACTCAGATCGACACACACGCCACGCTTCCTCGCACACCGTGAACGCGCAACTTTTGGAAATGCCGTTTCTCGAGCTCTTGCCACGACTGGGAGCCTCTTTTCGTTCACTGACGCTGCGCGGAGATCTCAGACAGTATTTGCGCCAGTTTTTCCAACCAAACACTCGCTTTTTCGCCTCTTACTGCGTTTTTTGTAACGCGCTTGCACGGAGTAAACGTAACTAAACTGCTTCTCGCCAGGGCTGCAAAACTTCTGGCGGCGATAGCAAGCAATCGATGAGAGTACTTATCGAATATCTATGGCTTATTACCGTGTGGTGTTATTGCCCTTTTGTGGACGGTCACACTGCAAAGCTACACGCGGCTCTTCTGTTGTTTTTATTTATAAATCCACACCTCGTCAAAATGGTCTCCCAGCAGCAGATCGAGGCCATCGGCGGCGTCCTGAACAACAAGGATCGCCCGCTGAAGGAGCGGTTCCGGGCCCTGTTCACGCTGAAGAACATCGGCGGCGGAACGGCCATCGAGGCGATCAGCAAAGCCTTCGACGACGATTCAGCGCTGCTGAAGCACGAACTGGCCTACTGTTTGGGCCAGATGCAGGACGCCAAGGCCCTGGACATCCTCACCAAGGTGCTGCGCGACACCGCCCAGGAGCCGATGGTGCGCCACGAGGCGGCGGAGGCCATGGGTGCCATCGGCCACCCCGACGTGCTGCCCATTCTGGAGGAGTACAAGCGGGACCCGGTGGTGGAGGTGGCCGAGACCTGCGCCATTGCCCTGGACCGCGTCCGCTGGCTGCAGAGCGGCCAGAAGGTGGACGACAACAACCCCTACGCCAGCGTGGACCCCTCGCCCCCAACGGCGGGCGAGAAGAGCGTCGCCGAGCTGAAGAGCATCTATCTGGATGCCCAGCAGAGCCTGTTCGATCGCTACAGGGCCATGTTCAGCCTGCGCAATCTGCGCACCGAGGAGAGCGTGCTGGCCATCGCCGAGGGACTGAAGGACTCATCCGCCCTCTTCCGGCACGAGGTGGCCTTCGTCCTGGGGCAACTGCAGGAGCCCTGCAGCATCCCCTTCCTGCAGGAGAACCTGGAGGACCGCCTCGAAAACGAGATGGTGCGCCATGAGTGCGCCGAGGCCCTGGGCGCCATCGCCACGGAGGACTGCATTCAGATCCTGAACCGCTATGCCGAGGACGACAAGCGCGTGGTCAAGGAAAGCTGTGTCATCGCCTTGGACATGTGCGAGTACGAGAACAGCCCGGAGTTCCAGTACGCCGATGGCCTGACCAAACTGGACGGGACCAAGTGATTCACGCCGCCCATGTGCATCTACCCACTGTATATATTATTTGTAAACATGTATTGTTTTATCACGCACTGTGATTACACGGACCTAATCTTGTCGAGATACAAAAAGCAATCGAAACCTGACTTGGGAGAGGTTTCGCTAGCCAGCCAGCGGGATGAATCAGCTACTGCAGGTTACGAGGGAAAAACCTAGGGCTTGTGCTGGAGAACCGTCTACTAATGATCTTTAACGGATTTTTAGATTCAAAGAGTAACTGCTGCTCTTGAATCAAACTCAGTAAATGGTATGTGTCGGCTGTGTTTTAATGGCTACCTTTGTTTAATTTTTCAAATGGTTACAATCTGGAAGTCTTCCAATAGCCGGGAAGTGCGATCCTAGAAAATCTGTAAGTTCAAACTATAAAGCGACGTGGCAACGCTCTGAGTAGGATATACTATGTACGATAAAAGTTCCAAAAACCTTGGTCAGTTTCAAACAAATCTTAATTTTCCAATGGAAAGTTAGCCGGCAATTAAAGGGGGATTTCTTCGCCCAGTATCCGCAAGTCTTACCCACCCGAAAAATCCCCTAAATCCGTGAAAAACTCACAAAAGCGGCGCCCTAGTGTGACCACTTGGCGATACCCCTTAAATTCACCTGCCCGGCTCGTTGTATTCAAGATTTTTCTGCACCGGCGAACACATGAAGCTACTGATGCTCGGCACGATTTTGGCATTCTTTTCCGTAATCTCGGCGACAATGGCGGCTAACAAGGAGAGGACTTTCATCATGGTCAAGCCTGACGGCGTCCAGCGTGGACTCGTCGGCAAGATCATCGAGCGCTTCGAGCAGAAGGGCTTCAAGCTGGTCGCCCTGAAGTTCACCTGGGTAAGGGATAATTAAATTAGGGGGAAATCAATATGCTCGGGTGGCCCCACGCGGGGTTATCGGCGGACCTAACCTCAAAGGCTGGGTGCAGGCGTCATCAGCGCATGACATGTGTTTTAGAGGTCAGAACTGCAATTAACTGATAACGAACCCCTTCTGTGACCGCCGCAGGCCTCCAAGGAGCTGCTGGAGAAGCACTACGCCGACCTGTCCGCCCGCCCCTTCTTCCCCGGACTCGTCAACTACATGAACTCCGGCCCCGTGGTGCCCATGGTGTGGGAGGGTCTGAATGTGGTCAAGACCGGTCGCCAGATGCTCGGCGCCACCAACCCCGCCGACTCCCTGCCCGGCACCATCCGCGGTGACTTCTGCATCCAGGTCGGACGCAACATCATCCACGGCTCCGACGCCGTCGAGTCCGCCGAGAAGGAGATCGCCCTCTGGTTCAACGAGAAGGAGCTGGTCACCTGGACCCCGGCCGCCAAGGACTGGATCTACGAATAGGCGCCTGTCTCGGTTGCTTGCCCTCATCTAAGCTGAATGCAGAGAGATTCTTCTGAAGAAATAAAATTCCACAATAATTAGTAGACAAGCTGTGTGTTGTAGTTAATGTATTTGTGGAGGCTTATATAATGAATGTATAAGTAAAGCAGTTACTGATTGTCGGTTCTGTAGGCTGCCCACTGAGCGGAGGGTTTCAGTGGCGGTAGCACCCATCCTCGGGGTATATAGGAGCCCCTGCAAGCAAAGCTTATGTAAGAATCCCAAGTGGAGCTGGAGGAAAAGAGACTTGATTAAGAAAAGTGTCCTGAGACATAGTGCGTTAGTGGTTCTACCGAATCTCCAGGAATTTTCCCTTGCTCCCCCTAATCAAAGGTGAGGGCTTGCCAAAGAGGACCGCCTCCCATTGGGATTCAATGGAGGCAGCCTTCTTGGACTCCTTGACCTGGTCGTCTTTGTTCTCCTCTTGGACCCTCCGCCACACTCGGCGCATTTGGGTGAGTTTGTGGTTCAGGGCGGCCTTGTCTCCTCCCCGAGATTCGCACAGCTTCTCGAGCAGATCAAGGGTTTCCAAAATGGAGGCGGCATCGCGTCGTTTGCGCAGGGATATGTGCTCCGCCTGCTTTTCCTGGGGAATGCGTGGGGGCTCTATGGTATACTTCTTCTCTCGAATCTCGCATTTGATGGCTTTCTTTTTGAATCGTTTCTTCTTCTCTTTATCTAAGCGTCGCCGGCGTTTTCTTTGTTTTTGTATGTCGGCTACTCTTTCGGCCGGCACTTTTTCAAGTTCATCCAGCAGGGTGCTCGTTCTCCGCTGCAGTTCCTCCGCCTGCTGCCCGTCAAAATCTTGGCCAGCCTCACAGCTCAGTTGCTCCAGCTGCTCCAAATTCGCTAGGACATGCTGAATACTGGCTTTAATTTCGCTCAATTTAATATTTTGTTTATTATCCATTTCAAATATATCGAAAAACGATCGGTCGCCGTTATCGATTGGCCTCTGTGGGGTAGTTTATAGTTTATTTAAATTGTTTGTTTATAAGAAAAGCCGCCCAGCGTGGTCATCAATTGCTAGGAACACAATTTAAAAGCATTTGTTAAGAACAAGGCACCAGCCAACTGCGCTATTAGAAAAAATATAATTTATTTTGTTACAGCTCAAAACAATATAAAAGGGTATTAAGTTGCTTAATACGTAGGGTTTCGGGCCGCTCTGCAGCTCGGAATTGATGATGATGGACCTGGGATGGAATGACGGAATAAGCAGTAATGCTGATAAAAGGGGTAAATGCAGTGTGGGGAATGGGCTGATCCTAGATTTCCAGTTCAGCTTTGGCTGCCTGGACGATCTCGGCGGCCTTGGAGTACTCCTCCGTCTCCTTGAGGTCCTGCTCATCGGCGAGGTACTTCTCCAGAATCTCGAGCTCCTTCTGCAGCCTGCGAAGAACACGCTGTAGTAACCGCTGAAGCAAGGGGTTTTTGAGCACCTACCTCCTCTTCGAGTCGGGCACCATCATGACGCACTCCTGGATGACCTCCTCCTGCTTTCGCAGGACATGGTCGTCGGCTCCCTCGCCCTTGAACTTCTCCAGCCTGGTCTGCTCGGTCCGCACCTCCTTGGCGTAGCAGAACTTCTCCCTGGTCAGCCGCCTGACCACTCCGGACTTGATCACCAGCTGGCGGAGGCGTGGGTCTGTCATTTCTGGATGGACTCCGCTGCGTTCGACTGTGGACTGGAGTTGGTGGAGCTCGATGGGTGGTTCTGGCTCTGAGTCACAGTTATATCGACTGATTTTCGAACAGCCGGCTGGGATTCTGTAAAGCTAGAGGTGCTTTGCTTTGTTGTATTTCTTACAGTGAGTCAGAGCCAGGGTTGTCGCCTCTTCGGTGGAACCACTGACTCCGGAACCACTTGAAACCGTTGGAGTTCGAATTTCTTTTTAAAAATGTTTTCCCAGAATTTTGAACTTTTTATTTTTATTAAAGACTTGTCTCAACCAAAGTGGTACAAATTTCCAAATAAATGATATTCAAAGCCATTATTCTGTGGTATTTACGGTTAAGCTTCCTTTATTTTGCTCATCATTTAAAAGATCTTGTATCAAGCAACATGTTCTGTATCCAAGAGCTGTTCTGGTGTCGGCTACAATTGTTTTCGGTTTGTATAAATTCAGAGAGTGAGAGTAACGTGTATATCTGCTGGTTATGGGCAATGCAATGACCTGTGGCTAACGTATGTAAGTGTAGTATGCAAATGCAAATGAGGCTCGATTAAACATTTAGAATGTTTTCAAAAACCGCATGATTATGTTTGTGTTGATTTCTTTTGTTTTTTGTAATACTTCTTAAGCATTTGTCTTTTGGTTTCAAGAGAAATTTTGAATTCATTGCGAATGTAGTCTTCATTTTTGGGGACTCAGGGGCGTAGGCGTGGTTTAAAACTAAATTCGGAAATTACGCTGTATAATAGATTTTAAATCGAATGCCTCCGACTTGACTTATCAAAAGTATAAAAAGTGTTTAAAATCCATTCGAAACAGGTGGATGATGCACGACCGGATGTGTGGTGGCTGCTAATCAAATGTAAGGTTAGTTGTAGATGAGTATATGTCGAGGGGCAGGCTACAGCAGTGCTCGGGATCCGAGTCCGGGGGACCCTGTCCACTCCGCCGAGTGGCGAGTGGGTGGTTTCCTGCGGAAGGACTTGCGGTGGCGATACAAGTTCAGACAGCTGCAGTAGACCACCAGGGCGAAGGCCACTAGAACCGACCCGGCGGGCTGGAAGGCCTCCTCCTCCTTCTGGGCGTCCTCGACCCAGCTGCTGCTCCTGCTCCTCTCCTCGCTAATCGTACGTGTGGTTATCATATAGGGTAGTATCTGATCGATCTCATATAATATCTGTATCTGCCCCGGCCTGCAGCTGGTTTTGGTAGTACTTGGTGGCTTGGTTGCCACGGAGCTGGGGTTTGCTTTTGATCGTCGAGTGGATATTATAATTTGGACATGTGTGTTGTGTGGTGTTGTTGTTGCTGTTGCTCTAGCCGTCTGCTGTTGTTGTTCTTGTTGTTGGGTTCGAGTGATGTAGTTCTGCTGGCACCCTAGTTATTTCTTCTTCTGTGCCTTCTCAGCGGCTTTTGTCACCTTGCCCGAGGTCGTCTCTTTAAAGTTGACCGACTTGATGACGCCCACGGCCACGGTCTGCCGCATGTCGCGCACAGCGAACCGTCCCAGCGGGGGGAACTCCTGGAAGCTCTCGACGCACAGCGGCTTGCTGGGCACCAGCACGATGATGGCCGCGTCCCCGGACTTGATGGCCTTCGGCTCCGTCTCGGTGGTCTTGCCCGTACGGCGGTCGCACTTCTCCTTGATCTCGGAGAACTTGCAGGCTATGTGGGCCGTGTGGCAATCCAGGACGGGAGTGTAGCCGTTGGCTATCTGGCCCGGATGGTTCAGCACAATGACCTGTGAGGGAGGGTAGGACCAAGGAGAGGTGAGTCAACCT